>NC_136920.1:87223776-87823776 GCF_949752795.1 Hyperoodon ampullatus | reverse complement strand
GAAATGTCCTGAGCTGGGAATCAAGAGATTGTCCTGCTAATTATTAGCTAAATAAGTCTAGTTGGGTCATATTATCCATTTGGGTCTTAGTTTTCTTTCCATAAAAAATGACATTAATTTCTCTCCTTCCTAACAGTCAAGGATATTGTGAGCACTGTATGGTGCAAAAGATGTTAAAAGTCATTGATATAAAGGTACAAGGAGAAAAATGCATGTTTTCTTTTTCTCTGTTGTCCTGATGGAGTGAATCAGATATATCCCTTCATCAACTTCTCCATGTCCACATAAAGGTGTTTCAGGTTTGAAGATACCAGGTATACCCGCAGGGCTCACAGTTTGGACACAGAATAATGCTCCGAAATTACTGGGCTGAGGATCTTGAGCTTGGGACAAGGACAGTACAGGTGGTTCTGCTAATTACCCACTTCTCAAGGGATGTCATTAGAATTAGAAGCAGGAAGAAACAATCATATCACATCTGAAAGCAGAAGGAGACTTGTATAGATGAAAGTCTCTAGAATTAATTACATGGATTGTGAAATAACCAAAAGGGTTCTGTTTGAGTTGACTGATGCAAGTATACCTGTAAGAAGGTGATGAAAGTGATGACAGAATTGATGTTCATTATTGTTAGTAGGAGGTGTGAAAGCTCTTTACCCCCAACTTGACAAAGAATTTAGCACTATTCCCGGTCTTCGGTATGATCATTATTTGGAGCAGAGAAAAAAGAATAATCAATGTTTCCTTAGGAGCTGGAATTTCATGGGCCTGGGATTTTCAGAAGTCCCTGCAGACAGTTTGATTTGATGACTAGGCTTGTTAAATCCTGCTACTCAGGCACACTCAGACCATGCACAGATGACCAGACGTTCACTAGTGTCGTAGAAGCAAGATTCTATGACTTTTATTCTGACTTCCATCTGATTGGAATCTGCAGAGGTCCTGATCAGAGTTGGGTCTTTTCACACTACAGAATTCAAAAAAATAGAGAATGGGCTTTGAATAGAATAAGGGATAGAGCTTTGGATTTGAAGTCAGACAAAGGTAGAATCAAATCACAGTTCTACCAATTATCTAGAAAACTACCTGTTAGTACATCAATGTCTCTATCTGTCAATTGGCAATAATCATGTCTTCCCTCTGAGGTTGTTGGGAGGATGAAAAGCACCCTGACATACTTTCTGGCACAGCTAAGAAGTTCTGAGTGATGGTTCCCTTATCCCTCATGCAATGTTTATGACTAGTTGGCACACAGCGGGCACCTTGCTGGTGGGAACAATGGTTATAGCTTCATTTGTACAGGTTCAAGAGAAGACATAATTTGTGCTTAATAAAAAGATAGTTTAGAATATTCCTAAAAGAACAAGAATCTGAATTCTCTAATTATGGCCAGCATATTATTAAGCAGTTTTTGGAAAGCCACAACTTTTTAAAGTTTTTTGTATTTGCTTGCTTATTTATTTTTCTACCTGTAAAATAAAGATAATATTAGCATTGTTATTTGGAAAACTTTACTCACAGCAGTGGCAAATACCTTCCAAACGTCTAAGTAGCCCTAGGTCTTTCAGGAAGTGTTGTATGTTTAATCAGTCCCAAATAAAATTCTTTTGAAATGAGCTAGAGTTAAGGAAACAGCTTAACCTGGGAAATGTACTACATATTTCCAGTATAATGGCCCCATTTTTTAAATTAGAAATTGAGTGTTATAAAGTGGATCTGCAGTCCCTGTGCTTACTGGCATAGGGGTGTGGAGGAGGTGGACTGCCATAGGTGGTTACACCTCAAAACAAACCTATTTTGGTAACTCCTTCTCATTCCCAGCTCTAGAATTTATTCTCACCTCTCACTAACTGCTGATTTCTCCTCAATCCTGCCACCAATCAAGTTCACTCACTCTTCCTCTATTCTTTGCTGATAAAGAAGCTCTAAGGGCTTAAACCCAGTGGCCCCCTCAGATAAAGGTCAGGATCCCTTGGCTAGGCAAAACAGAAGGTATCGGTCATCTCTCAGAAGACAAACTAGTAGAAATATCAAGAGTCAGCACAAGTGACTCTCACACATAATTTGATGAGGTAATTTAAGTAGCAGAAAGAACAAAGGTTCTAGCCTGGGTCAGACTTGGATTTTAAATTCTTTCTACCAGTTAATGGTGGTGTGACTTTGGACAAGTCACTTAAGTCTCTGACTCACAGTTCCTTCTTTCATTATTAATGTGCCAGTCAAAACAACAACGTGATTAGGATGGGCTGTATAAAATATCATTATGGTACCCCTCATAGCAAGCTTTTGATATGTCTTAGTTTAGTTTTCTCTTTGTTAATTAATCTAGTTAATGTTTTTCATTACATGTGAGTATCTGTTGCTAGCATTCGGAATGGTAAGTATGGCATGGTAGCGGTTCTATTGAAGGAGGAGGGGTTTGCAATGGTAGTAGAGTCTGAGAAATACTCAGAGATTCCAGGAGGGAAGAGAGGAGAATAATTATGGATGGAGAGACTGACTTGAGAAGATGCTCACCACTGAGGGGTGAAGAAGTAAGATATATGTATGAAAGTCAGTGAACGTACAGGTTTCAGGGACTGGAAAGTTCTGCAGGCAGAATTGAGCCTCTGTCATCTTCCAGATGTGAAGTCCTAAGGGAGTCTAAGACATGGTTTTGTAAGACTCAGTTGTGAAGGGAGATACTTTAAAAAGTCCATTATTGCTTTCAGAAGCCCTACTTTTCTGGTCTCTAGAGACCTCCTAGGATGACGCACAGTTACAAATGCTCTTGGGTTCAGATCCTTTGACGGGGTGGTCGGTTGAGAGGAGAAGGAAGGAAAAATGGAGATTAGAATGCATGGAGCTTCAACAAAAACTCACTTTACTACAAGTTCCACTATCAAAGCAGCTCCTCTGATTTTCCCAAACATAGATGCACATGTTTTCTTTGGGTAGCTCTGAGGAATCAAGAAGGTTCCCACAGTGTCTTGAAAAATAGAGAATTTAGAGAATTTTATAGCTCCTAATAAGTCTTCTTAGAGATAAGTGCCCCTTAGAAATAGACACAACTGGGTTCAAGTCCCAGCTCTGCTTCTTAACAGCTGTGTGACCTTGTACAAGTTTATTTAATCTCATTTTTCTTACCATAGAATGGAGATAGTAATAAATAACACACTGGGCTTTTGAGATTCCCAAAGGAGATAATAACTTTAGCATACTCCAGTGCCTGACACTCAACATATAGAAGCTATTGTGATTATTATTAATATGTTCTTAGAATTATCTTTAGTCTGGACTTATTAAGGAACCAGCCCATTTTAAAGATTAAATCTATTAAAGAGAAACAGAAACTAAATAGTATAATGGGGAAGGAGAAAGGAAGGCTTGGGAAAGTTGAGTGAGGTGAGTTAGTCTAGTAGAACTGCTGAAAGACCTTAGTGCCAAAAAGAAGGGGTTAAACCCTGTTGTATTTGGTGAGAGGTGGCACAAGAAGGCTTGGGGTTGGGGGGGGAGATAAAGGGAGGAAACATGTTTAAAACTACAAGCAAAGAAGATGCCTTTAACATTTCCTACCTTCCTACTCTCAGTGGAATTTGGGGAATTAATGAACTAATATCTACAAAGTTCTTAGAGACCATCAAATGAAAAGAACTATAGAAATCCCAAGTAGTATTATAATTTTATTAAACATTTATTGGACACGATACAGAATATATAGGTAAATATACTTTCTACCCAGAGGGTTTAGAATGTAATTGCAATATTTTTATTAATCATCTTGAGAGCAGAGGAAGTTCTAGCTAAATAATATGTTTGAAATATCTCTGAAGAATTCAGATGGATATTGCATCTGGTCGCCATAATTTGCTCCCTGAATCTTTAGAACATAATTGTTCTATATAGTACAATGTAGTGTTGTCACTATACCATATTAATACTGACACATGCTAATGATGATAATAAGAACAAAAGAAATATTATGCCAGACACTCTGGTAGGTATTCCATATATGTAATCTATAATCTTGACCACAAATCCTGAGAGAAAAGATTAATATCCCCAATATAGAGATGAGTAAATTGAGACTTAGAGAAGTTATCTGATATTACATGGGTAGGAAGTGATGTATTTGACCCCATAAACCAGCAAAGACTAGCTCCTGCATCATGTTTTTTTTTTTTTTTTTTTCATCATTATTTAAGACAGTTGGATAGCCTGGGAGTATAATGAAAGTGATATGACTTTGTCTTTAAAGTTCTTTATGTTTCCATAGACCTGTAAAGTGTTCATGGAATGCCATGAAATTCTTTACAACCTTGTATATCTAACGTTATTCGTTTTTCTAGTCAGTAGGTCTAGAATCTTCATCAGATTCTTGAAGGAGTTCATAATCCAAATAAGTGTAAGAAAAACTGCCACCTTGAGCCAACACTATATATTGGGCAGAGTCCAGAAATATGCTTATAATGAGCCTAATCCTTAATAACTCAGCTCATATATTAAGGTAGTCAGGGTATGTGTCTGGGGAGTGCAGGGGTGGGGATGGGTAGCAGATTCGGGATCTTTCTTTCAGTTTTCCCCAGTTGACTTCTATATGCCCTGTTTTTCAGTCTTCTCTTCTGAGCCAGAGATATTGGAGAAACTGCCAAGGGCTGTACCCAGCTTAGTCCCAGGTTCTAGCTCTTGTTACTTGTTCCCTGACTCCCACTGAAGATATAGATATACCCTCAAGTATGTACATCTCAGTATAAACCCTTATTCAAGACATTAAGGTGTATAGTAATTATTTGTTTATGTGTTCATCCCCTTCATCAGACTTCACATTTTCCCTAGGCAAAAACTATCTTTTTATTTCATATATATGGCATAGTGCCTAGAATATAGTCAGTACTCAACAAAAGCTTAATAAATAGTTAAGTTGTTGTATAGATAGATGGATAGATAGATTCACAAGTGAATATATTTATTACAGTCTTGAAAGCTAAGACATTGAAAGAAAGGTATTAATAGATAAGAACTCAGTAATTTTAAGTTATACACAGATGTTAGTAAAATCGGTAATGAGTGTGGCAAGGGAATACAAATCACACATGGATTGGTGCTTTCCTTATACTAATAGGTATAGAAGGATGATATGGTATAATAGAATTTTGCCAAGAGTATTCAGGAGAATAAAGTTAGGTGATTGGAAAGCCATAGTGTGCTACAAAACTTATATCAGTTGTCCAGCCCTCTGCAAAAGGCACACTGTATCCGACTTACCAGCTCCTGCTTTATGTAATTTTGCTTAATAGAGAGTGAAATTTCTCAGACTCACAAAAACCTAATATTAGCATCTCAGTAATGTATTCAAGTTACCACTTACCCATATGGGCTACAGATCCTTGGAGGAGCCGAATAAGATAGAAGAATACCCGCTATTTTAGAGTATCTTTGACAGTGAAGAGGATAACAATTTTAAACAATCTATCAGGCTTGCATTTAGTGAAAATTCCTGGCTTGTTAGCCTGGCTAATCTTTGAGTACTTTGTGTTTGAACAGAAAACGCTGTTATCTCTTATCCCATCTATTCCTGTGGTGAGCAATGGGTCTGTACTCACTGCTGGAACCAGTCCTGATGATATCATCCTCATCACCATGGGGACACTGTCCTTGTACAAGGAAGAGAGTTAAGTCCACCCTAAAGAAGTCCAAGGGCTCTCTTGAAGTATAATCAGAATTCTCAAGAGGGATTTAGGTATAATCTGTGAGGGGTGACATGAAAGTATAAGTATTTCTGAATTTCACTTAAAGTCTGCTGAATTCCAAGCCTTAAAAAAGAAAATCTTATCTTCAAATAAAGAGATAAAAGGAGTATTCTTTTACAAAGGCAGTCAGGTATTTACCCAGTTGGATAATCTATGTTTTTATACTTTCTAGGGTATACTAGAATATCCTTCCAACCCTCAAATAAATATGTAGAACCTAGAAAAATGGTACAGATGAACTGGTTTGCAGGGCAAAAACTGAGACACTAATGTAGAGAACAAACGTATGGACACCAAGGGGAGAAAGTGGTGGGTGGTGGTAGGATGAATTGGGAGATTGGGATTGACATATATACACTGATGTGTATATAATGGATGACTAATAATAACCTGCTGTATAAAAAAATAAGTAAAAGAAAAAAACAAACTTGCAGTTGCAAAATAAATGTCACGCGTATGAAATATACAGGTTGGGGAATGTAGTCCATAATTATGTAATATCTGTGTGTGGCTACAGATTGTAAATAGATTTATTGATAATTTTGAAATGTCTAGAAATATTGAATCACCATGTGGCATAACAAGAACAATTATAGTGTTGTAGATCACTTATACTTCAAAAACAAGCAAAGAAACTCATAGAAAAAGAGATCAGATTTGTGGTTACCAGCAGAGTGGGGGTGGTAAGGGGGAATTGGATGAAGACAGTCAAAAGGTACAAACTTCCAGTTATAAGTAAGTACTAAGGTAATGTATATGAGAAATAGAATTAACACTGCTGTATGTTTTATGTAAAAACTGAGTAAATCCTAAGGGTTTTCATCACAAGGAATTTTTCTTATATTTCTTTAATTTTGTATCTGTATGACATGATGGATGTTCACTAAACTTGTTTCACTAAACTTACTGCAGGAATCATTTCATGATGTATGTAAGTCAAATCAGTATGTTGTACACCTTAAATTTATACAGTGCTGTATGTCAGTTATATCTCAATAAAACTGGAAGAATAAAAAAGAGTAAGGAGCGTTGTAATAACAGTTGCTCTGGGTCTATCCCAGGCAAATTGGGATATACAGTCATCTTACACATACTCCTCAGGCTTCATGTGGTCACTTTTGACCTTTAACCCCTCTTTACCAGTTTTTGCCTTGTATTTAAATACATTGAGAGTAAGTAAAGGCAAACCTGAACTGGGTCACTCATATACCCCTGAAAATGATCTTTTTTTTAGAGCCAGCAATTATAGGAGGCTTAAGTTATCCTGGAATGCACATCTTTGGGTTGGTTAAAATCTAATGCCCATCATTAACTGATCAGAGACTCCATGTTCTCATTTGTAAAATGTGTGGAATAATAATTAACTTATTGGTTGCTATAGAATTAAACAAGATAATTTGTTATTAAGTACATTGTGTAGGTCATTGCACTCAACAAGAGGTATTATTATTTTTATTGTTGTTGTTACTTTCGTTGCTATTATTGTTTTTCTCTAGAATTAACCTCCAAGGTTAGCTTGAAAATACAATCTAATTTTCATTAATAACCCATTACAGATCAGTCATGTATGAATTTATTTAAACCTGTTTAGAAACTATAATTCTTGTTTCACTTCTTAAAGTAATGAGCTCCATAAACTTTATTGCCTGCTGTGTAACATAGCATTTCCTTTAAATTGTTTTAACTTAGCTTTTCCAAGTATCAATGGATTCTTCACAGTTTAAAAAAAAAAGTAATTTGTATATAAGTCTGTTTGGATCTGATTCACACCCTTGAAATTTTTATAGATGCCAATCATAGCCTTTCACACTCATCATTATTCTAGACCCAGTAATATATTTTATTGTTTTTAAATTTGAACTGAGCCCAGAAATCTGAAACCTAGTCCTAACTTCATGAGTCCAATGGAGGAGACAGTTCATTCAAAGACAGAACCTTCTCTGCAGTCTTCTCACTTATGGTCTGTGCTACCCAAACTTTTAGCATGGGGTTCTGAGGGTCTGGATGACTTTGTCACAATTCAGTGAAGGACTTTGGAGAAATGATGCGTATGTGAACTCAAACATTAATATTATTACGCTATCAGATGCATAGGGATCCTCTCCCTCAAACTGAAGAGAGATTTCCTAGAATTTTTCTTTTTTCTGTGTGTCTTTTTATTTTAACGTTGTCTGGGTTTCAATAGATCATTGTCCCAAAGAGTAGAACAGCAGAATCAATAATACACATTTTCTGAGTGCATTTTAGGGATTAATATGGTGCTCTCTCTTTGTGGGAGACACAAAAGAAACATGAGGTAAGATTTGTATCTTTGTGGACTGATAGTCTAAGGGTGACTAGAGGGACATATAAAAATGGGAATACAAGACAGTGCAGGTTACTTGTGCTATACAAATCAGACAACAATTAGCAAAACGAAGACACTGGTCCACCTCACTAGTATATTCGAAATCCTTGGCAAGGGGAGGTTTCACATAGGAGAAAATATGTATAATGTATATTATTTTATCAAATACATGCATATATTATTTTATAAAATTTTCATGTACAAAAATAGGTTAAAAATCAAGTAGCTATCAGAGCTTTACAGTTTAAAAAACAATTTCCTGTACCACCTATTCTCAGCACCAACCCCAGATGCAAATCATGTACAACTCTTAGATATTTTCTTCTAATATGAGCCAAAATATTTCAAAACAATATTTAAATATCCCTCATCTCTATTTGTTTCCACTTTATATAGGTTCTATTGACTTCCTCCTTTTTAAAGGGGGATTTTGCTTTCCTACAACTCTTGAAACACATACATTCTCACATAGACACGTGCACTTTATTCACACACACACACCAAAATCTCACATCACTCAATGTGGTTTTGCTGTAATTTTTACTTAAAACAAATCATTTAAATATTTATTGATGAGCCAAATAATTTTGAATTTAACTTTTTTCCTTCAGTAAATTTAGGCTTACATTTCATTTCCTATACCAACTTTCTATTTTCTTTAGGGTTGTTAATTGCATCAATCACTGATCCCTCCCCTCCTCTCTCCCTCCCCTCTCTTCTTCCCTTTCTCACTCCCTCCACTTCTCCTCCTCCTCATTCTCCTCCCCCAATGCCTCTCCCTCTCCTGCTCTTCTCCCTCTCTCTCCCCATCCCTTTCCATTTTCTAGATACCTAATAGTCATTTATATATAAACATTCTTTCAGTAGTGTAAGTATTGTCTCGAAATTTCAGCTACTAAGCTAAACTGTCAGTTTTTAGTTCTTGGAGACACCCTCTGGGTGCCATTCCCCAGTGTGAGTTGACCCGCTCCAGGCTTACTATACACCTGTTGTCCTCAGAGTGTCTTTGCCATCCCTTGGAGGGAATTCCCTTCACCTCTTTCCTATACTAAATTATTTATTTCTTGGATATCGTATCTTCTGTGTTCTTACTTTGTTTCCTCATTTTGCTTAAGCATTTTCTTTAGTACCCTCCTTAGAAAGTATACTTGGGGAGTAAATATTTGAATACTCACACATCTAAAATTATCTTTATTTTTACCTCACATTTACTTCATTTTTTATCTGTAGAGAACTCTAGGTTGCAAATCCTATTTCCTCAAAATTTTGGAAGCATTGATGTGTTTTCTTCTATTTTCTAATACTGATGTTGACAAATTTGATCCTTGATCTTCTATATGTGTTTTTATTTTAATTTTTTAATTTATTTTTTTATACAGCAGGTTCTTATTAGTCATCAATTTTACACACATCAGTGTATACATGTCAATCCCAATTGCCAAATCTATCACACCATCATCCCCACCCACGCCATGGCTTTCCTCCCTAGGTGTCCATATTTTTGTTCTCTACATCTGTGTCTCAAATTCTGCCCTGCAAACCGGTTCATCTGTACCATTTTTCTAGGTTTCACATCCATGCATTAATATACGGTATTTGTTTTTCTCTTTCTGACTTACTTCACTCTTCACGGTCTCTAGATCCATCCACGTCTCAACAAATGATCCAATTTCATTCTTTTTTATGGCCGAGTAATATTCCATTGTATATATGTTCCACATCTTCTTTACCCATCCATCTGTCAATAGGCATTTAGGTTGTTTCCATGACCTGGCTATTGTAAATAGTGCTGCAATGAACATTGGGGTGCATGTGTCTTTTTGAATTATGGTTTTCTCTGGGTATATGCCCACTAGTGGGATTGCTGGGTCATATGGTAATTCTATTTTTAGTTTTTTAATGAGCCTCCATACTTTTCTCCATAGGGGCTGTATCAATTTACATTCCCACCAACAGTGCAAGAGGGTTCCTGTTTATCCACACCCTCTCCAGCATTTGTTGTTTGTAGATTTTCTGATGATGCCCATTCTAGCTGCTGTGAGGTGATAAATCATTGTAGTTTTGATTTGTAATTCTCTAATAATTAGTGATGTTGAGCAGCTTTTCATGTGCTTCTTGGCCATCTGTATGTCTTCTCTGGAGAAATGTCTATTTACATCTTCTGCCCATTTTTGGATTGGGCTCTTTGTTTTTTTAGTATTGAGCTGCATGAGCTGTTTATATGTTTTGGAGATTAATCCTTTGTCTGTTGATTCATTTGCAAATATTTCCTCTCACTCTGAGGGTTGTCTTTTCATCTTGTTTATGGTTTCCTTTTCTGTGCAAAAGCTTTAAAATTTCATTAGGTCCCATTTGTATATTTTTGTTTTTATTTACATTACTCTAGGAGGTGGATCAAAAAAGATCTTTCTGTGATTTATGTCAAAGAGTGTTCTTCCTATGTTTTCCTCTAAGAGTTTTATAGTGTGTTACATTTAAGTCTCAAATCAATTTTTAGTTTATTTTTGTGTATGGTGTTAGGGAGTGTTCTAATTTCATTCTTTTACATGTAGCTGTCCAGTTTTCCCAACACCACTTATTAAAGAGATTGTCTTTTCTCCATTGTATATGCTTACCTCCTTTGTCATAGATTAGTTGACCATAGGTGCGTGGGTTTACCTCTGGGCTTTCCATCTTGTTCCATTGATCTATGTTTCTGTTTTTCTGCCAGTATCATATTGTCTTGACTACTGTAGCTTTGTAGTATAGTCTGAAGTCAGGGAGTCTGATTCCTCCAGCTCCTTTTTTTTCCCTCAAGACTGCTTTTGCTATTTGGGGTCTTTTGTGTCTCCATACAATTTTAAGATTTTTGGTCTAGTTCCTTAAAAAATACCATTGGCAATTTAATAGGGAATGCATTGAATCTGTAGATTGTTTTGGGTAGTATAGTCATTTTCACAGTACTGATTCTTCCAATCCAAGAACATGATATATCTCTCCATGTGTTGGTATCATCTTTAATTTCTTTCATCAGTGTCTTATAGTTTTCTTCATACAGGTCTTTTGTCTACCTAGGTAGGTTTATTCCTAGGTAGATTATTCTTTTTGTTGCAATGGTAAATGGGAGTGTTTACTTAATTTCTCTTTCAGATTTTTCATCATTAGTGTATAGGAATGCAAGAGATTTCTGTGCATTAATTTTGTATCCTGCAACTTTACCAAATTCATTGATTAGCTCTAGTAGTTTTCTGGTGGCGTTTTTAGTATTCTCTATGTATAGTATTATGCCATCTGCAAACAGTGACAATTTTACTTCTTCTTTTCCAATTTATATTCCTTTTATTTCTTTTTCTTCTCTGATTTCCATGGCTAGGACTTCCAAAATTATGTTGGATAATAGTGGTGAGAGTGGACATCCTTGTCTTGCTCCTGATCTTAGAGGAAAAGCTTTCAGTTTTTCACCACTGAGAATGATATTTGCTGTGGGTTTGTCATATTGGTCTTTATTATGTTGAGGTAGGTTATCTCTATGCCCACTTCCTGGAGAGTTTTTATCATAAATGGGTGTTGAATTTTGTCAAAAGCTTTTTCTGCATCTAATGAGACGATCATATGGTTTTTATTCTTCAATTTGTTAATATGGTGTATCACATTGATTGATTTGCATATATTGAAGAATACTTGCATCCCTGGGATAAATACCACTTGATCCTGGTGTATGATCCTTTTATTGTGTTGTTGGATTCTGTTTGCTAGTATTTTGCTGAGGATTTTCACATCTATATTCATCAGTGATATTGGTCTGTAATTTTCTTTTTTGCAGTATCTTTGTCTGGTTTTGGTATCATGGTGATGGTAGCCTCATAGAATGAATTTGGGAGTGTTCCTTCCTCTTCAATTTTTTGGAAGAGTTTGAGAAGGATAGGTGTTAGCTTTTCTCTAAATGTTTGATAGAATTCACCTGTGAAGCCGTCTGGTCCTGGCCTTTTTCTGTTGGAAGAATTTTAATCACAGTTTCAATTTCAGTACTTGTGATTGGTCTGTTCATATTTTCTATCTCTTCCAGGTTCAGTCTTGGAAGGTTACACCTTTCTAAGAATTTGTGCATTTTTTCCAGGTTGTCCATTTTATTGGCATAGAGTTGCTTGTAGTAGTCTCTTAGGATGCTTTGTATTTCTGCGGTGTCTGTTGTAACTTCTCCTTTTTCATTTCTAATTTTACTGAGCTGAGTCCTCTCCCTCTTTTTCTTGATGAGTCTGGCTAATGGTTTATCAATTTTGTTTATCTTCTCAAAGGACTAGCTTTTAGTTTTATTGATCTTTGCTATTGTTTTCTTTGTTTCTATTTCATTTATTTCAGCTCTGATCTTTATGATTTCTTTCGTTCTGCTAACTTTGGGTTTTGTTTGTTCTTCTTTCTCTAGTTCATTTAGGTGTAAGGTTAGATTATGTGTTTGAAATTTTTCTTTTTTCTTGAGGTAGGCTTGTATAGCTACAAACTTCCCTCTTAGAACTGCTTTTGTTGCATCCCATAGGTTTTGGATCATCGTATTTTCATTGTCATTTGTCTCTATGTATTTTTTTGAATTCCTCTTTGATTTCATCAGTGATCTCTTGTTTATTTAGTAACATATTGTTTAGCCTCCATGTGTGTGTGTGTTTTTACATTTTTTCCCTGTAATTCATTTCTAATCTCATAGCGTTGTGGTCAGAAAAGATGCTTGATATGACTTCAATTTTCTTAAATTTACTGAGGCTTGATTTGTGACTCAAGATGTGATCTATCCTGAAGAATGTTCTGTGCGCATATGAGAAGAAAGTGTAATCTGGTGTTTCTGAATGGAATGTCCTATAAATATCAATTAAATCTATCTGGTCTATTGTGTCACTTAAAACTTCCGTTTCCTTATTTATTTTCATTTGGGATGATCTGTCCATTGGTGTAAGTGAGGTGTTAAAAGTCCCCCACTATTATTGTGTTACTGTTGAGGTCCTCTTTTACAGCTGTTAGCAGTTGCCTTTAATATTGAGGTGCTCCTATGTTGGGTGCATATATAATTTTAATTCTTATATCTTCTTCTTGGACTGATCCCTTGATCATTATGTAGTATCCTTCCTTGTCTCTTGTAACATTCTTTATTTTAAAGTCTATTTTATCTGATATGAGTATTGCTACTCCAGCTTTCTGTTGATTTCCATTTGCATGGAATAACTTTTTCCATCCCCTCACTTTCAGTCTGTATGTGTCCCTAGGTCTGAAGTGGGTCTCTTGTAGACAGCATATATATGCGTCTTGTTTTTGTATCCATTCAGCAAGCCTGTGTCTTTTGGTTGGAGCATTTAATCCATTCACATTTAAGGTAATTATCAATATTTATGTTCCTATGACCATTTTCTTAATTTTGGGGGGTTTGTTTTTTAGGTCCTTTTCTTCTCTTGTGTTCCCCACTTAGAGAAGTTCCTTTAGCATTTGTTGTAGAGCTGGTTTTGTGGTGCTGAATTCTCTTAGCATTTGCTTGTCTGTAAAGCTTTTGATTTCTCCATCGAATCTGAGTGAGATCCTTGCCGGGTAGAGTAATCTTGGTTGTAGGTTCTTCCCTTTCATCACTTTAAGTATAGAGTTTGTAGAGTTTCTGCTGAGAAATAAATAGGCTTGTAGAGTTTCTGCAACTTCTGGCTTGTAGAGTTCCTGCTGAGAAGTCAGCTGTTAACCTTATGGGAGTTCCCTTGTATGTTATTTGTCATTTTTCCCTTGCTGCTTTCAATAATTTTTCTTTGTCTTTAATTTTTGCCAATTTGATTACTTTGTGTCTTGGCCTGTTTCTCCTTGGATTTATCCTGTATGGGATTTGCTGTGCTTCCTGGACTTGGGTGGCCATTTCCTTTCCCGTGTTAGGGAAGTTTTCGACTATAATCTCTTCAACTATTTTCTTGGGTCCTTTCTCTCTCTCTCTCTTCTCCTTCTGGGGCCCGTATAACGCAAATGTTGTGACATTTAATGTTGTCCCAGAGGTCTCTTAGGCTGTCTTCATTTCTTTTCATTCTTTTTTCTTTATTCTGTTCTACAACAGTGAATTCCACCATTCTGTCTTCCAGGTCACTTATCCATTCTTCTGCCTCAGTTATTCTGCTATTGATTCCTTCTAGTGTAGTTTTCATTTCAGTTATTGTATTGTTCATCTCTGTTTGTTTGTTCTTTAATTCTTCTAGGTCTTTGTTAAACATTTCTTGCATCTTCTGGATCTTTGCCTCCATTCTTTTTGCAAGGTGCTGGATCATCCTCATTATCATTATTCTGAATTCTTTTTCTGGAAGCTTGCCTATCTCCAGTTCATCTAGTTGTTTTTCTGGGGTTTTATCTTGTTCCTTCATCTGGTACATAGCCCTCTGCCTTTTCATCTTGTCTATATTTCTGTGAATGTGGTTTTTGTTCCACAGGCTGCAGGATTATAGTTCTTCTTGTTTCTGCTGTCTGCCTTCTGACATTTTTTTCTATCTAGAAATTTTTAAAATCTTTTCTCCAAGATTTTTGATACTTGATAATATGCCTCGATGTGGCTCCTTTATTTTTTCATTCATTATCCTGAGTACATATTGAGCCCATGAATCCTGAAATTTTATATTTCTTCCTATTTATTAATTTATTTTGCAAGTTTGTTCCTCTGTTTTTTCTCTTCTCTCTGCTATATATTAGTAGATAATGGAACTCTAAATTGTTTTCATACCCTTACTTTATTTTATTTTATTTTACTTTTCCACTTTCTGGGATATTTCTTTAGCTTTAGTCTAGAGCTCTGAATTGAATTTTTATATCTGCTCTCATCTTTAATTTGTAAGAGATTTTGTTCTCAGAATCTTCCTTTTCTACTACATTTCCTTCTTATCTCAAGGAATCAATAAATTGAATCTTGTACCTCTGAAGATTGCAAATTTTTTAAAGTTTTCTTCTGATCCTTGAATTGATTTTCTCTCCTTCAATTTCTCTTTTTAACGTTTTTTGGTTTTTGATCTTTGTCTTTTATGTGAAAAGTGTTCTTCATGTACATGGTGTTTCTTAACGATGGTTAACATTTAAAGAATGAATTACCAAAAAGCTTACTGGGTTCTGTATGCCTCAGAGGCATTTCTTACTTGGTGTGTGTTTTTCTGGCTGGGAGAATTGAGGGACCCACTCCTATTAGTATATGGATGTCTCAGTTTACTTTCTCAGAAATAAATCACAAATCTAGATCTCTAAAACTCTTATCAAGAAACTTATGGTTTCAACGTATACTCAGGATAATCTCCTAGCAGAGCCTAGCTTTCAGCAAGTGAAGAAAGGAGATGGATATGTGGGGAATAGGTTTACCATTCCATGTAGAGACTATCAGTAAACAACCAGTTGGGTCTAGTGGTCAGGTGTCCAAATTGCTTCTGGTTCACTTCTTCTGGGAGTAAGTTTCTAATCTTCTGTCTGAAAGAACAGAGGCAGTTTCTACTCAGCACTGGGTGGAGAAGGGGATTTGGAGGTGAGGGACTTGGAATAGTGTTGCCAGAAAAAGTACAGGCCATCAGGGGTTAAATATGACTTTACAATAATTGATCTTTTTCCTGTATAAGTTATGACCCAGATTAAATTATTATTGGTTGTTTACCTGGCATTCAAATTTAACTGGGAATATCCATTTTTACTTTCTAAATCTTGCAACCCTACTCTGGAATGACTATAGACTTTAACTACTACTGTTGATTTTAAGTTAATCTGCATTTCTACTTTCCAATGTGCCTGGCTCAAGTCACTAGTTTTGAAGTTTTCTGGGATTCTGTGGTAAAAGTAAGACTCCTTCTGGCTTATTCTTGCCCCTACCACCAGATTAATTTTAATTTTCTTTTTATACTAAATCAACTAACATTTCCCAGCTCATTTTCAGATTCTAAAATGGTGTTATTATTTCCTTTCATTTCTCTATACTTGGGGGTTTATATTAAACACATGCGCACACACACACACAACTCTTTACTTCCATTTTGGTTTCATATGTTCCTCAAGTTGCTATATTTAATCAGGATTATGTAATAATATTTCTAAATGTTTGAATAAGAAGATTCTATCATGTCTGTCTGGTTAAACATAAAAGATGAGCCACATGATTCATCTTCCCTTTCTTTCCAAACCCCACTAAATGATACCAAAAATTTAAAAAAACCTAACAGTTGTGAGAGAACATGTTTCAAGTTGTTTTTTGGAAGACGAAATGTATTAACTGTCTAGAATGGAGGGCGTTTCAGCTCAGTACCTGAATGTGGGGAGACTGTTATGAAGCAGCAGGTTTTCCACTCTGCCCTGAGACTGCTCATTCTTTGGAAGCACCAGGTGCCACAGCAATTGTTGTGATAGGCTGAGCTGACAACAGCCATGCTATTCTAAAGTCTGTATACTATAGGAACTGCCTCAGACATGTTCCCATGTGCTGGGCATCTGTGTAACTCTCCTCCACCCCATCCCCACCCTGATGCAGGACAGATTATTCTCTGGAGAAAGAGAAATGGAGAGAGCCTCTTTTCTACATCAACACAGAAGACAGCATGAGTGATCTACGAGTCCCAAAGCAGGGAGACTAATTGAAAACTATATACAGAGAGGACCTCACTGCCCTTTCCCTGCCTTGCTTCCAGAATTTTTCCAGGGGTAAAATTAGTCTTCCTCCCAAAAGAGATTAAGAGGTTCTCTGGAGATAGAATGATAGCTCAGAGAAAAAAATCTCCTTCATATACTGGTACTGAAGTGTATATATGTCAATCCCAATCTTCCAATTCATCCCACCACCCCACCCCATCCCCGCTTTCTTCCCTTGGTGTCCATATGTTTTGAACAGATTTTAACATGAAAAAACGTGGATAATCAGACTTTGGAACTTTGAAGAATGCCACTGATATGAAAGAAAAAGCAAACAGAAAAGGGGGGCTCAGGAAAAAAAAATAGAGAGAGCACAGAAAACCTTCAAAACATTATGATTAATATTTTTAGAACAAATAGAAGATACTGAGTTCATCAAAAAATTAAAAAGTACAGAGTTCTATAAAATGAAATAAGTAAGAAAGAGTTGTAACTTAAATATAACTATAGCAAAGTAATTAATTAAAATGTTGGAAGATAAAATTAAGGAAATCTCCCAGGAAGTAAAACAAATTAAGACAAGAGGAGAAAGATACTAAAATTAAGGGTAAACTAAGGATAATTACCAAGAGACCAACATCCAACTCGCAGTTGAAGAAAAATATAAACAGAGAGGATAAAATTACCAAAGAAATAATATGAGAACATTCTCTGAACTGACAGATGCTTGTGAGTGTTCAAAATTATAAATCACACACACACACATGAACATATGAATACTATTCTGAAATTTCAGAACAATGGGGAAAAAGAAAGTTTAAGGAGAGAGAGAGAAAAGAGTGTTCACACAAAAGATAATGGATAGTGATGGATTTTTCATCAGCAATCTGCGATTCTGGAAGATAGTAATTCTCAAGGAAAATGATTTCCAATCTAAAATGCTATATCCAACCCAAGTATTTACTAATGTTTAGAGCAGTGATTCTAATATGTTAATGCATATGCAAATCACCTGAGTATCTTGTTAAACTGAAGGTTGTCATTCAGTTTGTTGCAGGTGAGGTCTGAGCCTCTGCATTTCTACCAGACTCCCAGGTGATGCTGATGTTACTGATTAGGGACCCCCAGTTTAAGCAGCAAGATTTTAGAAGATGGCTGAAAAATCTAAAGGATAAAACCAGATAAGAATAAGTCCAAGATACCAGACACAGATGAATAAATGCAAGAACATGGCAAACGGAAAACCCAAGACTACGAATATGCAAAAGATCTAGAAAACAACCAGTTCAGCCTGTAGCAGCTGGATGGAGATGTATGAAGTCGTTTTTCATACAGAAACATGAAGAAATGGATATTTTACAGATTTGGGAAGAAAAGTATTTTTCAAGTGTTGGAGATAATTGAAGGATTTGGGAAAAATAACCTTAGGTACATGGAAAATACACAAATTTAAAAGACAAGGCAATTATTAATTCTATGGGGAAAATCAGTTGTACAAAAAATATAACATGCTCATAGAATAGTGCTTGGCTCAGTATTGAACTGTATTTACAGGGTCATTATTTCAACCACTATCTGTGCTAGTTAGTGGGAGGTTGGTAGAGGTTGCAAAATGTGTGTTGCTGGTAACTAGCAAGGGGAAGTAAATAGATTCTACCTAAAATTAATGAAATGAAATAGCAATATAAGCATAATTGTTGAAAAATAAAGGATAACAAAAAAGAAATGGCTAAGTACTTTGAAAGAGGCTAATTAAAGGAGGAAGGACTAAGGATTTGGAAAGAATAAGACAGGTAACTGCTGATGTTTTGTATAAGCCTTTTAGTACAATATGACTTTTTTTTGAATTTTATTTTTTTATACAGCATGTTCTTATTAGTTACCTATTGTATACATATTAGTGTATAAATGTCAACCCCAATCTCCCAATTCATCCCATCACCACCCCCACCCCCACTTTCCCGCCTTGGTGTCCATAAGTTTCTTCTCTACACCTGTGCCTCTATTTCTGCCTTGCAAACCGGTTCATCTGTACCATTTTTCTAGATTCCACATATATGCGTTAATATATGATATTTGTTTTTCTCTTTCTGACTTACTTCACTCTGTATGACAGTGTCTAGGTCAATCCACGTCTCTACAAATGACCCAGTTTTGTTCCTTTTTATGGCTCAATAATATTCCATTGTATATATGTACCACATCTTCTTTATCCATTCACCTCTTGATGGGCATTTAGGTTGCTTCTGTGACTGGGCTATTGTAAATAGTGCTGCAATGAACATTGGGGTGCATGTGTCTTTTAGAATTATGGTTTTCTCTGGGTATATGCCCACTAGTGGGATTGCTGAGTCATATGGTAATTTTATTTTTAGTTTTTTAAGGAACCTCCATACGGTTCTCCATAGTGGCTGTTTCAGTTTACATTCCCACCAACAGTGCAAGAGGGATCAGTTTCTCCACACCCGCTCCAGCATTTGTTGTTTGTAGATTTTCTGATGATGCCCATTTTAACCAGTGTGAGGTGATACCTCGTTGTTGTTTTGATTTGCGTTCCTCTAATAATTAGCTTTTCATGTGCCTCTTGGCCATCTGAATGTTTTCTTTGGAGAAATGTCTATTTAATTCTCCTGCCCATTTTTTGATCAGGTTGTTTCTTTTTTAAATATTGAGCTGCATGAGCTATTCATATATTATGGAGATTAATGCTTTCTCCATTGATACATTTGGAAATAAGATAATATAAGGAGCAGATAAGCCATACTGAGGGTTGTCTTTTCATCTTGTTTATAGTTTCCTTTGCTGTGTAAAAGCTTTGAAGTTTCATTAGGTCCCATTTCTTTATTTTTGTTTTTATTTCCATTACTCTAGGAGGTGGGTCATAAAAGATCTTGCTGTGATTTATGTCAAAATGTGTTCTCCCTATATTTACCTCTTAGAGTTTTATAGTGTCTGGTCTTACATTTGGGTCTTTAATCCATTTTGAGTTTATATTTGTGTATGCTGTTCTAATTTCATTCTTTTACATGTAGTTGTCCAGTTTTCCCAGCACCACTTATTGAAGAGACTGTCTTTTCTCCATTGTATATCCTTGCATCCTTTGTCATAGATTAGTTGACAATAGGTGCATGGGTTTATCTCTGGGCTTTATATCCTGTTCCACTGATCTATATTTCTGTTTTTCTGTCAGTACCACATTGTCTTGATTACTGTATCTTTGTAGTATAGTCTGAAGTCAGGGACTCTGATTCCTCCAGCTCTGTTTTTTCTCCCTCAAAATTGCTTTGGCTATTCAGGGTCTTTTGTGTCTCCATACAAATTTTAAGTTTTTTTTGTTCTAGTTCTGTAAAAAATGCTGTTGGTAATTTGATAGGGATTGCACTGAATCTGTAGATTGCTTTGTGTAGTATAGTCATTTTCACAATATTGATTCTTCCAATCCAAAAACATGGTATATCTTTCCACCTGTTTGTAACATCTTTGATTTCTTTCATCAGTGTCTTATAATTTTCTGAATACAGGTGTTTTACCTCCTTAGGTAGGTTTATTCCTAGGTATTTTGTTGTTGTTGTTGCAATGGTGAATGGGAGTGTTTCCTTAATTTCTCTTTCACATTTTTCATCATTAGTGTATAGGAATGCATGAGATTTCTGTGCATTAACTTTGTATCCTGCTACTCTACCAAATTCATTGATTAGCTCTAGTAGTTTTCTGGTAACACCTTTAGGATTCTCTCTATATAGTATCATGTCATCTGCAAACAGTGACAGTTTTACTTTTTCTTCTCCTCCTATTTGGATTCCTTTTATTTCCTTTTCTTCTCTGACTGTTGTGGATAGGACTTCCAAAACTATGTTGAATTATAGTGGTTATAGTATGCACCCTTGTCTTGTTCCCAAGCTTAGAGGAAATGCTTAGGTTTTTCACCATTGAGAATGATGCTTGCTGTGAGTTTGTCATATATGGCCTTTATTTTGTTGAGGTAGGTTCCTTCTATGCCCACTTTTTAGAGAGTTTTTATCATAAATGGGTTTTGAATTTTGTCAAAAGCTTTTTCTGCATCTAATGAGATGATCATATGGTTTTTAGTCTTCAATTTGTTAATATGGTGTATCACATTGATTGATTTGCATATATTGAAGAATCCTTGCATCCCTGGGATAAATACTACTTGATCATGGTGTATGATCCTTTTAATGTGTTTTTACCTTCTGTTTGCTAGGATTTCGTTCAGGATTTTTGCTTCTATATTCATCAGTGATATTTGTCTGTAATATTCTTTTTTTGTAGTATTTTTGTCTGGTTTTGGTATCAGGGTGATGGTGGCCTCGTAGAATGTGATTGGAAGTGTTCCTTCCTCTGCAAGTTTTTGGAAGAGTTTGAGAAAAATGGGTGTTAACTCTTCTTTAAATGTTTGCTAGAATTCACCTGTGAAGCCATCTGGTCTTGGATATTTGTTTGTTGGAAGAATTTTAATCACAGTTTCAATTTCATTACTTGTGATTGGTCTGTTCATATTTTCTATTTCTTCCTGGTTCAGTCTTGGAAGGTTATACGTTTCTAAGAATTTTTCCATTTCTTCCAGGTTGTCCATTTTATTGACATAGAGTTTCTCGTAGTAGTCTCTTATGATGCTTTGTATCTCTGCGTCATCCATTGTGACTTCTCCTTTTTCATTTCTAATTTTATTGATTTGCATCCTCTCCCTCTTCTTCTTGATGAGTCTGGCTAAAGGTTTATCAATATTGTTTATCTTCTCAAAGAACCAGCTTTTAGTTTTATTGATCTTTGCTGTTGTTTTCTTTGTTTCTATTTCATTTATTTCTGCTCTTATCTTTATGATTTCTTTCCTTCTACTAACTTTGTGTTTTGTTTGTTCTTCTTTCTCTAGTTCTTTTCTTTAGGTATACACTTAGATTATTTATTTGAGATTTTTCTTTTTTTTTTCGGGTAGGATTGTATTGCTATAAATTTCCCTCTTATAACTGCTTTTGTTACATCCCATAGGTTTTGGATCATTGTGTTTTCACTGTCATTTGTCTGTCAGTATTTTTTTATTTCCTCAGTGATCTTTTGGTTATTTAGTAATGTATTGTTTAGCCTCCATGTGTTTATGTTTTTTACACTTTTTCCCCGTAATTTATTTCTAATCTCATAGTGTTCTGGTTGGAAAAGATGCTTGATATGATTTCACTGTTCTTAAATTTACCGAGGCTTGATTTGTGATCCAAGATATGATCTATCCTGGAGAATGTTCCATGTGCAATTGAGAAGAAAGTGTATTCTGAGGCTAAGAGGCTTGTGTAAGCTTCCTGATGGGAGGGACTGATGGTGGATAGAGCCAGTACAATATGACTTTAAACTTCCTATTTTTTACTTTGAAAAAAATGTGGGTGTTGGTGTGCAGATGTGTAGTTCTATTGTGGCTGTAGAAAAAATGGCAAAATCATATATTTTCTGTTCATTCTGCTATGACACTATGGCTAATTCTATCATTTTTTATTCTTTGAAGGTGCCTGGAGGCTTGGGAAACTAGACCCTGGGAACTCGGTACCATATCATTGCCGAATCTGATGAGTTTGCTCCTTCTGTTCCATTCATCCGCACCAGTAGACAGATTCCAGGCCCCACACACCCAGGCAGGAAAAGCAAATCAGAGATGGAAACCTAATCTCATCTGAGTCCTTCATTTATTCTGACAGCCCCAAGAAATGGTCACTTGCTACTTTTTCACAGGCCAGTGGCTAGGTCCAGGAGAAAGGATTTTCATCAATGAGGGGGGAAAAAGTGCTGCTGTTTTGCAAAACCACAAAAGTAGGCAAATGAATTTTTCTGCACACGTTGTTTAGAAAACTATATGTTAAGTTTGGAGAAGGAGAGACTATCTGCCTTTTGCCAAAGAATTGACCCTCTTTTGGGGAACGCTCTGAGATTTTCCAAGCATAATCACTCTATACCATGAACTGCATGGCCAGTCTCAATTTTACATGGTGTATAATGAAGAAATGTAGTGAAGTGAATAACCCCAAACACACCATAACCTCCAAATAAGCAAGTGTACCTTCCTTTGGAATTCACTTATTTTTCCAGAGGATTCCCTTTCTAATTATCTTTTGATTGGGCTAATATTTGTTTCAGTATCCTAATTTTATGCCTTCCTTATCACTTATGTAGCTAATAGCTTGGGAATAGGCACAGTTCATAAATCTATTGCAAGTAAGAAAGAAGGAAAACTAACCTTGGTTTAATAATATGTTGTAGATAATTTATACATCTGCACATGAATATTCATTCAGGACTTCTCTTGTCCCTGCAGTGGAGAGAATTCTAATTAACATCAGAATTCAACTGAAATAATAGTTCCAGCCTTTAAGGATTCTCTATATTAGCCAAATGCCTGAAGATTAGTGGTCCCTTGAGTTTATTCACCCATCTGTTTGATCATCCATTCAACTCTTCCTTTATTTCTCTGTGTATTCTGCATTTATTTGTTCATATAGCAAGTAGTTGGGAGCACTACTGTATCCTAGGACCTTTGTTAGGTACAAGAAAGAGAAGGAGTAACTAATTCGTGTATAATCATTGTCTTCATGGAGCTTATAGGCTACTCTAGTGTAGTGAGCCTGAGATCTTTTTTTTTTTTAACCAAGTAATGCCACTTCATTTCTTTAGCGGCTTAAGCACATTTTGGTAGGAGAAAGGCATTTTCAAAATGGAATACCAAATGTCATACCACAAAAACTCTTCCAATAAAACAAAACAGATAAATCTGCATTACCCAGCCAGAATTTTTGAATTAACTTTTGAATTAAAACACTACGTGTTTTAACACACACAGGGTTTAAGCAATTCTACTCATTTCCATTAGAAAGACACAGAAGTGTCACTTGCTGGTATAGTATTGCACAACTCTATTTTGAAGGCATGTAATGTTCTGAATATGTGAAAAACAATAATAATATACAAAATGTGATTACATAAATTATGTTCCTCACTACTATATGAGGTCATTTTTAGACTCAAGATAAGAATTTTATAAGCGTTAGTTTTAAGATGCTGAAAATTATAGAAAAGTACATTCAAAGTCTGAATCAAGGAAATTCTTTAGTAGTTCAGAATCCTTTAAGTATGTACTAACCAGGAATAAATCACTTTCTTTAAAAACAAGAAATGTTCCATATAACTCCACAATCTATGTCCTTCACCCTTAAAAATGATCTTCAGTGCAGCCTAAGATCCATCTAGTGAGCTTATTACAAATAAAGATGCCTGAGTTCTATCTTTATAGGCTCTAACCAAGTATTCTAGGAGAGTCTACAGTAAGCAATCCTTGCACCTCACTTGGAAAATCACTGGGGATGGAACTGTTCCAAATAGCAGCATGGGAAAAGGTCATGAACTGACTGGCAGTAGATCTCAAGGACAGTCTTAGGGCCACCTGACACCATCAGCACACCTGCGACCCTCAGCTGCTATTGTCCCTGCTGCCTGGCTAGCTAGGCCAGGTGCTGTCCTGGGGCACTTTCCTGAGCTCCCATGGGTGTCCCAGGAGTGTACTAGCTGTGGTGTTATGTGGGCCTACTATTTCATGGGGGTAGCAGTTAGACCCCTAATAGTGGTGGCTGCCAGGGCTGGGACTACAGCTACATCAAAGCAATCCAGCCACCTACAGCTGCAATAGGACACTACCATTTGAGGGCATGTCCCATGGAGTTCTCTGTATATAACTGCAGAACAAATACCAGAACCATTGATTGGAGTAAAGGTTCTCAACACAGCAGAGATCAGAATCACCTGAATGACTTGCTAAAATCAGATTTCTGGCCCACATCCCCCCAATTTTTTGACAGGAGGTCTGTGCTGGAGTCAGAGAACTTGCATTCCTAACAAGTCCCCAGATGATCCTTGCTGTTGGTCCAGGAACCCCACATTGAGAATCTTCAAGCTTGTGTTGCCAGGAAGCTGTGCACTTGAACAAAGTAGACCTCAAGGCACTTTTATCCCACATTGTTCTGTGAAAAAGACCCATATGAGTGCAAATGACTGTGGAGTCTGGAAATGCCATTTATGAAAGAAAACGAAAATTATATTCTATCTGTAAATATGTCACAAATTTCTACAGCAAATTTACAAAGCCCACATAGCCTGCATTTGCTTTTCCTTTTCCCAACATAGAACCCCACAGGTTGGGAACTATTTTATCACCACTTTGAGTAAAACCAATAGAGGCAGGTGTCTTTTCTAAAGCTTCAACTTGGAATATGGAATCACACTTGGAATTAAACTCTAATAGAACTTTCATTAGATATGTTCTCATCTATCCATTTCTCCAGGTTTTAATTTAAAAAAGAGTAATAAACCTTAACCTTGACTCATTTTTAACAGCTAAATAATTTTATTTTCTAATTATAAAAGTAATAAATGCTTATTTAAAATAGAATGCAAGGTTACAAATAAGGTTTATATTCACTTAAATATTTTACATATTTGAGGGGAGTTTTCCCACATGTAGTGTTATATCACAAGCATTTTCTCATCGTATTAAAATATTCTTTGGAGAGAAAAAAAGATTCGTCCCAAAGGGCAAAGTGAAATAGGAACTATAACAACCCCAAAAATAGTTGTATGTGTAAATAGGAGACAAGGTAAAGTTGTAGATAGAAATTAGCTTTTATTGTTTAATCAAGCTCTACAACACAAAATATAGAGATGGGAACACAAAGTACAATTTCCAAAAGGAGAGTTGCCCTAAGCTCTCAGAGAAATGCAAACAATTTCGTTTGATCTACCTACAACTCCCAGGTGAATTAACACATGCGTCTCCTACTCCAAGTCTAACTTGTGTTGCTCTGTTAATGTGTATATATTGCATATCTGCCTCTTTCAATCCTCAAGTTGTCTTTTCAACACTTCTCCTTTCTACCCAACAAATATAGTGTTTTAATGCCAAACACTACCTTTACAACCAATCAAGCCATCATTTGGATTAGTCAAATAAAATATTTATCTATCATTACCCAAAATAGCCTTTGTTAGTGGTTTTCAACTTTGGCTACACATCAGAAACACAGGGAGCTTTAAAGAAATACTAAAGCCAAAGACCAGCCCTTCAGAGATTCTGATTTAAATATAGGAGGATGTGAAGGGAGGTCCGTGGACTAGCAGAATAAGCATTACCTGAGAACGTGTTAGAAATATAAAATCTCAAGCTCCATCCTGGACCCAGTAATTCAGAAATTCTGGACTTGAGACTGAGCCTTTTGTGCTTTAACAAGCCCTCCAGGTGCTTGCTAAAGTATAAGAACCAAGACCCTAGGCCACTGAATCATTTAGATATGTGAAAAGGGGTAAAGTATTTGTTCAACATCACAAATTATTAATATAGACCTACCTTGGAGATATCACAGGTTGGATTCCAGACCATCACAGTAAAGCAAATACCACAATAAAAGGAGTCACACCAATTTGTTGGTTGCCCAGTGCATATAAAATTTATGTTTACACTATACTGTAGTCTATTAGTGTGCAATAACATTATGTCTAAAAAAATGTACATACCTTAATTTAAAAAGATTTAATTGCTAAAAATTCCTAGCCACCATGGAAGCCTTCAGTGAGTCATTGTCTTTTTGCTGGTGGAAGATTTGAATACTGTAAGAATTACCAAATGTGACACAGAGACACAAAGTGAGCAAATGCTGTTGAAAAAATGGCACCAGTAGACTTCCTAGACAAAGGGTTTCCACAAACCTTCAACTTGTAAAAAACACAATATCTGTGAAGTGCATTAAAGTGTAGGGCAGTAAAATGAGGTATACGTGTTACCACAAGCAGTAAAGAGCACTGACTTCGCACCTGGCCTTGTACTAATTGTTTTACATTATTTTTTGTTGATCATTTCAACAACCCACTGAGGAAATAATATTATTATTCCTGTTTTTGTTTTTTTTTTGTTTGTTTCTTGTTTTTAATGAGAAAACAGACATAGAGCTAGTTATTTGCCCAAGTACACACAACTGCTAAGTGATGGATTTAGGATTCAGATTCAAGGAGTCTAATTCTAAAAATTCAAGCTCTGAGCCTTATGATAACGTCATAAGGATTCTAAATATATGTCTCTATTCTGCCCTCCATTTTGGCAGTAGCTATCTGACCTCCAAACTATCCAAATGTTATTAAATGTGGTTTAACAATATAACACTTTGTGAGAAATAAGTCTTTGTCAGCAAATTTCAGAGAGTTTTCCAGCTACGACCTTCTTGCCATTTTGAGTGTCTTGGTCAGTGTATATTTGTGAAGAGGAAAAACAGTCAGAGGGTCTAATGCAATGATCTACCATGCAAATCATGCTGACCTTTGCAGGATCAAATACACAATTTCCGGAACTCAAGAGCCTTGCATTTTAGCCCTGCCTCTTAATGTTGTCAACTGGACTTGTCTTAGTTTCTGGACTTGAACTTGGATCTTGGCTCATGAGCTGAAGAGTGATGCCCTAAATAGCTCCTCAGAGAACTGGATAGTATTTCTTTCTATGCAGTGAATGATGTCACTTATCAAAATTGTCCTGTAAAGATTAAAGTTCTATACAGCTAAAAGGCATTACTCTTAAGAACATGTACCACCAGGGAGAGACTTAAGCAATTAGGAAAAAAGAGTTTGGCTTGTTTAAAGGAAGACAGATTCTGCATAAAATAATTTCAGTTGGTGAGATGGACTGTTTTTATCTCCTCCCTGGCAAGACATAGGACACTGGGGAAATTGCCCTGTATATTTAGGTCCCAGTTCAAGTTCTATACTGATGTTAACATTTTTGTAACTAGACTTGACAAGTCTTTTTTCTTTACCCTATTTCAGAACCACATACTGTAGTAAAACATTTTTGTCCTTGTTTCTGAAATTTTCTTCCCAAGGAAAATCCCTAAGTGGGCTTTCCTTTCTTAACATCATTTCCTCCTTTTCTATGACCTAAGATCCTATTCTTCTTCCCACTAACCCAAGAGGCCCATCCTCCATCCTCTATGTGCCTCATTAGTTGCTCTGACCCCTACTAGTCCCTGTCTTGCTGTGTTCTTGATTATTTCGACCTGGTTCACCTGAAGCATTCAAAGAGCCAGTGGCTTTCTTACCCATGGGATACTTTGTGCTTAATCCATAGAATTGCTTTTCAACAACTCATTTGAAAACAAATCCTTAAAGATAAAGTAAAAAAATAGTCGGGGTATGGTAAGTCCAGAACATAAAAGGAACAGCCCAATAGGACTTAATGCCAAATCAGGAAAAGGATCCAGAGGTATATCCATCCAACGATAATTAGAAGACTCAGTTCTCTCTTCTGCTTTGCTGTCATTAGGATCTGAACGTTGTTTTGATTACCTTGATTTTACATCTGAGCTGTTTTTTTTAATCAAATCCAACCAATAATAGCTTTTTTATTGTAACCCAGAGCCATATGAGAACAGTAAAAAGAATAAAGGGAATTATCATCATCCCAATACCTATGCCAAATCCTTACACTAAATAGTATGGTCAAGAGAAATTCCAGGATAAGTTCTACACAAGATGAAAAAATAATTAAACAAAATGATGCCTAGCAAATTTTGCAAAACCATCTTGTTATTTGTAAGTCAAGGCTTGAAAGAATGGACGCCATTTCCCTCCATAGTAATTCCTGATCCTTGAATAGATACATGGTTGTATATACGTGAGCCTGTCTAAGTAGAGAACCACTTGCTCATGTATGTAACAGAAAGAAATTGAGAGGTTTTCTTTTTTCTGGGAAGGTAAAGCATCCATGTAGTTTTGCCAAATGGAACACCTGTACATTTCAATTGCTCACATAATAAGATTTACCATTATTTGAGGCCTCTCCCAGAGGAGGGAAGGAAGGGAGTAAGAGATAAATTGGCCATAATTCTTTTATCTAAATGACCAGTAAACTTGCATTTGAAAGGAAAAACCAGAAGGGTTAAACTTGGGAAGATGAGAAAAGTCTCTTTCCCCTTTAAACATCTTAGCTTTCAATCCAATTAAATTTGTGTGCTTAAAACAAAATCCTCCCCCCACACACACACAATATGCCCTTTCTGCTTATATATGACAGCATGTGGACCAGCCTAGATCACATCTAAAGATCACATGGAATGGAGGCCAAAGCCCTACATAAAAATAAAGAGGTAGAAATTGAAGAACATTTGTTTGCCTGAAGTAAATTTCTGTGTGATCAGTTCACCAGAAGGAACTGAGACAATAGCAGATAATGAGTGGAATTTTGAGGGTTCTACACCCTGGCCTGGATATTATAGGTCCTGGCTAGTTGGAAATAAGTCAAAGCATGGTTGCAGGAAAAATAAATCTCTTCTAACAGCCTTAAATTTTATCATTTACTAAACAAGTGACTCTGAACAAATCGGTTGGAGTTTCCAGTCTAAGTTGTATGGTTGCCAAATGAGGTCAATAATGTCCCGTTATAATATGTTGCTCAGATGAAACCTTGTGTGTAAAAACATTTAGGAAACTTAAAATACTCTAAAACACTAAGAATTGTGATTTTTATTTGACTGTAACATGTCTCTCCCACTAGATGATAAATCTCCTTAAGGGTAAAAAGAGTTCTGCACCCAGTTCCAACAGTGTGTGTTTGGGGCAGGGGTTTTCCCACACATCCAAGCACTTCTCAGACACTGGGCAACCTACCTGGAGATAGTGTCAGACCCCACAGGGTAAGGGCTCTTTTCTACAAGATTGTCCCTCTCTCATTTCAGGTAAACCCAGATTATCACCTGAGCTTCTGACCCAATGGCTATAGATTGGAGGTTCCAAAGACCCCCTCCTTGGGTTTGATTAATTGGCTAGAGCAACTCATAGAACTAAAAGAAACATTTTACTTAGTGGATCACCAGATTATCATAAAGGGCTATAACTCAGGAACAGCCAGATAGAAGAGATGGATAGGCAAGGAATGGGGAAAGTGTGTGAGGCTTCCCTGCCCTCTTCCAATGAGACATTCTCCCCCAATCTCTACATGTTTGCCAACCCACAAGGCCTCTTGGTTTTTATGGAGGCTTCATTATTCGGGCATGATTGGTTAAATCATTTGCTATTGCCAATCGATTCACCTGACAGTCCCTCTTCCCTCCTGGAGATGGGGCAGGGGATATGACTGAAGGTTCCAACCCTCTGATCAAGTGGTTGGCTCCCCTGGCAACCAGTCTCCATCCTTAGGTGCTTCCCCAAAGTCACTGCTTAAAACAACTAAAAACACCTTTGTAGCTCTCAGCCCTTAGGAAATTCCAAGGGTTTTAAGAGTTCTGGGCCAGAAATGGGGACAAAGACCAAATACATATTTCTTATACATATATTTCTTATAAATCACAATGTCATGGGAAGTATATTTGTTTGTATACCACACAGGAGCAGGACTATAAGTTAATAAGCATTCAATAATTATTTGTTGATGGATTGCCTAGTAAATTCTCTGATCTTAACCACAATTTTGCTATTAATTTTGTTAAAAGGGAATATTCCCAATATAGAGTTTTTACTTAAGAAGGAAAATTCCAAGCTGTTATTTAACAGGATGATCAGGTTGATGTCAGAATACAGCTGTCAACTTCATCTTCCTTCCCAACTAAAAATGACACCCTCTCTTCTTTTCCTGAGCAAAGTCTTATGCAGACTATAAAGCAATTCCAGGGATGTGGTTATAATGAGACAGCCACCTCCCTGTGGCTTCGCAGGCATTGGTTATGTACTCAGACTTCATGCCAGGGGTATGATTCCATCTCCATAACAACTCCCCTCTTCTCTACTTAACCCCCATCCCACTAGTTCAGACATCCTTGTGGCTTACCTCATTTAAATAGAATAATAATTTTAAAAGACTTGCAAAATTGCAAGTTAATTGTGTCTTATATTTCATGAATGCAAATATTTCAGGCACTTTAATCCCAGTCTCTCTTTGGCATATTAGATCAGATTCTGCTGTCCTTAGTCTGCCCCTGAGGTATCAGGCTCAGTGACGGGAAAACCTACTGGAGAGCCTAGTGCCAACAAATGATGCAACTTAATTAGCTCAAATCTCTACAGTTTAACAGCCTGAATGGAGAGGGGCAAATCCTAGGAGTCCCTCACAGGAAATCAGGATATGCACAATGATGCAGGAAGCCTGAGATTTACACGGTCACTTTTTGATTACTGCTTAGTATGGGGTGCAAATAGCTTTGAGGAAATGGAACCCCAGAGAATATTTACTGTGGATGGGATGATGATCAGAACCCCTGTGATGGTCATTGGATCATTCATGTAAGTCACTTCAAGGATACCGATAATTCCATGTAGAAATTTGTCTAGAACCAGGTGAAGGAGAGCCTCCCAATTTCCTGCCTCCCAACCTTCAAAAGCTGAAGTAAATACACAAGTATTTGAAGAACTTTCTGTTTCTTTAGCAATGTACACCATTTGGGATATGTTTAGGACACTTTCCAATCAGTCAGCAAACATTGTTTTTAGCTGTGTACTAAACTAAGCATCGTGTGGATATGTATAATTAGGTAGTCAGTGAGTGACTTATCACTTGGGAAAAACAAAAAGGAAAGTAATGAATGAAGGCAAAAAAAAAAAAAAAAAGACAATGAAAATGTACAACCCCCCTGCCCCCAATAAATTACAAGTTTAATGAGAGTAGAGATTGTTACTATTTTATTTATTTTTTAAATGCTCCTCCACCTCTCTCAATCCAGGATGTAGCGTAACACTTAACATGTAATAGATATTCAATAACTGTTGAATGAACATATAAGCGAATGGTAAACAGCGTGGGACAGACTGTAAGTACTCAAGGAGGTAAGTGCTCAAGAGAAGTATTGGTAGCTAAGGTGGACTAGTACATCCAGGCGTCGCTGCTAGAGATCTGGTGGAACATCACAGTGCTCTTTCTTTTTCATTTTAATAGCTTTATTGAGATATAATTCATATACCATACAATGCACCTGTCTAAATTGTACACTACAATACTTCTAGTATTTTCACAGGATTATGAAATGATAATCTAATTTTAGAACCTTGTCATCCTCCCCAAATGAAACCCTGTATCCCTTAACAGTTAATCCCCATTCTCCCCAACCCCAGCTCTAGATAACCACTGATCTACCCACTGATCTACTTTCTATCTCTATATATTTTACTGTTCTGGACATCTCATATAAATGCCACCATATAATATGTGGTCTTTTGTGACTGACTTATCATGTTTTCAAGGTCTGTCTATGTTGTAGTATGTATCTGTACTTCATTCTATTTTTACAGCCAAATAATGTTCTATGATATAAATATATCATATTATATTTAACCATTCATCAATTGATGGGCATTTAAATTATTTCCACTCTTTTACTATTATGACTAATACTGCTATAAAAATCTGTATAAAAGTTTTTCTGTATACATATGTTTTCATTTCTCATGGGTATTTACCTAGGGATAGGATTACTGAGCAATATAGTAACTTTTATGTTTAACATTTTGAAGAATTACAAAACTCTTTTCCAAAGTGTATGCACCATTTTATATTTCCATTTACAGCATATCCACATTCCAATTTGGGTACATTCTTGTTAACACTTATGGTCAGTCTTTTTGGCTATAGCCATTCTAGTGTGTATGAAATGATAACTCATGAATTTGATTTGCATTTCCTTAATGCTCAATGATTTTGAACATCTTTTCATGTGTTTTTTGGCCAATTTTATTTATTTATTTATTTTTAAAAGGTCTATTCAAATCTTTTTCACATTTTTTACTTGGCACATTTGTTCTTTTATTAATGTGTTATAAAAAGTTTTTATATATGCTGGATACAAGTCCCTTATCAGATACATAATTTTCAAATATTTTCTCTCAATCTGTGGGTTGTCTACTCACTTCCTTGTATGATAGTATAGAAGTATATAGTATAATATTCTTTAATTTTGACACAGCAGGATTTATTTATTTATTTTGTTTGTGTTGCTGTGCTTTTAGTGTAGTATGTGAGAAAAAAGGATTTCTTGGTTTCATGCCTAACTTGAAGTTATGAAGATATGTTTTTATGTTTTCTCCTAATAGTTTATGGTTTTAGTGCTTACATTTTGAGTTCATCTTTGGGTATGATGTGAAGTAGTGGGGCACAATTTATTCTTTTAATGTGTAGAGATCCAGTTTTGCCAGCACTATTTATTAAAAAAGCAATTCTTTTTCCAATTAAATTGTTTTGGCACCCTTGTTGAAATTTAATTGACAGTACATATAAGGGTATATTTCTTGAATCTCAGCTCTTTTACAACATTCTATATGCCCATCTTTACATCAGCACTATAGTGTCATGATTAGAGTAGATTTGTAGTGTTTTTTAAAATCACAAAGTGTGAATCCTCCAACTTTTTTTCTTATTTTTCAGATTGTTTTGTTCATTCTTGTTCCCTTACATTCTCACATGAATTTTAGGATCAGGTCATCAGTTTCTGCAAAAAGCCAACTGGGATTTTGGTAGGGATTGTATTGAATCTGTAAATCAATTTGGGTAATATTGACATCCTAACAATATCAAGTCTTTCAATCAAGGACCATGGGATACTTTTCCATTTGTTTAGACCTTCTTTAATTTCTTTCAATAATGTTTCAAAGCTTTCAGTGTATAAGTTGTACACATTTTTTAAGTTTATACCCAAGTATCTTATTCTTTTTGGTGGTATTTCAAATGTAATTGTTTTCTAAATTTCATTTTTAGAATGCTTATTTCACTGCTATTTTAGACAAACACAATTGATTCTTGCATATTGATCTTGTAGTCTACAACATTCCTGAGCCCCTGGATCAGTTTAATAGCTTTTTTAGTTTATTCATTAGTATTTTCTAATTATCATTTTGTTTTAGAGCCTCTGCTTAGAGGTCGCTCGTATCATGCTTGCTCACATTTCATTCGCCAAAGCATATCACTTAGACAAACCTAAAGTATTTTATGCACTCATCCCATTTTGTCATACAGGATATTAAAACTATGAGTACTCAAGGGTCAATATTTAATAACAGCAATAATTTTACTACTTATCAAGGAGAGTCCTATGTGAAATTTGCTTTTTTCCTTTTCTTCTTTTTCTTACAAGTGCATGCAGTGATTGCAATTACTAGTGGTACAGTTTATATCCACTGCTCTGATTCATAGTTGTATCTATCACAGCTTTTGAATAATTAGCACAAATGCTAGTACAGTGAAAAATGCAATTATTTTAGTATTAATATTAAAATAGTTTTGACCTATAGGGCCCCTTGAAAGGGTCTCAGAGACTCCTGGAGTCCATTGACCACACATGAAGAACCACTGCAATATACCATCGGGAGATATCAAAAGAAAGAGAGGAGATTCTCCGATAGAGCAAAGACATGGAAGTGTGTACTGGTACAAGCAACACGTGGTTGTTGGACTTTAAGGAAAACAACTTTGCTGGAGAGAATATTGCATGTTTAAAAGGATCCAATGGAGACAGAATGAAGGCACATAAAGTATTCAAAGGATATTGATTTAGTAGGGCAAGAAATGGGGAGACTTGGAAGTTTGGTGATTGCGTTTGGGTTCTGTAGTAATTTTGTTGTCATTGTTTTGTTTTGCTTGATTTGGTTTGGTTTCTGACTCCTGAGTCAAGTATAATTAAATGGCTTCAGAGCCATTTTATTGTCCATTAACCCAGGTTAAATGTCCTTACACACAAATAATGTGCCACATCTGAGGAAATGCCACAGATATAATATACTCTATAGTGTTATGCTTCCTATTGCAAATTAAGAAGCACTGAAGTAATACTTGGCATGGGCAGTTTTATGCATGGGTGCAAGAATGAAGGTAAACACTAGAGGGAGCTTTACTATGAAGCTCATGAGATTTATTTATCAAGATCTCTCACTTTATTGGGCCCCTTCCAAGATAGTGTACTTAATTTTTGTATTTGCACATTTTATTGTTTTTCTTTAATACGTTACTGCAATTTTTATAAATTTGAGGGCCCACACCCAGATCCATCCCTGGAGGGGACAGTTCTCCAGGGACCAGGTTTCATGTGCAATGTACTCTTCATGTTATGCCTGGCTTCTCTGAGCTATGTGGTAATGAGACATGACCTCTGAGAGGAAACTAAACTCATCATGAAAAACAAACACTTACAGAGAAAGCTCAGGAAATAAAGTAAGGTGAGGGCCCACTAACAACACAGGATCTCTTTTGCCCACTGTCTGCAAGGCAAAAGCCCTTCCTAAAGCAGGAGAGACTGTCAATTCCCAAGGTGCACATGAGTTTTTTCCTAAAGTCAATTGTGAACCTTCAGATTATACAAAACCTAATGTCCTAATAATTTTCAGCCACACTGTGTCTTCTTCCTATATTTTTATGGAATCACTTGAGGACAGTTAGCCCACGTTGTCTTCATGGGCTTTAGAACTTAACTCGAAGGAGTAACAGAGGCCTCAGGAGTAACCCATGTGCTATACAGACATCCATTTGGGCCTCAGAGAAACAGTTATGGATTTACATTATGTTAATGCATTGGGTAGTTAGTTTGATTCCAAAAACAAGCTAGCACTTTAAAATGAAGTTCAAAAAAGCATAAAGCTGGATAATGAAGAACAGACAAACCTGGAGTTCCTCCCATAGGGACAAAAACAAACTCTGAACCATCAATAAAATGACAAGAAAACACATTTTAATGAGAGAAAAATACACTGACATTTTTAAAGAAATAAAATCCCATTTTATTCCCTGTAGGGTTTTAGGGATCAAATCACCTGATGTCATCCAGCCCTGTGAATTTGATCTGAGACTTCAGAGCTTAGAAAATATTCATTCCTCTTTCTGTGACATAGACATAACTCATCTTACCAAGATATACGAATTCTCCAGAGAGGCAGGGATACAGATAGTGGAAGAATGAAGAAAGAGGATGTATTTTTCAGATTATTACATACCAAAATATATAGGAAGGACTAGATTTCCAGGAACCCATCCAAAAGCAATGAGAATCCAACATTTCTTGTTGATGGAGCTAATAGCTGATCATGTATATTACAGACAGCCATGGTCTCTCACTCCATTTCTTTTTATCCACCTTAAACCTGACTATTTAATTAAGTTAAAGGGGTCATATTCTAGGGCTGTGGTTATTTATACAGTATTTCTATTTGTGTATGTGTAGTCAGGCAGCCACAGGCTATGCAATATTCTTTAATGCGTTGCTGGCCAACTTTACCTATCTGGAGGGAAAACACCATGTCTACAAATTGAGGTAGTGGCCTCATGAAGGCAGTATACTTTCTTGAGCATCTTCCCATCTTTACTTGGTGACAACAAACAAGATCAACAATGTATAATCTACATCCCTATGGCATAACATAAAAGGCAGTATGCCCAACTGAACGTTCTTGAGAGAATCTCCTAGAACTAGCATACTTTTAGATTTTCTTCCCTTGTCTCTATGTTTCCCATTTTCCTTTCATGGGTCTTCATTATCTATTTACCCTACACAAAGCGCAGAGAAATTGAGACAGGGATTTTGTTTTTAATCCCAGGATGGACTATTTATCTTTGTTTATCAAAACTGATGCAGGGTTAGTAATTAGGCATCATCATCCTCTCTTTTTCAAGTATTCACATATTGATAAGGAAACATTCTTGAGAGATCAGCTAATACAACTTGGTGAAGGATAATTATAAGTTGCACTAAGTAAGCAAGATATACCAGCTTTACCCTTGTGGTCTCTTACTGAACTGGAGGTAGTGAAAGAAGGAAAGAGAATCATTTCTTAAGGCTCTTCCCCTTGCCCCAAGAGTAAGAATGGCTTTGTTAGCCCAGGGACCTAAGAGACTCACAAAGTCAAACAATATCTCACTTAGCTTTTCTGAGCCCCTCTAATTAAGAGGCAGGAGTTATGATCCCTTATATGTATGTTACAGGCTAAATGTGTACACTGGCACTATGAAACAGTGGAAGAAGCACTGGATTTTGAGTCAGAATTTATGAGTTCTCTCTGCTTTCATTTATATGATCTAAACTTCAGTACCTCAAAGGTAAAAATGAGGCAACAGATATTTCAAAGATCTGAATAGAATAAGTACAGAATCTATCCTGTGAATAATTTCTAGAGACACATTAAAACTTTTTATAAAAGCTAATTTATTCTTCTCCTGTAAAGTATGTAGTGAAGTTCACAGGCCAGCAGAAGTTATCATGTAGAACTAAAGGACACGTTTTATGTGATTCTTGTCTGTTATCTCTAAGAGCCACTGATTCACACAAAAGCTAAGATATTCCTGGCTAGTACTGATACATTCCTGAATCATTCATACACTTGGGATCCACGTTCATGCTTGGGTAAATTGTGTTTCTCTACTGAGATTTCAAGGGCTCTGTTAGAAAATCCAACATGGATAAACAAATCAGGAAAATAGATGGACTTGGAATCCATCTATAGAATAAAAAAGTGAAATGTTTCAAATAACAGTATGGTGGCTTTTGGTAAATTCCACCCAGACCCAGGTACCTTCATATTCTATGTGTGTTTTAGGGAATGAATAGATGTGTATATGAAAAGTGCAGATCTCAGGGTCCAAGAAATCCTACTGAAGGGCCGCTCTAGGAAGGCAAAGCCCAGGGAAAGAAAAGTTGTTTCCGAACTTCAATAAAAGAAATGTGAGCAATGGTGGCCTGAAATGATAGCGATGATGAGTGACAGGGCAGTCCCAGGACACCCTGAGTAGTGACCACCAAACATCCATAGTGAAACACTGGAGAATTCCTCTCTATGACAGAATCCCTCTCTATCACATGGTAGTTTATGTTGCCTTACAGGAGCTACCAACACAGCAACACAGCCCAGGAAATGTTGATACCATATGAACAGCAGACATAGAGAGATCAACAGTCCAGAGGTCAGTGGCAGCATGGCCAGCAGCAGTCCATGCCAAACAGAAATGGGTACACTGTTGTTAACATAGGAGTAGCATGATCAGTGGCCAAAAATATGTCCAGAGAATAGCTCTGAGAAGAGTTGCAAAAGCTACAGCCACTCAAGATGAAATTTATGATTAATAACCAGAGCAGAGCAGGACACCATGTCTCAGCATAGACAGAAATTATTTGAGAGTACAGATGAGTCGTCTCTGGAAACTACCAGGTATATGATTAGGACAGAGCCTTAAAAGCAAGGACTCAGATGATTCAGGTAACCTAAGGTTACACATATAATTAAACTCAGCCTGACCATTATTGTGCACCTTCATGTATGGTCACTGTTTAAATAGATTCAGATAAAGAAAATTCCTGTATAAAGTTATGTGAAATGTTTATTATCTATCTTCCTTCTCATAGAATGAAAGCTCCCTGAGTTCTATGAACTTATCTCTCCTATATGCTCTATTTGCCAGTGACTAGAACAGTACCTAGCATACAATAAGTGCTCAATATATACTTGTGAAATGAACTAGTGGTAATTACTTTTATTACCCCTGAAATAGTAGCAGCCAACCGAAGTGCTTGGGTAACTTTATTTGGTGGAAATTCACTGGGATGGGTAAAGCCCACTGAATCCATTGATGGGATTGATTTGTTGGATCAGAGCACTGATTTTAATTATTCCTGTTTCCTGGAGGAACTCAAGTTCAGAGAGGGGAAATGCTTTTTACTGACCCACTAAAAGTTGGATTTTGAGATTTGGAAGGAATGCCAAGCAATCTAGCCTTCCAGTCCTGATTCTTCAGATTTCAGTCAAATCTTCTTGTTATCAAGTTATGTGTCTGTTCCTCTAAATTCTAGGTGAAATTATGCCCAATTGCCATTCCCCAAAGGCTTTTCTCCCTTAAAGGATTTGGGGACATTTATCATTGTCCCTTATAAGATACCATGATTGATGTGGTCAATTTTGTGTTCTGCAAGATTATTAGCATGAGCATTCCTTTTCACCTTTTGTATGGCACACAGACTTTTTTTTTTTCTGAAAAACACAGGTTAATATGGACTAGATCCCAGTCTAGAATATAGCTGTTACTATTGACAAAAAAAGAAATTCAAGTTCAACTAATTTCATTGCCAGATTTATACTATTCTAGGAAAATTTGATTTGATTTTTCTAAAAAGCCAGTTGGATTGAAGAGGAAGGCTAAGCTAAAATCTGGGAATTGGTTTGTTATTATGGCTTCTCTAATCAGTCATTTCCACCTGTTTTATGTATGTAAGTATAGACCTTACACTTACCATTGCTGTCTCTCAATTTTCAACTCGGTAAATTGGGAACAGGCAAACCCTCATTACAACCAACTGTGGAAAGATAAAACTGAAGCCAAGACATGTTGCCAAAGAATGGATCATGAGGATAATAACTAATTTTTTCTAAGGTTCATTTTGATATTGATGGAAGTTATTCATGATAAAGTTAGAAGTAAGGGAAGGAGGAGATCTTGAATTCACTGCTTTAAAATATTGAGTGGAACCATGTATACAACAACATCATGTACCGAAGCATAATCTAATTTGAGCATTTTTTGAGAAGAGAGGTTGGAACTATGTATGTTACTGAGATGACGGCCTGTATGGCTTTCTTTTACCTGTCTTTGAGATGTTGATAATGATTTCCTTCTGTAGAATTGTTACTAATGGTCGTAGAATTGTTACTAATGGTGATAATAATTATGAGAATTTTCCCAAGTGTTACTGGCTCATGGGTACAAAGCAGGTCCATCAACAATACTTCAAATTTCCCATCACCATCTGCAAAAGACCACAATCACTTGAACCCATCTTGTCCAGCAAAAGGAAGTCTTTCCCTGATAATATTTGGAGGCCTTCTGGGTATTTCATATCTCATCACAAATAGCCCTTTTTCATTTTTCCACTCCAGCCTTATTCAATGTCATATTGATTTAGGTAACACCTCTATAACTAGGATAATGTTATTTAAGAAGATTGAAACCTGCCCATTTTGCATACAGTAAAATCCAATAAATTAGAAAATAATAATGAAGAGCTTATAAAAGTGTCTATAAACATCTAGGAGAACTTTTTATTTTTTTACTTAACTTTTAAATTCCTTTTTCTTTTTTAACCTTGAAGGCCTATAGGATTTGCTATTAGGTGGTCTAAGATAATATTATAATACTATACTGGCTGTCATGTCCTGAAGAGGTAATCTAATGTGTCATATGGAGATGGGGAAGTCTTCTACTAGATTCAGAGAAGGGTGATCATGAATAGAAATTGTGCCAAACACTGATATGTATTTTTTTTATTTAACCATTTTTTAATTGAAGTATAGTTAATTGACAATACTATGTTAGTTTCAGGTATACAGCACAATGATTCAGTTATATGAGAGTCTTTTCCATTATAGGTTATTACAGGATAGTGAATATAGTTCCCTGTGCTACAGAGTAGGACTTGTTATTTACCTATTTTATATTTAATAGTGTATATATGTTAATCCCTAACTCCTAATTTATCCTTTACCCCCTTTCCCTTTTGGTAACCATAAGTTTGTTTTCTACATCTGTGAGTCTATTTCTGTTTTGTAAGTAAGTTCATTTGTATCATTTTTTTAAGATTCTACATATAAATGATATCATATGATATTTGGCTTTCTCTGTCTGACTTACTTCCCTTAATATAATAATCTCTATATTTTTTCATTTAAAGAGCTTAAATGGCAGCCTGTTCTTCCTAGTTGATTCTCTCTGTCTCTCTCACCCTTCTCTCTTCTCACACAGACTCATTTGCATGCACAGACACTGATGAAGAGAACCACAGGAGAACACTTTGCTGATAGGTCATGAGACAGTTTTCCATTATCCAGGGAAGAAACTCTGTCTCCTTACTTCACAGGTTGTCCTTGTAATATGCAACCCTCTGTATCCTATCCTACTCTTTTCCTTTTTTTACTTCCTCCAATCTCTAGATCTCTAGCTTATTTCTTTCCCTTCTAGGGGTTAAGTAGCCTTCTGAAAATCCTTAAGGTGGAAAAAATAAATCCTCAGGGGCAAAATTGAGGACGTTTTGTCCATAAACTTTTATGAGGACACATCCCAGGCAGGAGTCCAGGCTCACAGACAAACTATAAAGCCAGGAGATACACCCAGTGGAGACAGGCCTCTCCCACCGCCCCCCGCCCACACCCTACTGAAGATTTCTAATCAGGCTCTAACTGCCAAAAGAATGCTCCTTGAGTCTCTAAGTAGCGAATGAAAAGTGTTGCCTAAAAGTTAAAGATGACAGGAATTAACAGCTGTGAGATATTTAGTGGCAAAGTCAGTATTTATGTACTCTAGGGATATGGGAGAGGAAGGAGGGGGGAGTAGGGATTGGGGGTAGCAGAGAAGTCTGCTCAGTTAATTTATCTTTCTTCTGATTGTCATATTATTTGGATGGAAACCTGCATCACTGGCACCATTTTCTCTGAGCCCACCATCAAGTAAAAAAGGAACAAGTGAATGATTGGTATTCTTCTCTTGCTTGTTTGGATTATTTTAATATAGTCTGCACTATTTTTACTGTTAACAATTATTATTGTTAGTAGGTTTTAAATTCTCTTGCTAAATTATTATTGTTGATTTAAGAAGAAAGATGGCATCATGCCTCTGAGACTTGTGGAGAGCCTCCAGCAACTGCTGCTCAATCATAATTTATATATTTGTGGAGAGGCTGAAGCAAGCATTCCTCAGGCCATTAACCTAAACTGCATTTCAGAGAAGAGAATCTCCCTTGAACGATTTAAAAGGCAATCTTCGTGCTATTACAACTTTAATTTTTTAAAGCTTTGGCTTTTTACAAGACATGCTTTACCTTCTACATTGTCTTCTCTCTCGGCTTCATTCTTCCTTTTCCCAGAGCCCGTGTCTATTTATAACCCCATGCTCTGGCATGAAGGTACATTGGAAAGACTGCAACCCCAATAATAAATGTTGGTGGCAGATTATTCAATTATGACTTCTCTTATTTCTCTAAGGATTCCTTAAGACTCTTTCTTGGCTGTCGTTTGGTTCTCTGTGCAATCATTGCAAGCAAGAGGGTAAAATGGCAGTGCATTAAATTTTTTTAATAAAAATAGAAATGAAAGACAATACCAATAGCTTCATTTCCAAAAGAGGGTAGAGGGGTGAACTTTTAATAGCTAAAGAAAGTTCAATAGTCAGGAAACTGATGGCTTGATAGTAGGCGATGCAACAATCAGATCCCCAGAAAATAATGGAATGGCTTCTGCATCAATAAGGATTCCCAGGATTGAAAAAAGAAAGTAGAAATCCTCACTATGAGCCATTAAAAAATGTTTTACCCTAAATTAGTGAGGCTATTTCAATATTCTGCATGGGAAACATAAAGGTGAAATGACCTAGGGAAAACAAAGTTATAACAAGCTAGAGAAAATACCTGAAAAATTGGAAATTTGCACTTTTCATCTTGTATCAGTCATGTTCCTATGGTGTGATCTGGGAAAAAAATTAATTCATCCTATTTTGCAACACTGACACTTTTAGAAAGGTATGGTAAGAGATTCGGAAATTTTAAATTGTCCTTGTCTCCGCTGTCATTCTCTTCTCCATACTTTATTAACTTTCATTCTTGCTTCTGCCTTGCTTTTATTTTTCCTGAGTTGTCTTCCTCTGAAGACTAGACATCTGAGAAGGCAATAAAGGAAATGAAGGCATCAACATTCCCACTGCTGGTAGAAAAAGTTAACTTACAGACCACATGGAAAGGTTAGGGTTGATAAAGATTTAATTAAGCAGAGAAAACCAGGTTAAGACCAGAAAGCTAAATAAATATCCATAAACGTGAAGTCTTGCATACAGGTCAAAAAATCAATTACACCAGTAAAAGATAAAGGAAAAAAAGTCCTTCATTAGCAGGAGGTGAAATTCACAGGACAATGCTAGTTGATGTTAAATGTACTAAGAGTCATCAATATGATGTGTCTTATGGAAGATCAAATTGTCTGGAACACGGGATAGAAATCTCATTTAGCTCCATGCTGGTCAGACTGTGTCTAGAGTGCTTGGAATATATTGTGAGCATCATGCTTTAAGAAACCAGGACACCCCCCAAATAGGGTTTTTACCTAATAATGAGAAGACATAAATCGGGGGAGGTGAGAAACAGCCAGAAGCTTGGAAGTCCTCTTAGGTTTCCACTATTTCCTGGGCTGTACCATCACCAAACTTGTACTCAGAAAAGTAGAACCAAGGCTAAGGATGGACAATCACAAATTTTAAAATGCTATCTTTTAAACTGGTAGAATCCTTCAACTCAAAAATCAGTGAGTTTAAGAATCAGGATTTCAACTTATTTTTTTCCCCTCTATGTCCTTGGGAGGTGGGTTTGTATCTTGCTATTATAGTTTTTCCATCATTGAAGTGAGAAGCGATGAGCCGATCTTCTTTGTTTTCATATATTCCACTTTGTAAAATATTTTGCAGTGAGTGAAATAGCATGCATATGCCAAGAATTAATGAGCACTGGCCTCTGCACTGCAGTGTTTACCTCAGAAAATTGTAGAAGGCTCTGAGTCATTGCTGCACAGAGGTGGCTGGGAAGGCAGGAAGTAATGAGAAGGGGCTTTGCACTCTCCGGGCACACTGGCACTTTTCAATTATTTATGCAGCTTAATACCATTGAAAAAGCACATTCTCCAAAGAACACCCCCAGGTCCTCTGCATGTTAGAGCTGGGAGAAAGTAATATGGGAAAAATGAGAGTGAGGGCTGTGCTTAAAGGAGCTTGTCTGACCTTCCCAGAGACCCTTGATATTAAAACAGGCAGTTTGCTTAGCTAATAATAACTATACTCAAGACTTGTCATCTTCAAAGAACTTAATTAATCCTCATAACACCCTGGTGGGCTCCAGAAGGTAAGTGTTATTATCTCCATTTCACATGAGACAAAATGCAGGCACAAATAGAGAAGGAAAATGGTTTGTTCAAGGTAGCAAGTGTAAAGTTAAATTTAGCACGAAGGAATACCTTAAGTCACATGCCTTTCTACTGCAAAGTCCCCTTAATGATGTATCTGAGGCAGAGTGCATGGGGCCAATGTTAAGAGCTACAGAGGGGGCAGGTGGAAAACACAACATGACCAATATGTCTTACCTGAGACACAGGAGTAGAAAAAGGATAACCAGTGAGAGCAGAGGAAAAATAGATCTGGGACAGAGAGTGTCATTAAAGAGAGGGGAGTTAGTGAGATCCTCCAATTTTGCTCTGAGCATGCAAAATTATTCATGTAAGATGCAATAAGCTCCTTGGCCAACATAAAACAAATAAAATGAAATGCTATTAAGACTTCAGAGACTTAATTGCTATATAAACAGAGACTGAGGGAGGTTGGAAACAGAACTGTGCAGGAACACGATCATTATGATGTCTCTGAGTGGGTGGATGAATGACCAGTGTGGACTGATCTCTGGCTTTTCCTTCTACATCACAAATGTCTTCTATTATCTACCTGACACTGTTTGCCTCTGTGATTCCAGCCTATGGAGCTTATGCTATGTCTGTCATTTTTCAAACTCTCTTTAGTTTGTTTTTTCTTAGGAGGATAAAAGACATGTTCAACTGGCTGTTGATAGTGAACATCACCCACCAGATTCTGTAGTCATGTGATTAGGGCTTGGAGGGTCCTAAAGACCATGTCATTTATCATCATCTTTTCCAGCGGAGGTTACAGAAGATCAGAAAAGAAATATGACTTGCTCAAGGTCAGCTCAATGGAAAATGAATGCATGAGAACTAGAAACCAGTGATCACTCTTCTCAGAGGAAATTCTTAGGGTTGCACTTATAACAGCTGCATTGAGTATGTACAATGAAAATCTTTGGAAAAACTAATAAACACGTTAAAAATACAAGGTCGATGATGGTGGACCTTAAGGAAATGAGTCTGAGAGTTAGCCGAAACCCCTATCTGTAATTTAGTTGTAACAGCTTCAATAGTCAAAGCAAAGGTCTGCTTTCTGGATTGGTGAAGTCACAGCGAAAAGGGAGAAGGGGGAATATATAGCCCTTGGTGCTCCCTTTAGGCTTCCATTATTCTCTGATCCAATAAGGTCGACAAGCAAGTAGAGAGAGAAAGTAGAACTGTGGGTGTATTTCTGTAGCCATTTCTCTGAAATAGAATAAATCATGTTAGGAAACTAAAGGAATCATCTTGTACCTTCTGAGATTTTAAAAATAATATATTGAAAAAGCCAAAGAAAATGATCAGAGAACATCAATACTATACAAAAGAAAGAATTTGAAATGATACCTGAAATGAGACATGGAATGTGTCTGGTAGTTCAGTACACTAAGCTAAATTGTCCCCAGTTTATCCAAGATGCTTTGTATTTGGAAGAGAGACGTAAAGAGAAAAAGAGGGGAAAATCATGGTAATTCCATAATAGGACCTGTCTAATTTTTGAAGAAAAACAAAACAAAAACAAGACAACTTTATTTCTTATGAGTCCCAGGCAGAATGGCAACAGATACAGGGAAGGGGAAAGCAAAGACTGCAGTCACCTTGAGAAACTGAGTTAGGAAGAACAGAATTTGACAGGAAAAGGAGTATGTGCTTTGTATTTGAGTCAATTGTTTGTTTTCTGGAGGGATGCTGGAATTTTCAGGAGGGTTTTGTCTGAGTTGGCTGATTATTTTTCACTCATTCATGTTTGTTTTAGAATGAGGCATCAATCACTGCCTCTGCAAACAAGCACATTAAGTGCAATTCATTTCTCCACTTCCCAGTCATCACATGAAATGGACACACTCAAAGGCAGGTCCTGTCTCAGGGACAACAGACATCAGATGACTACAGAATTAGCCTCCTCCCCTCAAGCCAAGTGGTCCATGTGAGTGTAAGATGGCCACTATATAGTGTGCCAGGGGCTTGAAGGTAACAAAGGAGACTCTTGCCCACGTATTGTCATCTGGATCTTTTCTCCCTTCAAACAGTGCCTGCCCCAAATGTTTAGTATGCTTTGTCTACTAGAAGAGTCCAGTGAAAGGAATATTCAGGTGACAGCTTTGATAATTCCCCAGATGTATGCTCTTCCCTAGAGTCTAGACTCACTGTCTTATGAAGAAATACCTCTTTAGGAAGCTGTAGATTTCTCAGACAGAATATATATGACTACCCAACCCAAACCAACATTCCTTTCTGCAAAGGAAATTGTAGTGAATCATACAATTTTTTTTTTTTTAAAGTTGGTAGGTTTGGAATGAATCAACGGAAAGAACATTCTCACAGGGTTTGGTTTATTTTCCATATGTGCTATGGCAGAATGCTTCACTTGGGGCTGAGTATTTGTTTCTCATGTTGCTCCAGGAAAGCATCTTCCAAAAGCTATTCCACTCCTTGCACACACCCACGCTCCCACTACTTGAAACAATTCTATTTATCCTTCAAATACTAGCCCACTTTAATGTTGCTAACAGATTAAATTGTTCCCATTTTGTCTTCCCATAATCATTTGTTGATAAAAGTGCCATTAATGTCAATTAAGTAAATGAACACTTTGATGAATGAGCACAAGTTACACAATCTACTGTGAGGGTAATGAGTTTGGAATCAAAAGAACCTGGGTTTAAATCCTGGCTTCACCACTTGGTAGATCCCTTATCTCTTGGAGCCCCAGATCCCTCATGTGTATAATGAAATAATAATACTGACCCTACAGGATAGTTGTGACATTTAGGTTCCATATACATAATGCACTCAGCATGGTAAAATTAAAGGGGCTCAATAAATGCCAGCTATTATTAGCCTACAGTATTATAGTCAATGATGCATGCAATATTATCTTATAGGCAATGAGGAGCCATTAAAACTTATTAAGAAGGAAAGTGGCATTAGAAAGGTGATTTTAGAACACCAACTAGGGTATGTGTAAGGAAATGAAGAGCTGACAGGGGATTTAGGTAAGAAATAAGCAAAATCAAAATAATACACTTGGTTATATCAGGACCAGAGGTCACCCTGGTGAGCTGAGCAGGGGGTGAGTGAAAATGCCCAGCAGCACAGATAAAATCAGCTCCCTGGACTTTGCCTCTTCCTCTGTTACGCTCCCTGATCATTGACTGCTCTTTGTTGCTAGGCATCTGCTTCCTCCTCTTCTTCCTCTACCTGAGCACATGGCTCAACATCACTGTATCACTTGAGCAAAAGTCCTACTCCATCCCCTCGGTCTCAAAAGAGCAGCAAAAGTCAGTGATATACAACCCATTCCTCAATCTTCTAATTCTCCTGAATTTTACTTCAATATTTGTAGCACAAGAAAAAAAATCATGAGAATATGGCACTGTCCTTTATTAGTCAAATTAGAGCATTATTTTTATAGGGAAGAAGAAAACAGATTTGAATAGGGTATAGCTGTTGAGGGACCACCGCAATACTGTTCCATCATGAAGAGGAGAAGTTAGGGGGCAGAACAAGCAGAGATTTAAAAAGAGGGATTAGGGGCTTCCCTGGTGGCGCAGTGGTTGAGAGTCTGCCTGCCGATGCAGGGGACACAGGTTCGTGCCCCGGTCCGGGAAGATCCCACATGCCGCGGAGCGGCTAGGCCCGTGAGCCATGGCCGCTGAGCCTGCGCGTCCGGAGCCTGTGCTCCACAACGGGAGAGGCCATAACAGTGAGAGGCCCGCGTACTGAAAAAAAAAAAAAAAAAAGAGGGATTAGAGTTAGACTTTATGGGAATGCTCTGAATTGCAGGATGGACATAAAATCGGATAAACTATACAGAAAAAGTTCCCTAGAATCTTCTTCCCAAACATGTAGACAACTAGGAGAAAGAGCCTTGTATCTAAGCTGCTTCAGGTCACCAGGCTGGCTGTGACTAGAACATTCTGAAGGGCTCTTGGCAGCCCTGGTCTCCTGTGCCTTTGGATGTGAACTTAAGAACAGAAGCTACACTTCGAGTAGGAAAGAAAAGCCCATCCTGCACTTCTCTAATCGCAGCTTGGGCTCTGAGGATCCAGAGAGATATCGGGACTTGCAGGTTTTTCATCACTGATGTGCTGAGGCTCCTTCAATAAAACCAGCGCCCCCAAGACTCCATTACCCCGCTCCGAAAATCTCCGTGACCTTCATCAGCCATGGGATGTAGAGCACAGGGAGCTGAAGTAACCCAATAACACAGGCATCTTAACCATTTTAGGAGAGTGAAAACCATTTAACCCCCAATGTAATGGCTTCAGCGTCTGTCTGAGAAAGAAGTAAATTGGTTTTAACTTACGCAGCTTGGGCTTTGGAGAGAAATAAAAAGGCAAAATGGAAAGGCAAAATTGTTGAGCATCTCTCGGATCTACCTTTTAGCTGTTTGTGACTCCAGAAACAAGAAGCACTGGCATGGAGTAAATCTAATCACATTTAGACACAGCCCTGTAGTAAACGAGGGGGGAAGAAAGATATTACAGGACTCTAATCTTCTTGGAGATGGAAACAGGGAAGAAAAACCCAGCGATGAATTATGAAGTTAGCTGATCTGCTGTTAAACACAGAGGCGTCACAGAGGTGAGCATGGCCTGGACAAGCCCGTCGTGTACCTGGTATTAACAGGGTCCTTAGTGACAAAGTCTGTAGGGCTGGAGGTAGGCGGCAGTGCTGCCAGAGCACAGCAGGGAGCTCTGGGCTGAATCAGCCTTTAGTTGCCACCTGCAAATGATTACAAAGAAGTTACCTGAGAGATGGCTGTCAGGACCTGCCATACTCCTTGTCCCCACGATGCTCCTCTTTTTAATGCTGTTAAAGCCATTTGATCTCCATATGCTGGCTACCCTGTCATCCTGACACCTGGGACCTATCCTGTCCTTAGTGAGGGATGGAAGAGCCATGGTTGGATACTCAGCATCAGGGCTGTCTGACTGTTGATTCACTCTGACCTTGTACTGCAGTTCTAGAAAGTCGAGCCTAGTCTACTTCAGAGATTATCTGCATTTATGATAGTACACAAAACATTTAATATTATACATGCTATATATACATGTATTATATAATATTGATGTAATGTAGTTCTCAGATTAGCTGTGTTTATGTTAATATATAACATATTATATATACTATCTATGTGTAATCTATTTATAAATTATATATTATATGTAATCATAAATACAGCTAATCTGAGAACTAGACTAGGATATACACACACACATACACACACACACACACATACACACACAGAGACACTCATAATTTCAAAGCAAGTGACTTCCATTCAAACAGTGCTTCAAGGGTCCAGGCTCATGTCGTGGCCCCATCACGTTCCACCACAGCTTCCAAAGTCTCCATCTTCATCTTCATCAGGTCAGCAGAAGGTGAAAGAGTCTGGAGAGTCTGGAGGGAAGGTTTCCATGGGTCAATGTGAGTATTCTTAACCTGAAATTGGGGCCTCCTTTCCCTTAATGTTTCTATCTAGTTTTCAGTGGCTGCTGTTTCCAGTCCCCTGTACAATTTTCATCCTTTTGTGAACTATATTTGAAAGGCCTTCTTGGATTAGAACCTGGCCTAAATGAGCAAGCCTCTACAGATTGCCATGGCTCTTAATCCTGTGAAATATTCTGCCATGGTAAATAGCGAGCATTATTACCATGAATTTTTCAGTTTAGGTAACAGCTGGGAGGCGTCTTTCTCTGCATAAAATTGAAAAGGAAGTTTCCCCACACACTAACTTTGTGATGTACTGTTCTGACTATACAAAGACAAGAAGCAATGCTTCAAAATAAGATTCCAAACAGTCTGTTTTTAATTACACTTATTAAAACAATCTTTATTATTAACACTAACATGACTTACATAATACTTTTTATTTGCAAAGCACTCCTTAAGCACCAGTTCCTAAATAAAATCTTGAATTAGCAAACATTAATTACAAAGTCAGTATATGGAAGAGTAGTTGAATTGGGACTTCAACTTGAGGTTAGAATTGGGGTTTCTTTCCCTAACACGGACGCCATCTCTTTGGGTTTTGTAATTCCCTTACCTGAAAATGGAAGACTGTAGAAACTCAGTGAATATTACAAGGATCAGATCCTGTTTGAGCAGTAAGAATAGTCCACGTGAAGGGTCTACTACATATGCATAGTCTTGGAGAGCTCAGATAAAAACATGACTTTTGAAATTTTGATTTGTGATCATTTCTGAATCCATATGTACTCATTAAATGCCACTGAATATATTTTTAATAATGAGAAGGAATTTGACAAGCGACCTGTCTGAGCTGAACAAAGAGATTTAACACAGCAGATCTCACACAGCAGGGGAAATGCCTGGAGAGTGTTAACATCCCATTTGTTAATGTATATTGTATTATGTTTAGACTGTCTGTTTTAAGACTGGTTGCTTATAATAATCATTGTCACTGTGCCTTATAGTCCTATCTTAGTAACCGAAGGGGTAATTTACCCTGTATCTGCTAAATAAATAGGTTTGATGCTAGTTTTGAGTGTACACATTTCCTAACAATACCCTTACAGGAAGGGGAGACCATTCTTTTTTTTTTTTTTAATTTATTTATTTATTTAAGGCTGTGTTGGGTCTTCATTTCTGTGCCAGGGCTTTCTCTAGTTGTGGCAAGCGGGGGCCACTCTTCATTGCAGTGCGCGGGCCTCTCACTATCGCGGCCTCTCTTGTTGTGGAGCACAGGCTCCAGACGCGCAGGCTCAGTAGTTGTGGTGCACGGGCCTAGTCGCTCTGCGGCATGTGGGATCTTCCCAGACCAGGGCTCGAACCCGTGTCCTCTGCATTAGCAGGCAGACTCTCAACCACTGTGCCACCAGGGAAGCCCAAGACCATTCTTATTGCCACATTAAGCTGTGCCATAGAACAAGGCTTCAACATTTTTTCTTTTGTATTTGTGTGTTCTCTTTATTATCCAAGGATTGGAATCAATAAGAAACAATCTTCATATAAATTAATTTAAAAAAGAAAAAAAAAAGGAACCTCTATTAATGATCAAGGAGAAAGAGAAAATCAATAGTTATTGAGTTGTTGTGTGCCAGGCACTGTGCTAGGGCTTTTATACTCTAGGTCATTTGAATTTGCGGGTGGCAAACAGAGCTAAACTTATTTAGTTAACTCTCCATTGTTCAATGGATACATTTGATTATCTTTGGAGATCTTAGCCTCGACTTTCTTTTTTCATGAGTGCAAGTCCAGAACTCTTATACACATGCCTCCTAGCTGATAATTACCTGGAGAATGCACACTTTGTTTACAATATAACTAAGAAAATATTCCTGCAAAATAAAGTCACAGTGTGACCCGAATCCAAATGTAAATGGCTTTAAAAAAAAAAAAAACCTGATGTACAAATTATCAACAATGATACCGAACTCCATTTGTGTGGCTAACTAAGAGTTATCTGTATAGACTACTGTATTTTCACAGATTTTGTCTTCTGGGAAGTAAAAGAAAACCATATGCAACTCATGTTCATTTGAAGTTCACTTTTAGCAAATAGCAGATATAATTCCAAAATAATTGAAAACTGGTAAAATACAGAAGTCAATGAGGTAAATACAATGAATATAAAGAAATGGAAACCTAATCCTAGGTAAATGCTTAAAGATCATTTAGTTAATCCAGCTTACAATATAGGTTGAAAATTCATAGCAAGACATATTAAGTGACCTTCCCAAAGTCACACAGCAGAGATTACCAAAGATTCAGGCGTTCTGAATTTCTTAACAGAAACCTGAGGATAGTATTTCTTTTGCCACTTCTCAAAAAGTGATTGTTCATCTACTAGATTCCATTCCTTCATGACAGGAAGTGGGGTGAGTATAATCTTTGTCTGTAATGACATTTCCAGATGTCCCTTTTTCCCATTTCCTCCTGAAACAAAACAAAACAAACCCTATGTGTTAATGGCATCAACCCCCCACTGGTTACTTTCTCTTATTGTCTTCTGTATTCCTGAAGACTTTCTTTTTCTTCCTCCTCAGCACCAATCACCTATAACTGTTCTTTAATATGATTCAACACTCTGATTCCTTCTTTAGCAATAATCTCTCCACATTTTCCTTCAACCATCCCATCCCCTGGTTTCTGGTGCTCCACGTTTTTTTTTAATATTTATTTATTTGACTGAGCCAGGTATTTAGTTGTGGCATGTAGGATCTAGTTCCCTGACCAGGGATCAAACCCAGACCCCCTGCATTGGGAGTGCAGAGTATTAACCACTGAACCACCAGGGAAGTCCCACTGGTGCTCCACCTTTAAACTCTGTATCAAGCAGTCCTTTCTCTTATCTTCATCTCTTTTCACCTCAATTTCTCTGACACTCACTCTGCTACAATTCACCACCCATCTAAATCTTCAACTCGTTAATACGACCAATTTCTCACTATCTCTAACTGTCCTCCTATCTTCTCTTTCCTCTCTGCCCATCTTAGATTTCATGATCCATCGTTAGAAATAATCATTATATACAAACACCACCCCCTCCCCTTCTCCCTCATCATCTATCACACTCCAGTGGTCATTGTAACCAGCAACTCCCCACCTTTTCAGTGCCTACTCTCAAGCAGGCAAATATAACAAGAGATAATAATATGACTAGGCTAAAAAACTACAATGGGCACTAGACATGTTCTGGAAATCCTATTTTCCTTCCACCGAACCCTCAATCATCTCCATTCTCTCTCATTACAATAGAGGGATTTCTATTTAAATGTTAGTTTCTAATTAACTAACATTTAACTAATTAAATGTTAGTTTCATTTATTACATGTCATTCATTAGTTACATTTAACTAATTAAATGTAAGTAATTAAATGTTAGTTTCTCCACTTGCACCCATCACTTTTCTTCAAGTTTCTTACACCATCAGTGATCCTTTTCCCCCTTCATATACTCATCCAACAAACCATAGATTATATAAAACATTAAAATATAAGATTATAAAATGTAAAATGTAAAACTACAAAATATAAAAATGTCTTTGGTTTGATAGAATCTATAGAAAGGAATCCATATTTTCTTTCAAGTGTGAGTCCAAACAGGATACTGGCAAGATGTGATTCACATTTTAAAAAATAAAAAGGCCATTGTGAAACTATAAAGACAGAGGTAAAGTAAGAGGACGGATACCCTTTAGTATCTGTTGCAACAGAATAGAGAAGAGAAGATGGTGGCTTGACCATGTTGGTTTTAGTTGAAGTGATGGGAAATGTCAAGATTAGAGATATATATTTCTATCTAAAATCAGAATGACTTGCTGACAATGTGAATGCTGGGCTATGAGGGAGAGAGAGGAATTATGAATGAAACCTAGATTTGGGGCCAGAGAAATTGGCTCATTTTCTCCATTTCCTCCATTTTTAAAATAAATGATGAAATATTTCAAACATATAAAAAACTGCAAAAATAACATAATAAACTTTCAAGGCACCACTACCAAGATTTAAATAAAGATATTAACATTTTGCCATATTTCTTCAGGTGTCTCTCTTTTTCTTTTAAGGATAAAAGTATTACAGAAATAGCTAAAGGTCTATATCTATTCTTCCCTTCCCTCTTTAGAGGTAACTATTTTCCTGAAGTTGATGTGTATTTTTGCCATGAACATTTTTTCAATTTCACTTTTCTCTATACATATACACCAACCAATTTTTAAATACTGTACCATGTTTGAAAATTTAGATAAGTGGTATCATATTTTGCAATTATTTGCTAACTCTTTTCACTCAAAATTTTGTTTTGAAATATATCCATGCTAGTGTAGATTAATTTCATATTTTACTACTATACATACTATAGCATTGTTTGAATAAATTTATTTTATTTATTTTCCATTAATGGGCAGTTAGACTGCCATGAATTTCTTACAACAGCTCTTCACCCTGGGAACACCCTTGCAGATGTCACCGCCTGTAGGTAAACGAGTTTCTCCAAGGCTGATTCTAAGAAATAAAGTAGCTGAGTCATAAAGATAGGCATCATCTGCTTTTGTTTTTTTAAGATATTGCCAAAGTGATTTCTAAAAATGTTTTTTCTAATTTACAGAGTCACCTAAAGTGTATGAGCATTTCTGTTTTCTTGCATCTTCAACAGTGCTTACCGGTTTGGGCTCGTTTAATTTTCCCAATCTGTTGTCAGTGTTGTCTTTTTTCTCTTTTCTCACTCTACTCTGGCTTTCAGTCTTGTCACTCCACTAAATCTGCTGCTTTCAGTCATCAATGATCTCCTTGTTGTCCAATCGAATAGATAGTGAAACAGCACCCAACTCAGCTGATCATTCCCTGTTTGAAACACTCTCAGTCATCCACAGTTTATATTCTCCTACCTCCCTGACAGCTATTGATACATTTTATTCTCTTTTCTTCCTATCTTCTCCTGTTCCTCAAGACCTGGCTTGAGACATCATTTCTGTTCTATGCTTTCTTTTTCCTAGGTGACATATTTTTCCCATGACCTAAAATGCCAACTTTATGACGATCCCTACCAATGGCATGGCTTTGCACCTCTGTGCTTCTAACTTCTGTTTGCTCTCTCTATTTTGATGTAACATAAGCTCCTCAAACTCAACATGTCAAAATATGGAGCCCTTTATTTCCACTACGTGGACTTCCCCCAAATGCCCCTCTTTCACTAAATAGCCCATCATCAACAGTAGATTTACTAACTCAAAAGCCAAAGTGTCAGACTTCCCTGGTGGCGCAGTGGTTAAAAATCCGCCTGACAATGCAGGGGACACGGGTTTGATCCCTGGTCCGGGAAGAGCCCACATGCCACAGAGCAACTAAGCCCGTGCACCACAACTACTGAACCTGTGCTCTAGATCCCGCGAGTCACAACTCCTGAAGCCCGCCTGCCACAACTACTGAAGCTTGTGTACCTAGAGCCCATGCTCTGCAACAAGCAAAGCCACAATAATGAGAAGCCTGCACACCGCAATGAAGAGTAGCCCTTGCTCACCACAGCTAGAGAAAGCCCGCGCACAGCAGCGAAGATGCAACGCAGCCAAAAAATAATAATAATAAATATATAGATTTTTTTAAAATAAAAATTAATTAATTATTTTTTAAAAAGCCGAAGTGTCAGGTTCTGCCCTTCTATTTCTTTCAGCCCCTATATGCAACGTATAACCTGGATATCTTGTTGTTTTCCTCTAGAATGTGTTTTGTATCTCTCCACTTCTCTCCTTGGTCTCTGCCACCACTCTAGTTCAAGTTTACCACAATCTTCAAGTTTATCCTCCCAAGCAATATCCTCAACTCAGGTGTTGCACCTCTATACGCCACTTCTACATAGTAGCCAGAGTGCGGTTTTAAAATGCAAGTCAATTTCCCACTCTTTCCTGCTTAAACTTGTCCAATGACTTCCTATTTCACCTTTGACTACATTTCAAATCTTTCCTCCAGCCTCAATACCTCTGCCAGACTCGCCAACATCATGCTCCCCTCTCCCTGTTTCTCACTGTGCTTCATTCTCACCTGTCTTCTGGCGGTTCCTGAATTATGGTTAAATCCAACTAGAATCTGGAGGGTAAGAGAGCCTAGGTCAGGCAGTTCCTAAGGCTAGGGTTTCAGGGCACAAAGTGCAACAAGTAAAAGTGGAAAAAAGGATCTGGAAATGCAGTACTAATAGGGACTATCCAGCACAGGAGACCAGCCTTTAAGCTGCAAGTGGACAGGGCTCATTCACATCATGCCACTTGATATAAGTTTGCCAAATTGTTTCAATTTGAATGGATAAATGAACTCAGAATGTATGCTTCCAGGTTTCAGCTTTGCTTACAGAACCTGTAGAAATGTTGAAACTCTATAACACGCAGATTTAATATTTTCCAGGAAAACTCAGTTGCTGAAACAATGCATAAAAAACAATGAGAAAGTATCACTCCTCCAAGAGAGTCTTCAGTATGGAAAATAATCAAGATTTTAAATATGTACATTTCAATACTTCTATCTATACAAATGTTTGCATTTTATTATGAAATAGATCTTATATAAAATGATACAAATGTGTGTATATAGGCATACTATGTATGTATGCTATACACAGACATACAGTTTAAGGAAAAACATGAAATATACATTCTTGTACTCACTCCACAGTGTAATAAATAAAACATTACTTTTGAAGCAAGTATGTGCTTCTTCCTCATTACCTGTCCTTTATTTTCACATTAAATATTTAATTCATCTGGAAGAATTTTCCTATATGATAAGAGTAATGGAAACATGTTTTTCTCAAGGACATACAATTGTTAGAAGTACAAATGGACAATCATTATCTCATCTATCGGCAATATCAACTCTCATATATCAGATTTTCATTTATGTATGATTCTTCTAGGTTCTCAATTCTGTCTCGTTGGTCCATCTAAGCTTCTATTAATCCTACTCTATCTTAATTTCAATAGTTTTAAAATAAAACTTGATGCCTTTGGGGGAAGTCTCTTGCCTTGTTCTTATGTTTCAGAGATACCTTATAAATTATTGGCATAATTTCAGTTTACCCAATTCCATACAAATAATATTGTTGGGATATTTTAGTTGGAATTACACTTTGAGGAAAACTGGTATTACTTTCTTCTACTGTGAGCTATATATGTCTCTCCATTTAGTTAGGTCTTCTTTAATATCCTTCAATTTTATATCTTATAATAATTTCCATAAGTCTTATACTTCTTTTGACAATGATTTTCTCTAGGAAACTTCTGTTTTATGTTTCCTTTATAAATGAGTTCCTTTTTGGCCCTGAAAAATCTCATATTCTGACCTACCTTTTGACCACTGATCTTATATTAGCCAACACTGATAACGTTTTTTATTAACTTTAATAAATGTAGCTGTAGATTATTTTGGGTTTTCTATTTAGTTTGTCATACCATTTAAGAAAAAAAAATGATAGTTCTATCTCTTCCATTCCAGGTGCTTCATGCTTCTTTTTACTTTGCAGTGACTAGATATAATGTTGTTAAGATGTAGTCACTGTTATGCTGTGTTTTAAAAAATACCAGCTTTCTTACCAATTTTCAAGGTTTAGATTTACTTCTTAAATTTCCTAAAGGGATTAAGGCACTTAGTTAAAAGCAGACCCAAAGAGACACAGCCCCTGCCTTGTGATAGAGGCATAGATTTGCCACTTGGACTTAGCACCCCAGTACCTCTGCTTACCTCCCTCTTGTTTACTGAAGCTACAACAGAGTTTGAAGGCCATGAAGTTCAAGTTGCGAGAACAATTACATCAGCCTCAGTCCTGTCCCCTTTAGTGTTCTGCCGACCACATTAAGAAAGTAAGGCTCAGTAGCTGGTATCAGAAAGAGAGAGAGAGACATGAGTTCCTGTATCCATTCACAGATTGATAAGGTGAAGGTGAGAGTCTTTTTAAGCAGAGCAGTTGTCTCTGGAATCGTCGTGATTTTGGAAAGGAAAACGGGCACTGAAGTGAGGAAAGGAGGCAGAAGGGAAGCAGGGAAGAATGGAAAAACTGAGTAAGCAATTCATTACTCGATAAGTTGTTCTCTTTCATTCACTTACATTTTAAAAATTCCACTATATGTATATTTTTCCTGTTTTGTCCACTCCCTCTTGTATATACCAATTATTTCTATTCATCTCCACTCACATAACCTGGAAAGACCCAGGGACATTTCATCTTAGAATAAGAAATTAACATCTTCCAGGCCAGTAAATAATCAAGGAACATCCCAGCACCCACCTTTGGTCCCTCAGAAGAAGTAACCTTACATAAGCCAAAGATCTTTACAGTCAGCATTTTCAATTGCTAAATGTTCTCTATATATGAATTTTTCAGGTAACTAAAACATAATAATTTAAATATTCTAGGTATGTATATATGGTCATTTTGATGGGGATATTTCTAAAATGTATTGCAAACTTACTTTCCTTACTAAACAGAATATTCTTGACATAAGTTAATGTTTTCATGATGACTCAGGGCCATTGGTACGGCTCAAATATAAAGCTCCCCTGAGGGATGATTGTGGTACTAAGTACTATATCGTCGACACTTACTGGCCGTAGGCTGCCAGACATTTCCAGTTAGTGTACCTTCTGTCTCCTTTCTTCCTGACACCTGTCACTTTTCCCTGTGTCTGCTTCTAACAGCCCCTTACTTTGCTGCTTCTAATTTGTTATCCACTGTAACCTTGGAAGAACTGGTGGTTGCTATGGGAAACCAGGCAGTTGAGGTTATAAAATCAGTAACCTGAATATCCCTGACTCTGACCCAAAGACGGTTTCATTCTTTGCTTCCATACTAGGGAAGAGTACAAGAATTGGACCACTATTGTCCTTGGGGGTCAGAGGTCTGGTTAGGGTACTTAAGACATTGTGCTTTTGAAACTATAGCAAAAGGAAGAGAACTCTATCATAAAGGTTTAACAATCTTTGACTCATGTGTTGGGGAAAACAATAAGGATTACTTCCTGTATGAATTATTGATGAAGGCTCAGCATATCCCTTTTGTAGAGATTATCCTAGGCTGGAGCCCAAATTAACTATAATTAGAAAAATAAGACTGCACTCTATCAAGGTTCTAAAAAAAGGATCTAGTTAGCATCAGGCCCTGGCCAGAAACATTTCTTGAGACAAAGCAATTCTCTTAAAGGCATTTGTAGATCACCTAATTAGAAGAAAATAACTGATCATTTCAATGGTTATTTGTTCCTGTTGTTAGACATCTGAAAATCTTAAGGGAAACCTAAATATTAAATTTTTGAGGGTTTCCCTGGTGGCGCAGTGGTTGAGAGTCCACCTGCTGATACAGGGGACACGGGTTCGTGCCCTGGTCCGGGGAGATCCCACATGCCATGGAGCGGCTGGGCCCATGAGCCATGGCCACTGAGCCTGCGCGTCCAGAGCCTGTGCTCCACAATGGGAGAGGCCACAACGGTGAGAGGCCTGCGTACCGAAAAAAAAAAAGAAAGAAAGAAAAGAAAAAAGTTGAAAAGTTGTAGAGGGTAGATCAAACGATCTTGGGAATGGCAAATAATCTCAAAGAGACCCTTCTCTGATTAATTAAACTAAGTTTTGCACATATCTATATGCTGCTAATAACCTTGGATATCAGTGCAGGATTTTTTCTTGAATTAATTCTCAGGTTCACAGAATAGGAACTCTGGAAAACAGGCAAAGCAAGCCCAAATATGTAAGAAGTACTATTTGATCACTGGGTTATTTTTTTCTCTTTTTCATCCTCATTCTTTCTACCTTTTTCTGCCTCTACCTTCTATACTTGGGCAGAGAACAATGACAAGAACCCAGTTATCAAGACCTATATGCTGGAGCAGAAAAAAGACAGAGACCTAATTAATAAGGTACTTCCTGAACTTAAAGCACAAAATCTGGAGAAACTGGCAGCAAATTGACTCATCTGTTTGGTGCCAGGATAATGTAAATCTTCCCCACCTAAGACGTAACTGGATGTTGAGAACAAGGAGGGGTCTGCAGCTCAGGTGAGTATCAAATGGCACTTTTCTAGTAGGAATAAATGCAACCAGTAGGTGATGAAAACCAGGTGACTGTAACAGACTCCTCATCACTGGCTGCTGCTTCTACTGATAGTTAAAATGGAAAGCCGTGGCTTCTCTGGTGGCACAGTGGTTAAGAATCCGCCTGCCAATTTAAGGGACATGGGTTCGAGCCTTGTTCCAGGAAGATCCCACATGCCATGGAGCAACTAAGCCTGTGTGCCACAACTACTGAGCCTGCACTCTAGAGCCCGTGAGCCACAACTACTGAGCCCCACGTGCCACAACTACTGAAGCCTGTGCACCTGGAGCCCGTGCTCCACAACAAGAGAAGCCACCACAATGAGAAGCATGCATCACAACGAAGGGTAGCCCCTGCTCACCGCAACTAGAGAAAGCCCACACGCAGCAGCAAAGACCCAGTGCAGACAAAAATGAAAATAATAAATAAATGTATATTTTAAAAAGTGGAAAGTTGATTCTAAGATGCCCTTCATTACAAGATGGAGGTTGTGTAAATGAGATATTCACCACTGAGAATTATCATCCCTAGACACACTGAGCAATAGATTCCCAGATTTTTCCTAAAGATTTTCTTCCCCACTTAAATTAGGCACTGCAATTTAATCTCCAAAGCCCACCTTATTTGTATTGTAGGTGGAGATTCACAGACTTGAGCACCTGGTGTGCTGGATGTCTTCTCTTTGTGTCCTCAGGCTCAGGCTACATCCTCCTTTACCCTCTGCTCTGCGACATGGAAAGAGGGCTTTTATGGGCTGCCTCAATAGGACTTCTTTTCTTTGGCTTCTTGTTAATTTTGGCTAATTTCAGGGACTATCAAGAGACCAAGTGGGAGGAGAACGAAATCAGGGTATTTCTTCCCTCTGCTTCCTTCATTCTATTTCACTGCAACTTGGCTGCTTCCTTTTTCAGGGAAGCCCACCCTATAACAGCTACTACAACCCTCCTTCCCACCCAGGGGTCAGTAACTGTTCACCTCCTTGCCTTTTCAGGCATTGTGGTATCAGCTCCTGGCTATATCTAGCCCTAGGAGACTAACCATCCTCTTTGCCTTCCCATATTCCTCTCCCCATCTTTGTAAAAATTTCTTTATTAAAACCCTTTCATTATCCACTTTGAGTCATTTATTTCTGCTTGAATATCTGGCAAAGGTGGAAAAATATAAAGGGACAGTTCATGGGAAGAAGTAGATGGAGGCTGGGGACACATAACTCATGGAACTTGCTCAGGTACAGAAAGTCCTAGTTATCCCACCACTGAGACATATGATTTAGGACTACCCCTTGGCAAAAATAGAAGCAAAAAATAGGTCTTCACTAAAGCATAATATAGTGAAAAGGATAGTTGAACTAAAGTCAGAAGACCCAGAGCCAACTGAAAACTCGTCCTTTTTTTTTATCACACATTTTTATTTTGGAAAGGCATTTAAGATCCTTGAGCTATTTTTTTCCTATAAAATTGTTTGGCCTGAGGATCAGAAGGGATAATAGTGAGGGAGCACTTTATAAACTGTGAGGCACTATACAAATAGTAGTTGTTATTGTTATTCCCTTCTATTCCCCACTTCCCCACATTCCTTTTACAGCACTTGCTAAAGTATATTCTGCAGAATACTAATTTTGATAGACATTTTTTAAAAGGGGCTTAAATCTAAGTATGTTTGAAAAATACGGAATATTATATTGTATGTTTGGAGATTTATAATACACCTTAGTATGTTAAAGACTCTGATGATTGTGGTATTAAAGAAACTCATTTAACTTAGTTTTTTGTTTGTTTGTTTGTTTGTTTGTTTGTTTTTGTGGCACACGGGCCTCTCACTGTTGTGGCCTCTCCCATTGCAGAGCACAGGCTCTGGACACGCAGTCTCAGCGGCCATGGCTCACGGGCCCAGCTGCTCTGCGGCATGCGGGATCTTCCCAGACCGGAGCACGAACCCATGTCCCCTGCATCGGCAGGTGGACTCTCAACCACTGCGCCACCAGGGAAGTCCCATTTAACTTAGTTTAATTAAGCAGGTCTCAAACTGCTGTACCCAGAAGCCCTTATATTTATATGATCATTAGGTAGAACTAGTGTATTTTGGGACATGCCTGGTAAATGTAAGGATTTCTCTATTTACCCTGGATCCTTGGTATGTTGCCACTCCACACTAACCTCCTTAGAAGCATCATGATATACATTTAACTCCTCAAAGCTCAAGGGATTAACTAATCCAATGATTCACAACCACATTTTTTTTCCCCACAAAATCCATTAAAAAAAATTACCTGGGCTTCCCTGGTGGCACAGTGGTTGAGAGTCCACCTGCCGATGCAGGGAACACAGGTTCGTGCCCTAGTCTGGGAAGATCCCACATGCCGCAGAGCGGCTGGGTCCATGAGCCATGGCCGCTGAGCCTGAGCGTCTGGAGCCTGTGCTCTGCAACGGGAGAGGCCACAACAGTGAGAGGTCCGTGTACCACACAATAAATAAATAAATAAATAAAATTAAAACATAAAAATAAAGAATTTACCTGGATGTTGCATTCACGTGAACTTAATTGATTTACCCAGATTTTGATGACCCTCCTCCCTAAAACTTCAAAATGAAGTCAAATGCTTCTGCAATTGTTTGTAATCACTACAACTACACAGAATACAACATGATGGGTGGATAAGGAATGTCACATAGGTAAAACGGGTTGGAGCATAGGAGCATATATAATTCCCAAGGCACTGTGCAGAGGGCAAACTTCAACACTCTTTTTTTTCCAGCAAAGAAATGCAAATGAGTGAGTGTGATATTAATAGAGATTTAACAATGAGCCCATTTTCATTTATTTTAAAGTCAATTTTCTATAAACTCCAGCACTTTATAGTAACAAGCTGTTTGCTATATATCTCTCAACTCATTTCTTTGGGCACATCTGAGGAAAATTGAACAGTTGACCTTTAAGTAGATTTTTTTCCTGATGATAATGATGAGGCCCTGATGAGCACTCTAGCCACGAGGGAATAGAAATTTAAGACTACTTTCTCCAAAAGATTTTGGGTGTAAAGAAGGGAACTAGAAACTGCTGGTGAAAATCTGGCTTGAACCACCAAGATGCTCATTTGTTCAAAGTGAAGGTTTTAGTTCTGAATAATTTTTCACTCATTAGGTTTCTATTTCAGTTGTTTCCACCATTCCCTCTTTTCTCAGAAGCTTCTTGGCACTGTGGTTAAAAAGAGAACTAAGCTTTGAGGCTTACATGGGAGTAAAAACAAGGAAGTATTCAAGCTTGAAAGGTAAAGTTCAGCATCCCTCCATCCTTCTATAAAAGCTTCTTTATCTACATGGCTGGTAAAAATACTGTGAAAATCTTTAGTGATCCCTGGTGGACTTGGCTCTATAGTGGTCAGATAATGACCTGAGTTTCTGAGCCTCACAAATAATTTTTCTGGAAACAAGATCATACTGGACTGGATTTGTACTCAGGTTCATGCTATTACATAAGTATGTGTGTACTTCTCATATGCCAATAGAACAGTAAAGGTGTTCAATGGAATCTTCCAAATGAAGATTTTGGAGGGAATGTCTTGAAGATTGTGTCACTGTGATTCTTGATTTGTCTCTTCTCTGATTCTTACCTACCCCTTATTGAGAATCAGCATAAGAATGTGAAATTTCCACATGAACACACCCAGGGACCTGACAAATCATTTGACTACATTCATTAACTGCTCTATTCTGACAGGGATTTTCTAAGGTCCAGTCATGGTTCATTATGATTCTTTGTTTTCCCAAGTCCACTACATGTGCTTATCTATGAAAATAACCTTTTAGAGGAAGTTTGGCCACATTCTTCAGCCTAGTGTTTGGATGCTGTGTTTAGAAAGTAATAAGAGGAAACCTATACCCAGAAGAAGAGGATTTATGGATTTCTGGAAACTGTGGGTCTTCTATGTTGCTGTGCTTGTGACTGGGTGAGGTGATAATAGAAAGAGAGTCACTGATTTGCCATTCATAATGGGAAGTGACAAGGTGTGTTTATCACTAAATAGACAGGAAGGACCTTATGAAATCAAAAGAAAATAAAATGCTTGCTTGCCTTAGAAATGTCAGTACACCTTTAAGTGAAAGCTTGGTCCCTGGCATTTCTGGTGAGAAAGATTAGGTTAGTTTTCTATGTATTCCAATTGGCAGAATAAGATCCTGAACACAAATATGGAGATTTGGGATCTGAGCATAATCTTACACAAAGGATGAATGGTCCCTGTCTTCAGTGGTGACTCATCTTTTTGTAGCCATGCTCTTTATATCAACAGCCAACTGTTCCTGTAACTTTCTGACTTTGGGGTGTGAACTATAGAGTTTAAGCCCTTTCAGAAAGCAATTTTGTTTTTCCTCATTCCAAAAGACCTCTATATTAGAATACACAGGCATTTTGCTTACCTCATTACACAGAAACAAGCTTGTGATAAAGACTTTCACTTAAAAGTGATCACTGTTCAAATTATAATTATTATAATTAAATTATTCTTATTACATAATTATTTACATGTATTCATATAACAGTGGCAACATAAGGATTGACTGCATTCAACTAACAATTAAAATACTGCCAAGGCAAAACTAAGTTAAATAGTCCAAATTGCCCCCATTCTCTCTCCCGTCTCTCTCTCTCTACACACACACACATACACACACACAGACACACACACGCATGGCTTTCTCATAGCATCTATTTTACTATTTAGTACCTATAATTCCATACCTAAACCTACCCAGAAATAAGCCCCTAGTACTCACCCCCTTCAGTTAATGATAAAATTTCAACCTATGTGGAGAGTTTCTCTTTGATTGTACATGTGCAATTGTTCCTGTGACTGTTAACCATGGTGGGGGGTTGTTTTACCATTACTCCTGATGTTCTATCCTTGTAGAGGGAACCCATTTAATCTCACCTCTGGCTTCTCTAGACCCCTTACTCACTTTAACTAGAGGGAAGAAGTGGCTTAAACTGATAGATGAAATTGGGAAAAATACTCTAGGCATGTTTGGTTCAACTCCTCTCTTATTCCCTTTAAGGACCAGCTGCCTAAAGGAAACAGAAATTACACTCTCCTCCTAGTGGGCCATGCTCTGCTTTGGAGAAGGAGGATGCTTTGCCTAGTCTAGTGCTCTGGGAATGGGAACAGTTACTGTTTATTTCTAAAATTTAGTCACTAGGCTCTTTTAGCTCTGACACTAAGGCATATCCTTCCACTTAAACTTTATGATGGTGCTTCCAAACTGATGTTCTACAAACAGCCTCAGAAATGCCAAAATATCAGTCTTTCCAAAACTCAGAGTGGCTGGGTGAGATTTTATGGATGCCAATACTCCATACCATCCATTACTAACTATAAGAGGCCTCATCTGTTTATGCCAGTTTCCATAAAAATATTATCATTTTCTATATGTGCCCTGAGGCCAAAAAATGTTTGAGAAACAAACATTTTTGTCAGCAATAGAGACGCTATTTTGATTTTTCTTGTGCCTATTTTTGTCTTAGCTGGCTCAGACCAGAACAGGAAAGAAGGCTGCTCTTTATCCAGCTGCCTCAGAGATGTCAACATTGGTACTTATGGAATAATCTCTGCCTAGTTTTTCCTTCATCCCTGAGACTGGTCCTGCATTTTTCTCCTGATGAATCTAGTCTTCAGTATGTGAATATTCCTTTTGGGTGCTCTCTTGGTGTTCAATGACTTCTAACCTTCTCTCCTTCTTTGCAACAACTGAAATTTTCCTTATGTGATTGCTGGCTTCATCACATGCCTATACCTTTAAAAAAATAATAATAATTGGTATTTCTCAATAAAATACATGGTGAATAGCATGGGCTGTGGAGTCAGATAAACTTGGTTTAAATCCTCAAACACTTCATTTGACCTTGGATAAAATATATAAATCTTCAAAAACTTCAGTTTCCTTATCTGTCATATGAGGATATTAATTGCGCCTACCTCATTGCATTGTGAAGATTAAATGAGATTAAGTATATACACATAACACTTAATATAGTATTTGACATATAGCGTGTATTTGATAAGCATCGGCTATTATTATTATTAAGAACAGAGACATGCAAGAAGTTAGGAACTTAGAAATCCTAGGGAAGTCCTATGGTATCTACTATCTTATTAACAATAAGAAGAAAAGCTTTGTTATCTTGTTGTACTGTAGATGATTAGATTATTAGAAATCATAATAGCACTAAAAATAAAAATATCATCATTTTCTTTGTGTGCCCTGTTACTAAAAAAATTGGGGAAAATGACAGGGAAAAATACAAAAACATGCCAAAAGATTACAAAAATTCAGTAATCTGAGGTCATTAAGTTGTTGGTTCACAAACTGGCTCCCATATAAGGAGGGTAGGGAGAGATTAAGGAAAGAGGCAGCCACTCCAGATTGGTAGGTGGCAGGTTTAATAAGCAAAGGAGTTTACATACAAGGCTTGTCTTGGACAGCTCCAAGTCCACTAGATCTCCACACTTGCCTGCCAGAATCTTAAAAATTCATATAGAGGCCTTAAGTGTGTTCAGTCATGTATGCTGTCCAGATGCTCTCAGTAACACCTTGCTCTCTCAAGTCTGTACCCTTGGAACAGCTCCCACTGTGGGAACAGTGGGTAGAGTGTACATCCCAAGGATGGGGAGGGGTTGAGGAGCCTCCAATTGTCCAGGTCCAGCTCTCAGGCCAATCAGCAATCATATTCTCTCCATGACCTCCTCCAACATTCCACAGAACCCCAGCATCTGAACAACTGACTTATTAAGTCCCCTAGGCTGGGCATCAGATCACTCAGGGTGTTCACTTGTGTCCTCATGTGATTTAATAGAGATGCTACTTTTGCAGACTCATCAGGTATGAACACACAGCATTCTTTTTGGATAATGACACAGGTGCCTCCTTGCCAGGCAGTAATAATATCCAAGGCCATCATATTTTGGAGGACAGCTTTTCTCATTAGAGACATATCAGTGTTTAGTAAGGCAGGCTTTGCTATCATTTAAGGCTTGTTGGGTGGATTTAGCAAGGATTTCTATGTGTGCTGTAACATATTCCAGGCCAATGGAGGGGACATAAATGATGGCCAAATGACTGTACAAGTGGAAAACAGAATGTCCTCACCTGACCTTGGGGACAGGTGGGTTGGTAGCTTTAGGAAGCTGACCTGGCTGTGCACTCCAGACACTGTTAGGAATGAGGAGATGGACAGGGGACAAGTATGCCAGACCAGGATTCTTACCTTTTCCCTCTTTCAGTGGTGGGTGTTCCATTTTAAAATAGTGTATTTTAACAGGTCTGGCTAATAGCAGGACAACAGGATCTTAGTAGAGATTGTCTCATTCATCTTGGCATGAGAAGAAACGTACCCATCCAGGTAGGACGTCCCATTGAGAATTTCAGTAGATAACTCCCTTCCCAGGGGTAATGGGCTTGGTGTTCTCAGCAGTATATATCAAGTGTGTTGATCCACAGTGAAAGTTAGGGCAAGAGCTCTTTCCTGTGGATTTTATGCCTTTACAACAATGCCTTGACAGGGGTCCCCAGTCTGGCATAGAGCATATAGGCCCTGCTGGTTGATTATTTAACTGTATTAAAACCCGGGACAGTATTTTAGTTCAACCAGCTGAGATGTTTTTACCTGTTGGTAATTTAATCTACTGCTTTAATATTCTATGTTTCCTTTCCATTAAATCTACTGCCTGTAGGTTATAGGGGAAATGAGACCTCCAGTCAATGTCATGTTCTTTTGCCCAGTTTTGTATATCATGACCTTCAAAATGTGACCCCAATCACTGTCTATTCAGTGAGGATATCTATACATGGTTCTCAGCTTCCCTCCTCCCCCAATGGTGGTAGCCTGGTTTGGGAGGTGACAGGAAAAAGCTTGGGTTAGGCCAGATGCAGTGTCAACACAAACCAGGGCATATTTAGAACCCTCACTCAAGGAAGGGGGGTCTATATAATCAATTTGCCAATCCCTCACCAGTTGGGAACACCTGGATGGCCTCAGTCTCCTTTGTTAACTTTCTTGGGGCTGGTTTAGAACACACAGGACATGCTGTTACTGTAACAGGAAAGAACAAAATCTGACTCCATGCTGGATCTGTTTCTTTTACTTTAACCTTTGGTCTCTGTTTCTCTTTGTCACCATAGTCACTAAAAGGATGTTGTCTATAGCTACTGGCATACATATTGGCCTCCCTCAGGGAACCCTGCCCCTCTGCCTAAATGTTAAACTAATGTGCCTTTGTTCAGCTCACAGGGAAACATTCTGACACTGCCCACCTGTGAATGCCTGCAAGAAAGAAGAAATTAACACATCCCCTCCCTGAGGCTGGCCAAACCAGGAGATGTTTTATAAGACTTACGGCCTTTCTACTTTACTTCTCACCTCCTCTCCCTCTCTGTTCTATAAAAGAAACTAGCATCCAGACTCCAGTAAGATGGTACTCTAGGACATTAGTCCACCATCTTCTCGGATGCCTGGCTTTCTGTATAAAGTCACTATTCCTTGCCTCAACACCTCATCTCCCGATTTATTGGTCTGTCGTGCGGCAAGCAGAGCAAGCCTGGACTCAGTAACATTACCACATTAACCAAGTTGATATATTTCAAGGGCAATGTGACAGCCTTGGCAATATGCCATCCTAACCAGACACCATGCTCTCTGTTCTTTCTATGCACCTAACCTGTTGTGTCTACTGAAGCATCAGTTGCTAAGCTTTGTACCAGGGCTAGGGCAACAGCTTCCTGGTTGTCATACTGAGTGTCATCACCTTATGAACCAAGAGGTAGAAAACATTGAGAAAGAATGCAAGTTATCTCCTAGGAGTTTTGTAGTATATTTATTTATCATCATAAGTCTAGTGTAATTACTATTAAATTTTTTCCTTTGTATTTGGAATCAGATGGCATAGGGCACTCATCTGTTTCATTGCCAATCATCCCAACACTTTCCCTTTGTTTGCCTCATTTTTCCAAGGGATTCTACCTCTTAGCATCCTAATCGGGCTTTGTCACAAGCACCTGGATCTTCATCCATGGCAGTTTGTGCCCTCCTAGCTTTGCAAAATGGAACGCTAGAGTCTCCAAGTTATTCTATTCTTCCACCTTGTCTGTCAGCCCTGAAAATAGTAAAATAGTGGACAACTGTATGTCCTTTTCTAACTACAGTTCTTCCAAATTTCTAACTCGAGCTTCAGCCTCTAGTTGGGCATTGATGGACAGCCATACTGCCCACAGCAGAGGCCAGCCCTCTGTGGCAACTATTCATTTTTCTTTTTTGACATAGTGCATTCTGCACAGCTCCTCAAACAAGCATGTTAAGCCAGTCAGTGTCTTTGGGGCATCCACATATTCACATGCTTGTCCACAAACATCTAACACGTGATCCACCCCTCCACACATAGAGATTGATGGCCAACTTGGGATTTCCCCTGCAGATGCCTCTTTCCCAAGACCCATTTCTTTGGTCTCCTGGCTGGCTTGCCAATTGTTGGTTTCCAAACTGGTCCCCATACATGAAGGGCAGGGAGAAAGTTTCACTGAAGAATGAGGCAAACTACTCCAGATTGGGTGGCCAAAAAACAAGTAGTTCTTCACACCCACCTACCAGAATCTGAAAATTTTATATAGAGGACTTATCTGGGTTCAGCCACATATACTGTCCAGATGGCCCTAATGACACCTTGCTCTCTCAAGTCTTTGTACTTGGAGACTGATTCCCACTGTGGGAAAGGTGGACAGAGTGTAAATTCCAAGGGCAAGGAGAGGCTGAGGAGTTTCCAGTTGCTGGAATCCAGCTTAAACATCAACTGGTGATCACATGCTCTCAATGACCTCCTCCCGAGTAAGTGTAGGGGAAACAACATTCCACACTACAAAAGTTCTGACAGTGTCACTCTCTTACAGAAGGGTAGAAAGATTCAAGTTGATAATCTTGTCCATGAACCATAAAGAAAATGTTACTGTAGACCATGTAAAGAAAAAGAAGTTGCAAAAGAATAGATACATGTATATGTATAGCTGGATCATTTTGCTGTACACCCAAAACTAACACAACATTGTTAATCAGCTATGCTCCAATATAAAATAAATTTTTTTAAAAAAAGAAAAAGAAGTTGCTAAAGCATTGTAGGACCACTTCTATCAAAATAGTTACAAAAAAATCACACAATGAGGAAGACTTCTTTTCACCACAAAACACCTATTTCCTAATGATGGCAGTAAATGAGACATTAATGGGAGAAGAACTTCTATATGCACATTGCTTTTAACTGTTCAAAACACATTTGTATCTATAGATCTCATTTTGACCTCATAATAATCTTATGAGGTATTCACTCAGGTATTGAAACCTTCATATGAAAAATAAAGAAATCCAGATGAAAAGAACAAGAAAGGATATTGAAATGAGACATCCCTCCAAAGAGATGGCATAGCTGATGCTCTGCAGTCTCATCTTTTTCTTAGAGATGCTATTATCATATTTATTTCATAGTTTTTTTTTTCCTGGTGACTCATATTTTATTATTATTTGAAATTTCTTCTTCTTTGTTTAAGCTAGAATTTAATTTATAGAGAATGACATAATATTTATCTTATTTAATTCAACAGCCATGTTGAATATTTTTAAAGACGATATCAAGACAAATAATAAAGTTTTCACTTCTTGGATCTTCTAAAAAGTCTATATACTAGTCTATTTAAACTTCACAATACTTCTGCAGTATAGGTATTATTAACCCCATTTTAGATATTAAGAAAACATAAAAATATGAATCCAGGTTTTTATATCCTCAAAACCTGTTATTTCTGTGCTCACACATTATCTTCCAAAATGAGTTTTCAGGGTAGCTATTAAGAATGGCCCAGAACTTGAACAACAAAGAGTTTTGAATTTATCTATAAATATCCTTGGCTCACCTTCAAGGAAATGTAGATTCAAAAGGAAGTATGATACGTGGAAAGGCCTGATAAATGCTTTAAAATTTGGGAAATGTTTCAGCTTTTCCAAGACGTGCATTCAACATATTTAGAGTCTCCAAGAGTCTGTAGACCTTGAACTTCAAATGTTCCCAAGAATCTAACCAGAATAAGTCTCTACTAAGTCAAGGAATATTTGCAGATCATTTTCAAAGACTCATAAACAACTGCTCTTAAAGTCCCCATGAACCCCAGCTATAACCTGTAAAAGAGTATGTTGAAGCGAATTTAATCAGATTCTGATCAACACACACACACACACACACACACACAATATAAAAGACAAAGAAGCAGGTCAAAGTAAGAGTAAAGGGCAAATTCCAACCAGCTTTTCTGTGTACCTGAAACTATCACAACATTGTTAATCAACTATACTCCAATGTAAAATAAAAAGTTAAAAAAAATTCCAACCAGCTGCTTTATTCTCCTTTCAAGGACATATATATATATATATGTAAAGAGTTTCTATTTGTTAGAGGATCCAGAAATTTAGACATTCTGCAATTTATAAAGGACCAGAGACCTCTTTCTCAAATTATGTCTTAGGAGCCACCCCAAATATCTACCTTTTATGATATGACAAATACTTTCAAAAAGTTAACGTGTATCTAGTTTTCTTACTATGAACACATTTTGGTTGAAGACTAAGGTATGGTTTTGGAAAGAAAGGGACATGGCAACTTCAAATCAATCTTAATGCACTTGCTACCTCAGGAAATAAAATATATTTTTATTGGCATTACTAATTATAGAGATAAGGGTAATAAATACTTAGAATATGATTCATTATACACTATTATTTTAGTCAGCAAGTGGTCCATCAGTGTGCTAAGTAGTGGGAGGGAGATGAGGAACTAAGATAGAGACCTTGCCCTAAGTAAATTGAACAAACTTGGTGGAGCGACAAGGCTGACATCAATGAAGTTATCACTTATACTGTTGCTGATATAGAGTGAATATTCTCTTTCCCAGGAAATCACAACCTAAATTGGACAAATAATCTACTGTGTGAAGAGATCAGAAATCCACCCAAGTGGACATACAGGAGTAGCAGCCTGTCATGACTAACATAATGAGTGTTTTGAGTCATATTCAGACATCCTGAAGTGTTTTAACAGAACCTCTCTGGAGTAGGTGGATGCTTAGAAGAGGGAAGTGAGAGGTGGGGTACAATTCTATTACTACTCCCTGCTCTTTTGATCTTGCTTTATCTGATGGTCTGTGAACTCTCTTGTCCTTTCTAATCCATTGACAGAGGATCCTAAACAATCATAACAAGAAGTGCTGATATTCTAGACCTAAATCCCTTAGATACGACACCTTCCACTGCTCAGCATTTGAGATAAACGATGTCTGTGCCTGTCTTCCTGCCAGCTTTCTCTCACTACAGGTTATTCCTTTTTCTTCTTTGAGCCTCCGTGCTTTACATCGCCTAAGGATAAGCCTGGCACTTTTTACCATGGATGATCCAATTAGCAGAGAAGGGAGCAACTCAGCTTGCAACAACACACAGACTCTGGTATGAGCCCCACAGAGAAAAAGCAACACTTTAGACACTCTTTATGCATAGCTGCCTATCTATTCTCTCTGTGATCTTAGAACAAAGACTCAGGGAACCGTGTTAGCTGCCCAAGGTTACCATTCAAGTCTGGAATGGATGGAAAAGGAATCATGTATGTTTCTATTGGTGCAAGGTCACTAACTACCTACCACAATCTAGACCTTTCTAACAGCCATTTACCATTTTTTTTAGACTGGGCAATAGAAAAAGAGAATTTTACATGAGGATAAAATTCCCAGGAGCGAATGTATTTATACACTGAACTAAGAGGTACCAATATAACTTCTCACATTTTTTAATCCCGAAACTCAGGAAATTCTTCTTCCTGTATATAAACTGCCTGTAGGTTGAAGATGAGGAGACTGTGGTCTTCTTTTTGGAATAGATCAGAATTCAAAATCATCTTAGTTCATTCAATTTTTAAGAAGAATTGCTCATGCTAAAGTATTTGTTCAGAACTGGAGGAGATGCAAAGAAACACAGGATTCCTTTCCTGTCCTCTAGGGCTATATGTTTAGATGAGATGCCTAGCATTTACACATTCTCAATTTGTAGTTTGTAGACATCAGTTGATCTAGTGGTTTTCAAGCGGGGACAGTACCACCACCCACCAGAGATTTTGGGGGGTTTTCTTTGTTTGTTCTCTGTTTTCTAATGATTGGAGTGTTATAATCTGGTATGGGAAGTTGTGGTGGTACAAAATCACCTTAAGGATCAAAGATGCTAAATATCTTGTAAGGCTCTTCAAAGAAAAAAATTGTCTAATTCAAAATGTCAAAAGCAACCCTCCCACTCATACATGAGAGGGCACTGTGTAGACGACTTCACATCAACCTGAAGCTCTTTGCCTTAGCCTTTCCCCTTGACCCATTATTTAAAACAGCAAAGCAGAACTTCTGTGTTGGGGGCTGCATCAGCCAGTTTAGGTTAAGCTAGGATGCAATAACAAACAAGCCAACAATCTCAATGGCTTTTAACAATAAGGTTTGTTTCGCACTTATGCCTCATGTCCATTTTGGGGACTCTTAGGATTCTCATCCATGTAATCTTATATCTTGGATCCAGGCTAAAGGATAGACCCTCTCTGGGAAATTTTCAGTTGGGAGTCAAAAGAGAATGTGGTGAAATAATGAGATGACTCTAAAACTGCTTGAAAGCAGTACACATCATTTCCACTCACATTCCATTGATCAAAGCCAATCACAAAGCCAAGTTTGACATCAGTAAAGCACAAATGTATAAATTATTTTTCAGAGGGATGCAGCTAATATTTTGAACAAAAATACAATTTACTTTAGAAGGAGTGGTGGGAGAGGTTTTTATTATAACAGAACTTCTTTAAAAAGGGCTCTAGAAAGAAAATCCACTTCTGATCACTAACCCAGAACAAATTAATTCTCTGACCCCTTTGGATTCAACCTTCAGAAGAAAAAAGTGAAAACCCTCCAGAAAGAATAAAAAATCAGATCAATTTTGTCTATGCCAAAAATATACATTTTTATTGAGACATAATTTACCTATAACATTGTGTAAGTTTAAGGTGTACACTGTGCTGATTTGATATATTTATATATTGTAATGTGTTTACCACCAGAGCTTAAGCTAACACCTCTATTGTGTCACATAATTATCATTTCTTGTTTGTGATTAGAGCATTTAAGATCTAGTCTCTTAGCAAGTTTGATGTTTATAATAAGTATTGTTGTCTATAATCACTGTGCTGTGGATTTGGTCTCCAGAACTTATTTATCTACTGGTTGCAAATTTGTATGCTTAAACAAAATCTCCCCAATCCTCTCAACTCCTAGCCCCTGGTAACTACCATTGTCCTCTCTGTTTTTATGATTTTTTTTTTGGTTTTTTTTATTCTACTGTAAATGATACAATATAGAATTTGTCTTTCTTTGTCTGGCTTATCTCACCAAGCATAATGCCCTCAAGATCAACTTACAGTATCACAAATGCTTGGATTTCTTTCTTTGTCAAAGATAACTAATTTTCATTGTACAGATATATCACATCACCTTTACCCTTTCATCTGTTGATGGATATTTAGGTTGTTTCTCTATCTTGGCTATCATGAACAATGCTACAATAAACATGGAAGTGCAGATATTTTTTGATATCCTATTTTTATTTTCTTTGAATATGTACCCAGAAGTGAAGTTGTTGGATTAAATGACAGTTGCACTTCTAATTTTTTTGAGGAATCTCATATAGTTTTCCATGTTGGCAAAACCAGTTTATATTCCCACCAACAATGCACAAGGGTTCCCTCTTTCTCCACATCCTTGCTGATACTTATCTCTTGTCTTCTTGTTGATAGTCATCCTAACAAGTGTTAGGTGATATCTCATTGTAGTTTTGATTTGCATTTCCCTGATGATTAGTGATGTTGAGCATCTTTCATGTATCTGTTGGCCATTTCTATTCTTTGGGAATAACATGTCTATTTTTTCATCTGCCCATTTTTAAATTGGATAATTTAGGTATTTGTTGTTGTTGCTGTTGAAGTTTTATGAGTTCTTTATACATTTTAGATATGAACTCCTTATCTGATATATGGTTTGCAAATGTCTTCTCCCATTCCATAGGTTGCCTTTTCATTTGTTCAGTGTTTCTTTTGCTGTTCATAAGGTATTTAGTTTGATGTAATAGTAGTTTTTAGTTTGATGTAGTAGAAAAAACTGGTCATCTCCAACATCTTTTCTTCTCTGTTCCTCTGCTTTTACTGACAAATCAGATTCACCTCCTAATTCTATCAATGATACTATCATTATCCCAGTTATGCAGGCTTAAGTTTTTGCATTGTCTTTGTATTACATAAATATAAATATTATTTGTATTTTTTTCTTAACCTTCCTTTGCCTTCACTCATCTCCATCCAAATACTCACCACTTCCTGTTAATTATTCATGCACATTTTCTCTTTTTATCTGTCCCTAGGCATAGGGGTTAAAACCACATATTTTCCAAATGAGAAAAGTATCTTGCATGCAAGAAATAGAATAATTAAATCATCTTTATAGAAAAGTTTAAGGGCTATGAATATGAAATTGTTTTTATATGTTATTAACATTAATATTTATTATTAAACATTTTAATAGTCTCATTTTAAAGCATTGACAATGTGGTACATGAACAATGACATTATAGCTGCTAGATTAATTCCACAGTCATTATATAGTACATTGACAATACTAAATAGACACACTCAGCTGACACATTTAATGATATCGCTAACATTTTTGTACATGACAGAATTTGATTAATGGGGATAAAAAGCTTTAAGTCATATTTTCTGAAAGAACTTAGTAGCTGTGACTGCAAATGGGTAAATCTCAAAGTCTTTCAACTACCAAAAATGATTCGGAGTTCATAGAAATTATTTTGACAAGCTTGTGTTTAAAATGTTATCCCTTGTAGATTCACACTTATTAAAAACGTCTTATTAAATAATATGTGTAATTTATGCTAGTTTTCAGTTTGACTCAAAAAAACACAAATTTTCCTCATACTCTATATCCTTTACTTGCCTAAATTGAATATGATTTCTCATGGACATTATTGTGATGTATGATTTTGGGATTTTTCATTCTTTTGAAATTTTGAGATAGGAAAGTTGAAATTCTGATTTTACAACCTTCTTACGGGAAATAAAGAATTTCAGTATAACAATCTCGAAAGATGCATTGTTTTAAAAGAATGAAATAAATAAGGGTTAAATAAAATTCTTAATTTTTTAATGTTATGAATACTAGAGTACTGACACATCAATCAAATTCAGATTTAAAATATAAGCTAGTAATGATTATTGTGCTTTGGATTATTGTTGAAATTTTATAGGCATTTATTGTCTCAAAAAAAGGCATAATGTTCTTCTTGATGTTATTTAGCTAGCACAAAATCTCTTCATATTCACTTTTTTTTTATTAGTTTCTGCTTTATAACAAAGTGAATCAGTCATACATATACATCTGTTCCCACATCCCTTCCCTCTTGCGTCTCCCTCCCTCCCACCCTCCCTATCCCCACCCCTCTAGGCGGTCACAAAGCACCGAGCTGATCTCCCTGTGCTATGCAGCTGCTTCCCACTATCTATCTACCTTACGTTTCGTAGTGTATATATGTCCATGCCTCTCTTTCACTTTGTCACAGCTTACCCTTCCCCCTCCCCATATCCTCAAGTCCATTCTCAGTAGGTCTGTGTCTTTATTCCTGTTTTACCCCTAGGTTCTTCATGACATTTTTTTTCTTAAATTCCATATATATGTGTTAGCATACGGTATTTGTCTTTCTCTTTCTGACTTACTTCACTCTGTATGACAGACTCTAGTTCTATCCACCTCATTACAAATAGCTCAATTTCGTTTCTTTTTATGGCTGAGTAATATTCCATTGTATATATGTGCCACATCTTCTTTATCCATTCATCCGATGATGGACATTTAGGTTGTTTCCAGCTCCGGGCTATTGTGAATAGAGCTGCAATGAATATTTTGGTACATGTCTCTTTTTGAATTATGGTTTTTACAGGGTATATGCCTAGTAGTGGGATTGCTGGGTCATATGGTAGTTCTATTTTTAGTTTTTTAAGGAAACTCCATACTGTTCTCCATAGCGGCTGTACCAATTCACATTCCCACCAGCAGTGCAAGAGTGTTCCCTTTTCTCCACACCCTCTCCAGCATTTATTGTTTCTAGATTTCTTGATGATGGCCATTCTGACTGGTGTGAGATGATATCTCATTGTAGTTTTGATTTGCATTTCTCTAATGATTAATGGTGTTGAGCATTCTTTCATGTGTTTGTTGGCAGTCTGTATATCTTCTTTGGAGAAATGCCTATTTAAGTCTTCTGCCCATTTTTGGATTGGGTTGTTTGTTTTTTTGCTATTGAGCTGCATGAGCTGCTTATAAATTTTGGAGATTAATCCTTTGTCAGTTGCTTCATTTGCAAATATTTTCTCCCATTCTGAGGGTTGTCTTTTGGTCTTGTTTATGGTTTCCTTTGCTGTGCAAAAGCTTTGAAGTTTCATTAGGTCCCATTTGTTTATCTTTGTTTTTATTTCCATTTCTCTAGGAGGTGGGTCCAAAAGGACCTTGCTGTGATTTATGTCATAGAGTGTTCTACCTATGTTTTCCTCTAAGAGTTTGATAGTGTCTGGCCTTACATTTAGGTCTTCAATCCATTTTGAGCTTATTTTTGTGTATGGTGTTAGGGAATGATCTAATATCATACTTTTAGATGTCCCTGTCCAGTTTTCCCAGCACCACTTTTTGAAGAGGCTGTCCTTCCTCCACTGTACATTCCTGCCTCCTTTATCAAAGATAAGTTGACCATATGTACGTGGGTCTATCTCTGGGCTTTCTATCCTGTTCCATTGATCTATCTTTCTGTTTTTGTGCCAGTACCACACTGTCTTGATTACTGTACCTTTGTAGTATAGTCTGAAGTCAGGGAGCCTGATTCCTCCAGCTCCATTTTTCGTTCTCAAGATTGCTTTGGCTATTCGGGGTCTTTTGTTTTTCCAAACAAATTTTGAAATTTTTTGTTCTAGTTCTGTGAAAAATGCCAGTGGTAGTTTGATAGGGATTGCATTGAATCTGTAGATTGCTTTGGGTGGTAGAGTCATTTTCACAATATTGATTCTTCTAATCCAGGAGCATGGTATATCTCTCCATCTATTTGTATCATCTTTAATTTCTTTCATCAGTGTCTTATAATTTTCTGCATACAGATCTTTTGTCTCCTTAGGTAGGTTTATTCCTAGCCATTTTATTCTTTTTGTTGCAGTGGTAAATGGGAGTGTTTTCTTGATTTCACTTTCAGATTTTTCATCATTAGTGTACAGGAATGCCAGAGATTTCTGTGCATTAATTTTGTATCCTGCTACTTTACCAAATTCATTGATTAGCTCTAGTAGTTTTCTGGTAGCATCTTTAGGATTCTCTATGTATAGTATCATGTCATCTGCGAACAGTGACAGCTTTACTTCTTCTTTTCCAATTTGGATTCCTTTTATTTCCTTTTCTTCTCTGATTGCTGTGGCTAAACCTTCGAAAACTAGGTTGAGTAAGAGTGGTGAGAGTGGGCAGCCTTGTCTTGTTCCTGATCTTAGTGGAAATGGTTTCAGTTTTTCACCATTGAGGACAATGTTGGCTGTGGGTTTGTCATATATGGCCTTTATTATGTTGAGGAAAGTTCCCTCTATGCCTACTTTCTGGAGGGTTTTTATCATAAATCGGTGTTGAATTTTGTCGAAAGCTTTCTCTGCATCTATTGAGATGATCATATGGTTTTTCTCCTTTAATTTGTTAATATGGTGTATCACATTGATTGATTTGCATATATTGAAGAATCCTTGCATTCCTGGAATAAACCCCACTTGATCATGGTGTATGATCCTTTTAATGTGCTGTTGGATTCTGTTTGCTAGTATTTTGTTGAGGATTTTTGCATCTATGTTCATCAGTGATATTGGCCTGTAGTTTTCTTTCTTTGTGACATCCTTGCCTGGTTTTGGTATCAAGGTGATGATGGCCTCGTAGAATGAGTTTGGGAGTGCTTCTCCCTCTGCTATATTTTGGAAGATTTTGAGAAGGATAGGTGTTAGCTCTTCTCTAAATGTTTGATGGAATTCGCCTGTGAAGCCATCTGGTCCTGGGCTTTTGTTTGTTGGAAGATTTTTAATCACAGTTTCAATTTCAGTGCTTGTGATTGGTCTATTCATATTTTCTACTTCTTCCTGATTCAGTCTTGGCAGGTTGTGCATTTCTAAGAATTTGTCCATTTCTTCCAGGTTGTCCATTTTATTGGCATAGAGTTGCTTGTAGTAATCTCTCATGATCTTTTGTATTTCTGCAGTGTCAGTTGTTACTTCTCCTTTTTCATTTCTAATTCCATGGATTGGAGTCTTCTCCCTCTTTTTCTTGATGAGTCTGGCTAATGGTTTATCAATTTTGTTTATCTTCTCAAAGAACCAGCTTTTAATTTTATTGATATTTGCTATTGTTTCCTTCATTTCTATTTCATTTATTTCTGATCTGATCTTTATGATTTCTTTCCTTCTGGTAACTTTGGGGATTTTTTGTTCTTCTTTCTTTAATTGCTTCAGGTGCAGGGTCAGGTTGTTTACTCGAAATGTTTCCTGTTTCTTAAGGTGGGATTGTATTGCTATAAACTTCCCCCTTAGAACTGCTTTTGCTGTGTCCCATAGGTTTTGGGTCGTTGTGTCTCCATTGTCATTTGTTTCTAGGTATTTTTTAATTTCCTCTTTGATTTCTTCAGTGATCACTTCGTTATTGAGTAGTGTATTGTTTAGCCTCCATGTGTTTGTATTTTTTACAGATCTTTTCCTGTAATTGATGTCTAGTCTCATAGCATTGTGGTCAGAAAAGATACTTGATACAATTTCAATTTTCTTAAATTTACCAAGGCTTGATTTGTGACCCAGGATATGATCTATCCTGGAGAATGTTCCATGAGCACTTGAGAAAAATCTGTATTCTGTTGTTATTGGTTGGAATGTCCTATAAATATCAACTAAGTCCATCTTGTTTAATGTATCATTTAAAGCTTGTGTTTCCCTATTTATTTTCATTTTGGATGATTTGTCCATTGGTGAAAGTGGGGTGTTAAACTCCCCTACTCTATATGTGTTACTGTCGATTTCCCCTTTTATGGCTGTTAGTATTTGCCTTATGTTTTGAGGTGCTCCTATGTTGGGTGCATAAATATTTACAATTGTTATATCTTCTTCTTGGATCGATCCCTTGATCATTATGTACTGTCCTTCTTTGTCTCTTGTAATAGTCTTTATTTTAAAGTCTATTTTGTCTGATATAAGAATTGCTACTCCAGCTTTCTTTTGATTTCCACTTGCATGGAATATCTTTTTCCATCCCCTTACTTTCAATCTGTATGTGTCTCTAGGTCTGAAGTGGGTCTCTTGTAGACAGCATATATATGGGTCTTGTTTTTGTATCCATTCAGCCACTCTGTGTCTTTTGGTGGGAGCATTTAGTCCATTTACATTTAAGGTAATGATTGATATGTATGTTCCTATTCCCATTTCCTTAATTGCTTTGGGTTCATTATTGTAGGTATTTTCCTTCTGTTGTGTTCCTTGCCTAGAGAAGTTCCTTTAGCATTTGTTGTAAAGCTGGTTTGGTGGTGCTGAACTCTCTCAGCTTTTGCTTGTCTGTAAACGTTTTAATTTCTCCATCAAATCTGAATGAGATCCTTGCTGGGTAGAGTAATCTTGGTTGCAGGTTTCTCTCCTTCATCACGTTAATTATGTCCTGCCACTCCTTTCTGGCTTGTAGCGTTTCTGCTGAGAGATCAGCTGTTAACCTGATGGGGATTCCCTTGTGTGTTATTTGTTGTTTTTCCCTTGCTGCTTTTAATATGATTTCTTTGTGTTTAATTTTTGACAGTTTGATTAATATGTGTCTTGGCGTATTTCTCCTTGGATTTATTCTGTATGGGACTCTCTGTGCCTCCTGAACTTGATTAACTATTTCCTTTCCCATATTAGGGAAGTTTTCAACTATAATCTCTTCAAATATTTTCTCAGTCCCTTTCTTTTTCTCTTCTTCTTCTGGAACCCCTATAATTCGAATGTTGGTGCGTTTAATGTTGTCCCAGAGGTCTCTGAGACTGTCCTCTGTTCTTTTCATTCTTTTTTCTTTATTTTGCTCTGCATCAGTTATTTCCACTATTTTATCTTCCACCTCACTTATTCGTTCTTCTGCCTCAGTTATTCTGCTATTGATCCCATCTAGAATATTTTTCATTTCATTTATTGTGTTTTTAATCGATGCTTGATTCATCTTTAGTTCTTCTAGGTCCTTGTTAACTGTTTCTTGCATATTGTCTATTCTATTTCCAAGATTTTGGATCTTGGAAATAGAATCTTGGATCAGCTTTACTATCATTATTCTGAACTCTTTTTCAGGTAGACTGCCTATTACCTCTTCATTTGTTAGGTCTGGTAGGGTTTTATCTTGCTCCTTTACCTGCTGTGTGTTTTTCTGCCTTCTCATTTTGCTTATCTTACTGTGTTTGGGGTCTCCTTTTTGCAGGCTGCAGATTCATAGTTCCCGTTGTTTTTGGTGTCTGTCCTCAGTGGCTAAGGTTGTTTGAGTAGGTTGTGTAAGCTTCCTGGTGTGGGGGACTAGTGCCTGTGTTCTGGTGGTTGAGGCTTGATCTTGTCTTTCTGGTGGACAGGTCCACGTCTGGTGGTGTGTTTTGGGGTGCCTGTGGCCTTATTATGTTTTTAGGCAGCCTCTCTGCTAATGGGTGGGGTTGTTTTCCTGTCTTGCTTGTTGCATGGCATAGGGTGACCAGCACTGTAGCTTGCTGGTCGTTGAGTGAAGCTGGGTGCTGGTGTTGAGATGGAGATCTCTGGGAGATTTTTGCCACTTGATATTATGTGGAGCTGGGAGGTCTCTTGTGGACCCGTGTCCTGAAGTTGGCTCTCCCACTTCAGAGGCACAGCACTGACTCCTGGCTGCAGCACCAGGAGCCTTTCATCTACCCAGCTCAGAATAAAAGGGAGAAAAAGTAGAAAGAAAGAATTAGTAGAAGAAAGAAAGAGAGAGAGAAAGAAAGGAAGAAGGAAAGAAAGGAAGGAAGGAAGGAAGGAAGGAAGAAAGAAAGTAAGAAAGGTGGAGGGAGGGAGGAGGGAAAGAAAAAGAAAGAGTGAAAGGAAGCAGGGAGGGAGGGAGGGTGGAAGGAAAGAAAGAAAGGGGCAGAGGGAGGAAGGGAAGGTAGAAAAAAAGAAAGAGAGAAGATAAAGTAAAATAGAATAAAGTATAAAATATAGTAGCGTTATTAAAAATAAAAAAGCAATTATTGAGGAAAAAAAAAACGAATGGATAGAACGCTGGGACCTATGGTGGAAGCAACCTATACAGAGAAAATCTCCCACAGAAGCATACACATACACATTCACAAAAAGAGAACGGGGGAAAAATCGAAAATCTTGCTCTCAAAGTCCACCTCCTCAATTTGGGGTAATTCGTTGTAAAAAGAGGAAAAGGGGAAAAAATCTTAAATCTTGTCCTCAAAGTTCACCTCCTCAATTTGGGATGATTCGCTGTCCATTCATGCACTCCACAGACGTAGGGCACCTCAAGCGGACCGTGGAGCTTTAATCCGCTGCCTCCGAGGCTGCACAGAGAGATTTCCCTGTCTCTTCTATGCTCTCACAGCTCCCGGGTCTCAGCCTTGGACCTGGCCCCGCCTCTGTGCATAGGTCGCTGGAGGGCGTCCGTTCTTCGCTCAGAAAGGACGGGTTTAAAGGAGCCGCTGATTCGGGGTCTCTGGCTCACTCAGGTCGAGGGGAGGGAGGGGCACGCAGTGCGGGGCAGGCCTGCGGCGGCAGAGGCTGGCGTGATGTTGCACCAGCCCGAGGCGCTCTGTGCACTTTCCCAGGGAAGCCGTCCCTGGGTCCCGGGACCCCGGCAGTGGCGGGCTGCACAGGCTCCCTGGAAGGGGGTGTGGACAGTGACCTGCGCTCGCACACAGGCCTTGTGGCAGCGGCAGCAGCAGCCCCAGCGTCCCACGCCCGTCTCCAGGGTCTGTGCCTTCAGCCGCGGCTCACGCCCATCTCTGGAGCTTTTTTAAGCAGCGCTCTTAATGCCCTCTCCTCGTGCACCAGGATACAAAAGGGAAGAAAAAGTCTCTTGCCTCTTCGGCAGCTCCAGACATTTTCCCCGGACTCCCTCCGGGCTAGCCACGGTGCACCAACCCCTTCAGGCTCTCTTCCTGCCACCAGCCCCAGTCCTCTCCCTGCGCTCTGACTGAAACCCGATACCCGAGCCTCAGCTCCCAGCCCCTGCCCGCCCCGGCGGGTGAGCAGACAAGCCTCTCAGGCTGGTGAGTGCTGGTCGGCACCAATCCTCTGTGCGGGAATCTCTCCTCTTTGCCCTCCGCACCCCTGTGGCTGTGCTCTCCTCGGCTACTTCGAAGCTTTCCCCCTCCGCCACCCGCAGTCTCCGCCCACGAAGGGGCTTCTAGTGTGTGGAAACCTTTCCTCCTTCACGGCTCCCTCCCACTGGTGCAGGTCCCGTCCCTATCCTTTTGTCTCTGTTTATTCTTTTTTCTTTTGCCCTACCCAGGTATGTGGGGAGTTTCTTGCCTTTTGGGGGTCTGAGGTCTTCTGTCAGCATTCAGTAGGTGTTCTGTAGGAATTGCTCCACGTGTAGATGAATTTCTGATATATCTGTGGGGAGGAAGGTGATCTCTGCGTCTTACTCTTCTGCCATCTTCCTCCGGACTCTCTTCATATTCACTTTGACTGTAAATCTATTTACTTTTATTCATCCCTTGAAAGTTATTCATGCCTTAAATCTCTATGGTGCTTTACTTTTATTTATGTCTTTTCTTTACCCCTTACTGGCTGTATGCTGTCTGGTAATCAATGAACCTTTCTTCCTTACATTCCTCATCTATTAAATAAGCAAAACATATGAAGTTCTTAGAAAAATTCCTGGCATATAGCAGAACTTTACATAAGCTCAGGGTGATAAGCTTTGTTACTGATGTGACAGGTTTATTTTATTTTTTTTTTGCATAGGCTAACACAAAGTTATTACCCTAATTTATAGCTGAGAAAACTGAGGCTCACACTAGTCCAGAGACTCACTTATGTTAAGGAGAAAAGCTGATTTGAACCTATGTCTATGTGGTCCCAAGCTTATTTTGCCCTCTGATGCTCAAGATCAACATATTTTGTTCTCAAAACTTAGAAGAACAGAGCTTCCCTGGTGGAGCAGTGGTTGAGGGTCCGCCTGCCGATGCAGGGGACAGGGGTTCGTGCCCCGGTCCAGGAAGGTCCCACATGCTGCAGAGCAGCTGGGCCCGTGAGCCATGGCCGCTGAGCCTGTGTGTCCGGAGCCTGTGCTCTGCAACGGGAGAGGCCACAACAGGGAGAGGCCCGCGTACCGCAAAAAAAAAAAAAAAAAAAAAAAAACACGACTTAGAAAAATAAGAACTTAGAAAAAAATGATAGATTTCAGTAATTAGGAATTTTGAAGATACTGTTAAATCTTCATCCCATATATTTTTATTTAACCACAGACTGTCCTTTTACTATTATTTATATAATATTTTCCTAAGTGGTATGTCTCATTTCCCAAGGCGGGTTGTAAACTTTCTGAGGGAAGAGGCTACATGGTATATTCTTTGGTATCATTTGCAGTGCTTAGTAAAACATTATGAGGATAACTTCAATATAAATATGTTTTTAATAGTTTAAATTGATTCAGTTTATATTAGAACAATACTATGATGTAGACAGGAAATTTAGTATCTTTATTTTACTGATAAGAAAATTTAGAAAGAGTGAAGTCAAAGAATTTATCTAAGAACATACGTTTTGGTCAAAAAGCCTGGATCCAATATTAGCAGTAAATCCTCAGTAAATATATATTGAATAAAGAAATTCATCTTAGGGAAGTGTTGTGAATACAGAGCAAAAACAGAAGAGTAGCTTAATGAATTTACAAAATAGTCAAAGATTTTAATAGTTTTAGAACTGGAGGTTATTTCCCTCCAGAAATTTCATATGACATCATCATCCTCCTCCTCCTCATCATCATCGTAAGCAACAACTTTCATCTATTTAGTGTTTACAATATCCTAGCACTACATTAAACATGTGCATGCATTATTTTATCTAATACTCATTATTCATATACCTATCATATCATAAGTGAGTTTTCACGAAAGAGTGAGCATTAAGAGCAACTCAACATCCCTTCCCAGTCTACACTCTACCAGAAGTAACCACTATCCTGACTTCTAACATCACAGATTAGTGCTGCTTATATTTGAATTCCATATAAATGGGATTATATAATCTGTGCTCTTTTGTGCTTAGCTTCTTTTTGTAAACATTATGTTTGTGAAATTTCCTCCACATTGTTACATATAGCAATAATTTATTTATTATCATTGTTGTATAACATTTCATTTTGTGTTTTTCGACTGCTTCCTCACATACTACCCTAAAATGCAGTGGCTTAAAGAACAACCATTTTTACTATATCTCATAATTTTGTGGGCCAAGAAGTTGGGCAGAGCTTGGCTAAGAAATGTTCCTGCTCCATATGGCATCAGCTGAGGTCACACATTGATTGGTATGTTACCAATAGATGGGCTTGTCTGGAGGATTTAAGAAAGAGCCCTCGAATTCTAGCCTCTTGATAGAAATGGCTAGAAGGCTGGGTTTAGCTGGGACTGTCTTATTATAAATTAAAAACTTCTGTGAAAGACACCATTAAGATGTTAAGAAAATAAAAAGACAAACCACCAATTGGAGAAAATATTTGCAAATAACATATCTGATGTGATAGGCAGAATATTGCCCACTCCCTCCATGTCCATGTCTTAATCTCTGAAACCTGTGAATATGTTACTTACAAGACAAATGTGGCTTTGAAGATGTGACTTAGTTAAAAACCTTGAGATGGGAGAATATTCTGGATTATCTGGTAAGCCCAATCTAATCGCAGAGATCCTAAAAGCAGAAAACCTTTCCCACTAGAGTCACAGGGAGGGAGACTAGGTAAGAATGGTCATAGAGATTCAATATTGGGGCTGTGAAGATGGAGGAAGGGAGACATGAACCTAGGAATCTGGGCAGCCTCTAGAAGCTAGAAAATCAAGGAAGTGGATTCTCCCATAGAGCCTCAAAGAAAGAATAGAGTCTTGCTGACCCCTTCATTTTAGCTCAGCAGAATTCCTATAAGACTTCTGACCTACAGAACTACAAGATAACAAATTTTTATTGTTCCAAGTCACTAAGTTTATGAAAATCTGTTATTGAAGCAAACAAAAACTCATACATGTGATGAAAGAGTTGTATGCAAAATATACAAAACAGCAATTCAACAATAAGAAAGCAAAAACCCAATTAAAATATGGGCAAAAGATCTACATATATTCTTCACCAAAGAAGATACACAGAAGCCCGGTAAGCATGTGAAAGGATGCACAGCATTATTTGCCATTAGGGAGTGCAAATTAAAACCACAATGAGATACCATTACCCACCTAATAGAATAACTAAAATCCATCCAATTTCTGGCAAGAATTCAGAGCAGCAAATGCTCTCGTCATTGCTGATGGAAATGCAAAATGGTACAGACACTTTGTAAGATAGTCCCAAAGATAGTTTGGAAAATAGTTTTTCTTACAAAACTAAACATAGTTTTACCATAATAACACACTTAGGTATTTACCCAACTGATTTGAAAATTTATGTGCACACAAAAACCTGCACATGAATGTTCATAACAGCTTTATTCATAATCTCCAAAAACTGGAAGCAACTAAGATATTCTTCAATAGCTGAATGGATAAACAAATTAGTATATCCATACAGTGGAATATTATTCAGATATAAAAAGAAATGAGCTAGCAAGTCATGCAAAGACATGTTCGAGTCTTAAATGCATTTTACTAAGTAAGAGAAGCCAGTCTGAAAAGGCTACATACTGTATGATTCCATTTGTATGACGTTCTAGAAAAGACAATACTGTAGAAATGGTAAACAGATTGGTGATTTCCAAGGGCTCAGGGGAGAGAGGGTAAATAAGTGAATTACAGGGGATTTTTTAGGGTGGTGAATTCATTCTGTATGATATAATGAAGAATTATAGCAACATGAAGAATGAAGAATGCATAGCAACATGCATGTGCCAAAATCCATAGAACTTGGTGGCACAAATAGTGACTTAATGTGTACACATTTTTAAATATCATTTAAGAGTTTAGGGAAATCTCAGGATGGACTACTGGATGTGACAAATGATCTAAGTGTATTACAACTTCACTGAAGTGGGTGGCAGGGGAAAGATGCTGAACTAAATAATTTTGGAAATGAGTGGAGTCTTTAATACTAAAGGCCAAATGAACTGTACATAATTACTGCACTCTAGTTGACAAAGTTACTTCCCTCTGCAGTTTAGGTTAACAATTCTGAAACCACTATACATCTATACTGAAACTGAACAATTAAGTTAAAAGATGGTGAAAAGTGGGGTCCAATTTTCCTAATATTGGAGTGAGATGCTACAAAAAAGCAAAGGAAGAAACTAGAAGGATCCATGTGATAATGAATAGTGTAACATAGTTATTAAGAATGATAACTGGGATCCTGGGAGAGAAAAAGGACATTATGTCAAAACCAAGAAAATCTACATAAGGTATAGACTTTACTTAACAATACTGTATCAATATCTGTTTATTAGTTGTGACAACCATACCATACTAATATAAGACGTTAATAAGAGGAGAAATGGGGTGTAGTCTATATGAAAACTCTCTGTATTTTCTAATCAATTTTTCTCTAAAGCTAAACTATTCTAAAATTAATTTTTTACTTTAAAAACCATGAAAGATAATTTATAGATCCAGTAAACAATATACTTCATGCCCCTCAAAATTATAGATAATTAAGCTAAATGAATGAGACTTTGAAATAAATTGCTTAAAATCCTCAGAGATATAAGAGGAAATAGTGTTTAAGCAAAAAATAAAATAAAATAAAGGGAGTTTCTGAAACCAGTTCAGGAAGATGTGAAAAAGAGCCAAAGCATGTTATTTAGAAAGACATGGCCTTAGTCAATTACTTTGATTCAACTAAAGGAATTTTTCAGACACCCTCAGGTCTTCCTTGATTTGGTTGCTATGCTCACTGTGACCTTGATTAAATTCTATGGGCAGTGTTAAGGAATTTAAGCAGGTGAGTGTCATGTGCTATATCTTGTTCAGGATTGGGTTGAATTTGGGAAAGCTAAAGAGTGGGGAATTAGATAAAGGTTTTTCTAATACTTCAAGTGCAAACACATTACATATAACAAAGGCTGAAGTAAGAAGAAGAAGGAAAGGAGAGTATAACTTTTAGAGATATTGAAGACGTTGAATCAACTGATCCTGGTGATTGTATATTCAGGTATATCGAGAAAGAAGTGTTATGTATTAAGTATGACTATGTTAACAATGAATCTATTAACTGAAACAAAATATGTACGTTCATCGATTCATTGCAGAGATGGTTATTATGCACCTATTATATACCCATGCATAAAGTTAGGTCCTTGAGATAAAGCACTGAATAAGGCAAATGCAGTTCCTGCTCTCATGGAGCTCACAGTCAATTTGGGAAACCATATAGTAACACATAATTATGTAAACAAGGCTTAACATGAAATATGCTATGAAAAAGTGCTTTTACGGATTAAGGTGATGATATCAACAGTGAGGGTTAGAGGAGCTTTGCTGAGCGATGGAAGAAGTAGGAAAAGAAAAGAATGTTATGACAAAAAGCTAACGATTCTCATTTTGGAGGCTTTAACATAGAGCTTTTGATGTAAATTGCCTCTCGATAGATAAAAGATGCCCACATTTCCTTCAGTCAGGTGAGGAACACTAAAAATCATTTTGTATCACAGGTTGCCAGTATCACCCCTAGTCCACGTAGATCATGACATTTTAGTGCTTATCACACACAGGAAAAAAAGAAAAGAAAAAGAAAAAATCATAGAAGAATGGAAAAAGCATTAGGGAAAGTAAACATTTGGATGGGGAGCCATGTTGGCACCATAGTTGGTTTTTTGTTTGTTTTGTTTTTGTCTTTTAGAGAAGCCATTCTCATTGTTTCTGGGATGAAGGAGACAAGAGTCTCCTAGAGGCAGGTGCACTGACCTCAAGAACTGTAGAGTCTCTTCCAGCATCCAAAAACATAGGCACCTGCTTTCCCTGATCCCCACCTTACAAACAATGCTTTCTCTCTTCCAGACTAAATTTTTTCCACTATCTTTAGCTCATATCCCAATCCAGATTCCTGGTTTAAAAGCTACATTTCTAAAGACTCTATTATCAGGAAATGATAAAACAGGAAGTGGAAAAAATTCCAAGTATGGAGAGAATTATTTTTTCTGTAATTCTAACCCTCTCTTAGCCATTAGCACTGGTTCTAAAATTGAGATAATAAGCAATTGTACAGGGTTTTTTGAGGGTTACATGAAACAGTGCATGTAAATTTGTTAGCAGAACAAGGAACCAAATGTCAGCTGTGATTATAACTATTACTAGTATCATTATTGTTATGCAACCATTATCCCCATCTTGACCTTAGAAAGTTGTATGTAAAAGGTGGATTCCTTATTTCCCCTAATCAGTTTCTTTCCTCTTATTTCCAAGTAAATTTAAATCTTTACATACTTTCAAATAGCTTTTTTGTGGGGGGGAATTATTTGTACAGATTTAATTTTTTTTAACTTGTATTGTCTCATTTAGGAAAATTCAGGGTAAGGGAAAAATAAAACACTTCTATATCTGGCGACAAACTGAAATTAATGTTTATAAAACAGATCATCTTTAGAGGAAACTTTTTCATTAGATGCATGATGAGCTCTTGCAGCCTATTTTGTGCATAGAGTCCAGATGAGGCCTGGAGAGCCTTGTCACATAGGCCAACTCCAAAGTCACAGGTCACCTGGGAAGACTGTTTTCCATAGACTCCATACGGAGGCCACCTAGTTGAAGATAACTTCCTTTATCAATAATGGTCTTAGGGGGAAGATGAGCTGTACCATTCTGTCACTGGAAGATCCAGCAGGAAGCTGCATGGCTGAAACATTTTTGGTGGGTAAGGAGTATCTCATCATTCCTGGAACAGCTGTCACACACAAGGTAAATGGGGTGAGCCAGCATGGAAGACTTGGAGTAGCATCTGGGCTCTTCACCTCCTGGTGTCCTGGCTGAGTCGGTAGGCGTTCATGGGGTTCTCAGGGGCATGTTAAGCTCAAGAGCATTTGATTCTAGTAATTACCTGGGAACCATCTGACTAATCTGCACACCTAACATACAGTGTTGAAGACATTATTTCTAGGGAGTGATAAATGGCAACTACTTAATTGTTTGGAGAAAAGGTGGTGTAGTTTCAATTTGGCCTGGTTCCCAGTCTGGATAACCACGAGTGCCTTCCAAAACAGCATCAATAATAACACTCTGTAGACAGCTAGACCCCATTCCATTGATATTTCCTAGAGGCAGTATTTCTCATATATTCTCAGGGGAGGGCTAATATAGTATTCCTAATCTATTTTTCACACTAGGGAAAATTAGATATATGAAAGCAAAGGCAAATGTTCAAAGTCATACAATGAATATCAATGCTAGAGGCAAAAATGAAACCCAGGTAACCAGCCCCTTAGTAAGCTAGATTACATGAGTATAAATGGCTTAGGATATTGAATTTGAAGAGGTTTTTTTTTGTTTGTTTGTATTTTCCTGAAATGGGAGTGAGGAAGGATGTTGGGTATTGGGTAGTTACAAACACCTAGCACAGTCCCTTGTGAATGCTAAGTGAATCAATGCTCATTTCCTTCCCCTACCTTTCCCTCCTCTTCCTTACCTTTCTCCTTTGAATTTTCATCTCTGGAAAAAAATACTTCAATCTCAGCTAAATCCTCCAATGATTCTCTCCTAGACTTAAACAAAATATTTCTCTCTCCTTCCTTTTTCCCTCCCTCCCACTCCCTTCTCTCTCCTAATTCCATCCCCCACAGGTATTCAAGGTGACAGAGATGGTATCTGGGAAAAAGTTAACTAATCAAAGTCAACAGACAGTGATGCGGAACAACAGATCCTAGAAGATATGAGAGCGTCCCTTTCTCCTTTGGCCTTTGGAAACTTGAGAAAAGGGGAAAATCACTCCTGTGGGTTAGTGTTTGATTTTTCACAGCTTCATGTTTCTCTCCTTGGCCAGTCCCACCACCTGCCTGTGCCTGACTTGACAGAGTTAAGGTTAGCCTGACAGGAAGTGCTGAAAGGATGTCGACAGAAAAGTTCCATAAAAGAGCACGCTGTGCTCACAGCCAGAGTTTTCTCACACACCTGTCCAATTAAGAATCTGGACTCATCCTGAATAAATTACATTGCCGCTTTTACTCTGAAGTGAAAGAAGATGCTGTGTGGTCCTGTTTGAGCCAAACTCCTCCTGGGACCGTGGGAAATGCACCTGGCCCAACGACCGAGCAGAGTGGTGCTCATCTGTTCCATCCAGGTGTGCAGCAAGCTCCATGGTTGCATCAGTACATGCCACCTGGCAACAGCCTGGAAGAGGGCCAAATGCTTGCTCTCCAGCAGATCTCTGTGCTCAGAATTTTTCTTCAGTGGTCAATTATCTGTACTGGTCTTCATGAGGTCTGAAATGTATTTCTGCTAAATGGTAGGGAATCCTACACACTAGCCAACTGGTTCAAGTTTGAAGCTGTCATCATTTTTAGTTGTCTTCTTCAAGGGTGGACACTGTCAGTAAATTTCAGTGAATTTAGGAGTGCCAAAATACAGAAATTCTTGTAATGTTACTAATGTCTTAATACTTTATGGTTTGTGCTCACCTTCATGATCATACCCCACATTAGCGACAATGCCCTTCCCTCTTTCTATGTTTGTACACACACACACACACACACACACACAAATCTACTTGCCATCAAGGAGGATAGCACTGTGTTAGCCACAATTTGGGGTTTTTCCACAGTATAGTTTGGAATGAGGGAGGACCCAGGTTAAACCCAAGTTGTGTTTATGACCAAGATTCTGACTGAGGAAGGATTCAACAGGAAGGAATAAATGTGAGGTGCATAACTTTGGTCCAATGACAATGTTTCAGACATTGGGAAGAGCTAGAGCTTCCTAGCAAAATGTAATATCTGCTACTCAGATTTGTTCACTGATTTAACTTCCATAAACTTAGGAAAACAAAAAACAGCCATGAGTAAGAAACTGTAAAAACTAATTAACTCAACTTATGTGAGAATTAAATAGGCAGGATAGTGTAACTCTGTCACTTATTTAATAAAATGAAGCAGAGAGGGGAGGGACCCATTTCATGTTGAAGAGCCACAGCTTCCAGGTATCTAAAACTGCCTCTCCTGACCATTCTCTACCCACGTAAGTGCATTAGTGATCACGGCTCTGCAGGCCGAAAGGGCATGTGTGTGTGTGTGTCTGTGTGTGTGTGTGTGTGTCTGTGTGTCTGTGACAGTCTTGGAAGTAGCAGCTCTAGGACCATGAGGCAGGAGCCTCCTTGATGTGAAACTTTATACTGACACAGCAGTGAGGATACTGAGACACCCCCAGGTAGTCATAACAGCAGCAATGTCCCCATCATGGAGGACAGTAGAAAGTGATGTGTCAGGAGTCACGCAGAACTTGTGAAATAGACAGGAAATTCCCAGACATGGCTAAAGGTGTTGCTTCAATAGCAGGTGGGGCTCAAGTCATAAATACATGATATACTCCCTCATGTTTTATTCCCAAGTAGATATGTCCTAAAGAAAGAGTATTAGCCATGGAACTGTGAAATGTTAGGGTTCAAAATTGCCTGAGAAAATTCAAGAGAAATGCAGTGGACTATTGAAGGTCACATAGCTTATAGAGGTAATGCTATGAGTAAAAACACAGCAATTGTGTCTCTTGGTGAGTTAATCTTGTTGCATTTGTGCAGGATTTTTTTTTCAACGCCTTAAAGCACAACCACCTATGAGTGGCAAGGTAGCTCAGTGTTTATAAGCATGGTCTGAAGGCTGACTGCTGGGGTTTGAATCCTGGCTTCACCTGTTACTAGCTGTGTGACTTTGCACAAGCCCTTTACCCTCTCTGTACTTCAGTTTCCCTGGGTATAGTAATAGAACCACATCATAAAGTTTTAGAATAAAATAAATTCTTATGAGTAAATCTGTTAGACAAAAGTTTATATGAGTAAATCTCTTATACAAAGGATTGATCTGTTTTTGGTCTCAACATCATTCTAGAAGCAGTTATAGAGCTCTAACATTTCTAACTCAATGGATAAAAAACAGGGACATAGAGTTCAAGTAACTTGGAAGAAAATAGCTATAAACACCCACCGTACACATACACTTAAAGGTGACTGCCAGTTAAGAGTCAAGAATGACACCTAAGAAAGAGTTCAAATTAAACCAGAACTGTATGTGATCCATTGATGATTTTAAGTCATAATGTGCTGAAAGAATGGAATAGACCTCTAGGAAGCCAGCAAGTGTTGCTATCATTGTCAAATATATTTACAAAAATATTTTATTGAAGTGGTAGAAAGTTAAAATTATTGAATTGTTGAGTCTCCAAGCAGAATTTTAGGAAGTGTTTATTTTTTTTTATTAACTGCAAACCTTCATATCCATCATTCCTATTATTTAAGTCAACTTAGAAGGAGTGGCAATCACTGCTTTTCATCACAGAGTGCCTTGCAAAATTAGTCATGCAGCAGGGCATTGTCAAGCAGATTCAGTTCTCCCTTAGAAGCTTTCATTTATTTATTCATTTACAAGACTTTTATTGAACTCCTACTATTTACGGACACACTGAACAAGGAGCTGGGGACATAAGGTTACAGCCAACAGTGAGTACCCAGCATTGAGGAAAAAAGAGATGTCACCAGAAAACTAGAGCACAGCTGGACAAATGCTCTGATGGAAAAACACAGGAAATAGCAATCATGCCTGGTGTGTGTGTAAGTGGGGGCCCAGGTCTGGGGGATTTTTTCAAGGAAAAAAGGAGCAAAAGGGACATAAGGCCTGATCTGGGTTCTTATGGATGAGTGGCAGTCAGCCAGGCATAAGGAGTGAACGAAGAATATTCCACACAAGGGAAGCCCTATGAAATCAGGGAGGCAATAATGAACATGTATGCTTTGGGAGAGTCTATGCAGCTCAGTAACTGGACACTGGGTGAGAAGGAGGTGGGGAGAGATGAGACTGCAAAGGTAGGTGTAAGGAAGACATAAGATCATGAGGAACCTGTGTGCAGTCCAAGTGGTTTGGACCTCACTCATTGGAACCTAATGCAAAGAAGTCACAAATACTGGAAATGTTTGTGGTCAAAGCAGAAGTTTTGGGTGCTTGATAGAGAACAGCTTATTGACCTCAGTGATGTGGAGTGTGCAGCAGAGCATAGTGAAGCCAGACTGCCTGGGTTAAAGCTGGGCCCACACTTAGTAGCTCTATGACCTTGGTCACATTGTCTAAGTGTTTTGTGACTCAGTTTTCTCATCTGTAAATAGCACTTTTGCCGAGGGCTGTTTAGAGGATGCAATAAGTCTGTACATGTACAACTATTAGAACAGAGCAAGGCATGTAGTAAATAGTTGATAAATGTAAGCTGTTACTATTAATACAACATCACTCTGATTGGGGACTATGGAGCTCCTTTGGTGTAAACTGGGAACTTTAGCAAAAGCTGTGGGGGAAAGATCAACTCTGTCCTACAAAAATGAGGAAGGAACATCAGTAGCAGAAGGAACATTAGTAGCAAAAGCAACATCATCTACAACAAATAAACATCCATTGAACATTTGTTACTCCAAGCAAAGAACTTAGTTTGATGGAGGAAGTTGGCTTGCTACACGGCTAGTTACTGAAACAAAATAAAGAAATCAGCTATTTTAAATTTCCTTAGATATCTGTATTTAAAGCTTTTAAAAAGTAAATGTAATATGTTTCTAATACAAAATTTTTAAAAGATGAAAGGTAATAAAATTAAAAAGAAAAAGCCTTCCTCTTTTCCCTGCCTGGCCTGCTGGAGGCATCTTTTCTTCCTTTGAGGTAACTAGTTTTTATTTTGTTTTCTTTTGTTTTGCTTTGTTTTTCCATCTTGGTGCTCCGTGTCTAGGAATGATGTATCATTTTACACACAGAGACAAAACACATATGAACACAAACTGATATTGATAGAATGTATTTTATATAAATAAGATACACTGAAATGTAACTGTTTAAAACTGAAACAAGGGCTTCCCTGGTGGAGCAGTGGTTGGGAGTCCGCCTGCCGATGCAGGGGACACGGGTTCGTGCCCCGGTCCAGGAAGATCCCACGTGCCGTGGAGCGGCTGGGCCCGTGAGCCATGGCCGCTGAGCCTGCGCGTCCGGAGCCTGTGCTCCGCAACGGGAGAGGCCACAACAGTGAGAGGCCCGTGTACCGCAAAAAAAAAAAAAAAAAAAAAAAACTGAAACAAGAGGGGACTGAGGCAGGATAAAGATGGCAGAGTTAGAGCACATGGAGCTCACCTCCTCCCAAGAATACATCAAAAATACATCTACATGTGGAACAATTTTCACTGAAAATTAACTGGAAACTGACAAAAGGACTCCTGTGCAACCAAGGCTGTTAAGTCAGATACACACGTAATTGGGTAGAAAGGGAAGAAAAGCAACTGGGTCAGGACCTGTTTCTCAGAGGAAAGGGGAGATACCATGGGAAGACATCCATCCTGAGGATTGAACAGGTCAAGCCACACTTTGTACCTCAGCCCTGGGGTCCTATGTGGAGGAGACAACCCCCTTGGCTGGTTGGACGGCTGCCAGGACAGATAGAAGGGCTGTGGGAAGGCTGAACTCCACTCAGGTGGAGTATGCACATGCTGGCCAGCCTGTGAGGCAGAGTGGAGAGAGGTCTTCTCTAGTGGCTGCCCCACCGCACATCCCAGCCCAAGCTGAGAGAGTGCTCCATCCCCACTCACTCCATACCATAGCACAGCCCTGGATCTGGAGCATCAACAAGTGGGGAAACGTCTCAAGTGTGGGACGCAAAGGTGACCGTTGCCAGGGTGGAACTTGGGTGGGGTGGGGTGGCCATTGTTAGCGCTTACTCAAGCAGTGCATCAAAAACCCCCAGATTTCTGAGGGCAGCTACCCCAACACAGTGCACCCCCCAATACATGCTGAGAGTCCATAAAGGCTCTGCTTGCCCTGAGGAAAAATTCCATAACAGATGAGAGTGGTGGAGGCTGGAAATGGTGATCAACTGTGGGCAATAAAGGGGACTTGCCCCCAAGACTCATATGAGCAGAGCCATGGGTGCTTGAACAGGCAGACCTTTGTCTGCGCATGGATCCCACTTTTTCAGCACTTGCCTTTCTGCAGCATGGGTCCCGGTGGTGGGAGAGGGAAAAACAGATGCTTAAAGAGAACAGAACCTGCTCAGGCCAGACCCTCAGGGCTTCTGCTCCAGCCACTGGGGAACAGACTCTACCTTCCCCATAGAGAGGTGACAGCCACTGAGCAGAGAGGGAGTTCCGCTTCACACCAAGGTCCAGCATAACTCTCCCTTCCCCAGCCCCACCCCATACCAAGGTGACAGCTGCCAGCACATCCTGAGGAAAGACATGACTGGTATCCACATCAAATCCTGCCCGACCGGCAAAGGTACTGGGTACACACAATCTGCATAGGGACACCCTCACATAACAACACCCCCTCAAGACAGAGACTGGTAACTGTTTCACCTAAATTCATAGAGGCAGAGAAAGTTAAGCAAAATGAAAGCGCAGAGGAACTACTCTCAACTGAAAGAGCAAGAGAAAACTCCTGAAAAAATAAATAATGAAACAGAAATAAACAATTTACCAGAAAAAAATTCAAAACATTGGCAGTAAAAATGTTAACTGAATTAAGGGAAAGAACTGATATAAACAATGAACACTTCAACAAGAAACTAGAAAATATATATTAAAAAAATAGAAATGAATTCAATAGCTGAAATAAAAAAAGAAACACACTAGAAGGAATGAATAGCAGACTAAGTGATACAGAAAAATGCATAAGTGGTCTGGAAGATAGAATAATAGAATTTACCAATCAGAACAGCAGAAAGAAAAACAAATTTTTTAAATGAATGCATTTTAAGAGATCTGTGGGAGAAGAGTATAATCACTCACATTATAGGAGTCCCAGAAGGAGAAGAGAGAGAAAAGGGGACAGAAATATATTTGAGGAAATTATGGTTGAAAACTTCCCTGAAGAAGGAAAGAGATATTCAGATACAGGAAGCACAGAGGGTACCAAACAATATGAACCAAAACAGACCCAAACCAAGACACGGCAAAATTTAAAGATAACAGAATTCTAAAGGCAGCAGGAGAAAAACAAACAGTCGTATACAAGGGAATCCCTCTAAGGCTATCAGCTGATTTCTCTGAGGAAACTTTGCAGGCCAGAATGGAGTGCCATGATATATTAAACGTGTTGAAAGGGAAAAAACTTGCAACCTAGGATACTCTACCCAGCAAGATTATCATTTAGAATAGAAGGAGAGAGAAAGAAATTATCAGATAAGCAAAAACTAAGAGTTCATCCATAGTAAACCTATACTATAAAAATGTTGAAGGGTCTTCTCTGAGTGGAAAAGAAGTAAGAATCTATAGGAAAAAGGATATCCCACTCAGAAAGGCAGATATATAGTAAGAACTGAACATCATCACTTAAATAAACCAGTGTGTATCAACAGATGAAGATTTTATATATGATATATACATGGAATATTATATATGTATATAATATATGTATATGAAATATTATATATGTATATGGAACATTACTCAGTCATAAAAAAGAATGAAATTCTGCCATTTACAGCAGTGTGGATGAACCTAAAGAATATTATAGCTAGTGAAATAAATTATAAAGACAAATACTGAATGATATCACTTATATGTGGAATCTAAAAAATAGTACAAACAAATGTATATAGCAAAACAGAAACAAACTCACAGATATGGAAAGCAAACTAGTGGTTACCAGTAAGGAGAGGAAAGAGGGGATGTCCACATTAGGGGTAAGGGATTAAGAGATGCAAACTACTGTGTATGAAATACCTAAGCAACAAGGATATATTGTATAACCCAGGGGATTATAGCCATTATCTTGTAATAACTCTAAATGGACTATAATCTGTAAAATACTGAATTATTATGCTGTGCACCTGAAATTAACATAATATTGTAAATCAAATATATTTCAATTAAGAATAAATAAATGCATAAATAAAAATTATAAAATTCAGAAAGGTTTCTCCAATCATCAGCACCTAAAGTGTTTTGAAATCAAGATTGAACATTGATTCTTATCCAGCATATAGTAATATCATATTTTGTCTTTTAACCTTTAATCTGCTAATTAATTTTGAAAAATCCTTGAGTTCCTGGGATAAAATATAATTGATAAAAATTTAAATAATTAAAAATTAATCAATATATATTGTAGCTCTTTCAATAGCAATGTAGACAGAACCATCTCATTCTTTTTAAAACTACATCCTGTTTCATTATATGGATATATAATAACTTTTAAGTAGTCCTGTATTGATGGAGTTTAAATTTTTTCCAATGACCTACTTTTATATGCAATTCTGAAATTTATATGCTAGTTCATACATTATTTCACACAAAATAAATAGTACCTATATGTGGTATTTCTGAGTCAAATTAAGTGGATTTTTATAAGTATAGTAAAATTATACTTCTGAAGAACATGTGGACTTACTCTATTTCAAAAATCCCAAGTAAAACAAAAGAATGTAGTTAATATTTTATTTTATGTAAATTTAGGTTAAATGCAAAATAAAGCATAGTCCTCTTTTGTTATGTTCTTTATACATATTTTGTCAGTTCCATTTGCACATAAAATATATATGCCCATTTTTAAAACCTAGAATATACTTTTATTATTTCAAATGAGTATAGGCTTTTATAGTTGTATCTTTTTTGTTGTTGCATAAAATGGTCATATCAATGGTTTATTTGGTGCTGAATTCTTGTTCTGAAATGCAGCTCCAAATCCTAACACTAGTTTCTAAAACACAAATTTGGTCATGTCAATTCAGTGCTTTAAGTGGTTTCTCACAGCCTCCAAAAACCTACTAGGTCAAAAAACCCAGGCAGACCTTTGTACAAAGTCAAGCAACTTCATCCACTTTGTATTCTATGTGCTCAAAGGGACATTCACACATAACACAATGGGAATGGCACCTCTGGAATTGGACAGTGGAACAAGCCCGAAAAAAATGCTCAGACCCACTCCTTTAAAGGGTCCAAGTGTTCAAGGGAAAACCCACAAGCATGACTTTGAAGAGGAAAGCACATGAAATTTGAAATCAGACAGGCCTGTACTTGACTCTTTCTGTGTTTAAAATGTCACTCAACTCTCCTTTCCATTTGTATAAAATAGTGAAATTAATACAGTATATAAGTAACTCCAAGAAATTTTGTAATAAGTAAATTAGGTACCACCTACAAATACGTGTTCTATAATTTTTGTTTTTTCACATCTCATCTTTTCCAGTCACAGGACATAGCTATAATGGCAGAAATTGATTTTAAAGTTTTATAGTTTTGATGAGGAATCTGCAAAAGACAACCTGTAGACCAAATACCGCCCATTGCGTATTTGGGGGTGGTCCATGACTGTGAGCTGAGAATAGTTTTACATTTTTTAATGCTTTTAAAAGTCAAAAGAGAAAAGGGAAGATGGCGGAAGAGTAAGACGCGGAGATCACCTTCCTCCCCACAGATACATCAGAAATTCATCTACACGTGGAACAACTCCAACAGAACACCTACTGAACGCTGACAGAAGACCTCAGACCCCCCAAAAGGCAAGAAACTCCCCACATACCTGGGTAGGTCAAAAGAAAAAAAAGAATAAACAGAGACAATAGGATATGGACGGGACCTGCACCAGTGGAAGGGAGCCGTGAAGGAGGGAAGGTTTCTACACACTACAAGCCCCTTCGCGGGCGGAGACTGCAGGTGGCGGAGGGGGAAAGCTTCGGAGTAGCGGAGGAGAGCACAGCAGCAGGGGTGCGGAGGGCAAAGCGGAGAGATTCTGGCACAGAGGATCGGTGCCCTCAGGCACACACCAGCCCGAGAGGCTTGTCTGCTCAGTCGCCTGGGCGGGCGGGGCTGGGAGCTGAGGATCGGGTATCGGCTTTCAGTCGGAGCGCAGGGAGAGGACTGGGGCTCGCGGCAGGAAGAGAGCCTGAAGGAGTTAGTGCACCACGGCTAGCCCGGAGGGAGTCCGGGGAAAGGGTCTGGAGATACCGGAGAGGCAAGAGACTTTTTTTCCCTTTTGTTGCCTGGTGCGCGAGGAGAGGGCATTAAGAGGGCTGCTTGGGGAGGCGCTGGAGACAGGCGCGAGCCACGGGTAAGGCGCGGACCTCGGAGACGGGCGTGGGACGCTGGGGCGGCTGCTGCTGCTGCTGCTGCTGCTGCTGCCGCTGCTGCTGCCGCTGCTGCCGCCGCTGCTGCCGCCGCTGCCGCCGCCGCCGCCGCCGCCGCCCGCCGCCGCCGCCGCCGCCGCCCGCCGCCGCCCGCCGCCGCCGCCCGCCGCCGCCGCCGCCCGCCGCCGCCGCCGCCGCCGCCGCGGGGCCTGTGTGCGAGCGCGGGTCACTGTCCGCCCCGCCATCCGGGGGTCCTGTGCACCCCGCCACTGCCGGGGTCCCGGGACCCGGGGACGGCTTTCCCGGGAGGGCGCACGGAGCGCCACGGGCTGTTGCAACGTCACGCCGGCCTCTGCCGCCGCAGGCCCGCCCCACACTGCGCGCCCCTCCCTCCCCTCTGCCTGACTGAGCCAGAGCCCCCGAATCAGCGGCTCCTTTAAACCCGTCCTGTCTGAGCGAAGAACGGACGCCCTCCGGCGACCTACGCGCAGAGGCGGGGCCAGGTACAAGGCTGAGACCCGGGAGTTGTGAGAGCAGAGACAGGGAAATCTCTCTGTGCAGCCTCGGAGGCAGCGGATTAAAGCTCCACGGTCCATTTGATGTGCCCTGCGTCTGTGGAGTGCATAAATAGACAGCGAATCATCCCAAATTGAGGAAGTGGACTTTGAGGACAAGATTTAAGACTTTCCCCCCCTTTTCCTCTTTTTACAACGAATTATCCCAGATTAAGGAGGTGGACTTAGCAAGATTTCAGACTTCTCGCCCTTTTCCTCTTTTTACAACGAATTATCCCAAATTGAGGAGGTGGACTTGGAGAGCAAGATTTTTGATTTTTCCCCCTGCTCTCTTTTTGTGAATGTGTATGTGTAATCTTCTGTGTAAGATTCTCTCTGTATAGCTTTGCTTCCACCATATGTCCCTGGGTTCTATTGGTCCGTGTTTTTTTTCAATAATTACTTTTTAATTTTAATAACGCTACTATATTTCATACTTTATTCTATTTTACTTTACCTGCTCTTTCTTTTTTTCCTACCTTCCCTTCCTCCCTCCCTCCCTCCGCACCTCCTTTCCTTCTTTCTTTTTCTTTCCTCCCTCCCTCCCTCCCACCCTTCCTCTTTCCACTTTCTTTTTCTTTCCTTCCTCCCTCCCTCCCTCCGCTCCTCCTTTCCTTCTTTCTTTTTCTTTCCTCCCTCCCTCCCCTCACCCTTCCTCTTTCCACTTTCTTTTTCTTTCCTTCCTCCCTCCCTCCCTCCGCTCCTCCTTTCCTTCTTTCTTTTTCTTTCCTCCCTCCCTCCCTCCCACCCTTCTTCTTTCCACTTTCTTTTTCTTTCCTTCCTCCCTCCCTCCCTCCCTTCTTCCATTCACTCTTCCTTTTGCTTTCATTCTTCCCTCCCTCCCTCCTTTCTTTCTTTCTTCCTTCCTTCCTTCCTTCCCTTCTTCCTTTCTTCCCCCCTCTCTTTCTTTCTTCTACTAATTCTTTCTTTCTACTTTTTCTCACTGTTATTCTGAGCCAGGTGGATGAAAGGCTCTTGGTGCTGCAGCCAGGAGTCAGTGCTGTGCCTCTGAAGTGGGAGAGCCAACTTCAGGACACGGGTCCACAAGAGACCTCCCAGCTCCACATAATATCAAGCAGCGAAAATCTCCCAGGGATCTCCATCTCAACACCAGCACCCAGCTTCCGTCAACGACCAGCAAGCTACAGTGCTGGCCACCCTATGCCAAGCAACTAGCAAGGCAGAAACACAACACCACCCATTAGCAGAGAGGCTACCTAAAAACATAATAAGGCCACAGGCACCCCAAAACACACCACCGGACGTGGACCTGTCCACCAGAAAGGCAAGATCGAGCCTCGGCCACCAGAACACAGGCATTAGTCCCCCCCACCAGGAAGCCTACACAACCTACTGAAACAACCTTAGCCACGGGGGACAGACACCAAAAACAACGGGAACTACGAATCTGCAGCCTGCAAAAAGGAGACCCCAAACACAGTAACATAAGCAAAATGAGAAAGCAGAAAAACACACAGCAGGTAAAGGAGCAAGATAAAACCCTACCAGACCTAACAAATGAAGAGGTAATAGGCAGTATGCCTGAAAAAGAATTCAGAATAATGATAGTAAAGCTGATCCAAGATTCTATTTCCAAGATCCAAAATCTTGGAAATAGAATAGACAATATGCAAGAAACAGTTAACAAGGACCTAGAAGAATTAAAGATGAATCAAGCATCGATTAAAAACACAATAAATGAAATGAAAAATACTCTAGATGGGATCAATAGCAGAATAACTGAGGCAGAAGAACGGATAAGTGAGGTGGAAGATAAAATAGTGGAAATAACTAATGCAGAGCAAAATAAAGAAAAAAGAATGAAAAGAACAGAGGACAGTCTCAGAGACCTCTGGGACAACATTAAACGCACCAACATTCGAATTATAGGGGTTCCAGAAGAAGAAGAGAAAAAGAAAGGGACTGAGAAAATATTTGAAGAGATTATAGTTGAAAACTTCCCTAATATGGGAAAGGAAATAGTTAATCAAGTTCAGGAGGCACAGAGAGTCCCATACAGAATAAATCCAAGGAAAAATACACCAAGACACATATTAATCAAACTGTCAAAAATTAAACACAAAGAAATCATATTAAAAGCAGCAAGGGAAAAACAACAAATAACACACAAGGGAATCCCCATCAGGTTAACAGCTGATCTCTCAGCAGAAACGCTACAAGCCAGAAGGGAGTGGCAGGACATAATGAAAGTGATGAAGGAGAGAAACCTGCAACCAAGATTACTCTACCCAGCAAGGATCTCATTCAGATTTGATGGAGAAATTAAAACGTTTACAGACAAGCAAAAGCTGAGAGAGTTCAGCACCACCAAACCAGCTTTACAACAAATGCTAAAGGAACTTCTCTAGGCAAGAAACACAACAGAAGGAATATACCTACAATAACGAACCCAAAGCAATTAAGGAAATGGGAATAGGAACATACATATCAATAATTACCTTAAATGTAAATGGACTAAATGCTCCCACCAAAAGACACAGAGTGGCTGAATGGATACAAAAACAAGACCCATATATATGCTGTCTACAAGAGACCCACTTCAGACCTAGAGACACATACAGATTGAAAGTAAGGGGATGGAAAAAGATATTCCATGCAAATGGAAATCAAAAGAAAGCTGGAGTAGCAATTCTTATATCAGACAAAATAGACTTTAAAATAAAGACTATTAGAAGAGACAAAGAAGGACACTACATAACGATAAAGGGATCGATCCAAGAAGAAGATATAACAATTGTAAATATTTATGCACCCAACATAGGAGCACCTCAATACATAAGGCAAATACTAACAGCCATAAAATGGGAAATCGACAGTAACACATATAGAGTAGGGGACTTTAACACCCCACTTCCACCAATGGACAGATCATCCAAAATGAAAATAAATAAGGAAACACAAGCTTTAAATGATACATTAAACAAGATGGACTTAGTTGATATTTATAGGACATTCCATCCAAAAACAACAGAATACACATTTTTCTCAAGTGCTCATGGAACATTCTCCAGGATAGATCATATCTTGGGTCACAAATCAAGCCTTGGTAAATTTAAGAAAATTGAAATTGTATCAAGTATCTTTTCCGACCACAATGCTATGAGACTAGACATCAATTACAGGAAAAGATCTGTAAAAAATACAAACACATGGAGGCTGAACAATACACTACTCAATAACGAAGTGATCACTGAAGAAATCAAAGAGGAAATTAAAAAATACCTAGAAACAAATGACAATGGAGACACGACGACCCAAAACCTATGGGATGCAGCAAAAGCAGTTCTAAGGGGGAAGTTTATAGCAATACAATCCCACCTTAAGAAACAGGAAACATCTCGAGTAAACAACCTGACCCTGCACCTAAAGCAATTAGAGAAAGAAGAACAAAAAACCCCCAAAGTTAGCAGAAGGAAAGAAATCATAAAGATCAGATCAGAAATAAATGAAAAAGAAATGAAGGAAACGATAGCAAAGATCAACCAAACTAAAAGCTGGTTCTTTGAGAAGATAAACAAAATTGACAAACCATTAGCCAGACTCATCAAGAAAAGAAGGGAGAAGACTCAAATCAATAGAATTAGAAATGAAAAAGGAGAAGTAACAACTGACACTGCAGAAATACAAAAGATCATGAGAGATTACTATAAGCAACTCTATGCCAATAAAATGGACAACCTGGAAGAAATGGACAAATTCTTAGAAATGCACAACCTACCAAGACTGACTCAGGAAGAAATAGAAAATATGAATAGACCAATCACAAGCACTGAAATTGAAACTGTGATTAAAAATCTTCCAACAAACAAAAGCCCAGGACCAGATGGCTTCACGGGCGAATTCTATCAAACATTTAGAGAAGAGCTAACACCCATCCTTCTCAAACTCTTCCAAACAATATCAGAGGAAGGAACACTCCCAAACTCATTCTACGAGGCCACCATCACCTTGATACCAAAACCAGGCAAGGATGTCACAAAGAAAGAAAACTACAGGCCAATATCACTGATGAACATAGATGCAAAAATCCTCAACAAAATACTAGCAAACAGAATCCAACAGCACATTAAAAGGATCATACACCATGATCAAGTGGGGTTTATTCCAGGAATGCAAGGATTCTTCAATATATGCAAATCAATCAATGTGATACACCATATTAACAAGTTGAAGGAGAAAAACCATATGATCATCTCAATAGATGCAGAGAAAGCTTTCGACAAAATTCAACACCCATTTATGATAAAAACTCTGCAGAAAGTAGGCATAGAGGGAACTTTCCTCAACATAATAAAGGCCATATATGACAAACCCACAGCCAACATTGTCCTCAATGGTGAAAAACTGAAACCATTTCCACTAAGATCAGGAACAAGACAAGGCTGCCCACTCTCACCACTCTTATTCAACATAGTTTTGGAAGTTTTAGCCACAGCAATCAGAGAAGAAAAGGGAATAAAAGGAATCCAAATTGGAAAAGAAGAAGTAAAGCTGTCACTGTTTGCAGATGACATGATACTATACATAGAGAATCCTAAAGATGCTACCGAAAAACTACTAGAGCTAATCAATGAATTTGGTAAAGTAGCAGGATACAAAATTAATGCACAGAAATCTCTGGCATTCCTGTACACTAATGATGAAAAATCTGAAAATGAAATCAAGAAAACACTCCCATTTACCATTGCAACAAAAAGAATAAAATATCTAGGAATAAACCTACCTAAGGAGACAAAAGACCTGTATGCAGAAAATTATAAGACACTGATGAAAGAAATTAAAGATGATACAAATAGATGGAGAGATATACCATGCTCCTGGATTGGAAGAATCAATATAGTAAAAATGACTCTACTACCCAAAGCAATCTACAGATTCAATGCAATCCCTATCAAACTACCACTGGCATTTTTCACAGAAGTAGAACAAAAAATTTCAAAATTTGTTTGGAAAAACAAAAGACCCCGAATAGCCAAAGCAATCTTGAGAACGAAAAACGGAGCTGGAGGAATCAGGCTCCCTGACTTCAGACTATACTACAAAGCTACAGTAATCAAGACAGTATGGTACTGGCATAAAAACAGAAAGATAGATCAGTGGATCAGGATAGAAAGCCCAGAGATAAACCCACGCACATATGGCCAACTTATCTTTGATAAAGGAGGCAGGAATGTACAGTGGAGAAAGGATAGCCTCTTCAATAAGTGGTGCTGGGAGAACTGGACAGGGACATGTAAAAGTTTGAGACTAGATCATTCCCTAACACCATACACAAAAATAAGCTCAAAATGGATTAAAGACCTAAATGTAAGGCCAGACACTATCAAACTCTTAGAGGAAAACATAGGTAGAACACTCTATGACATAAATCACAGCAAGATCCTTTTGGACCCACCTCCTAGAGAAATGGAAATAAAAACAAAGATAAACAAATGGGACCTAATGAAACTTCAAAGCTTTTGCACAGCAAAGCAAACCATAAACAAGACCAAAAGACAACCCTCAGAATGGGAGAAAATATTTGCAAATGAAGCAACTGACAAAGGATTAATCTCCAAAATTTATAAACAGCTCATGCAGCTCAATAGCAAAAAAACAAACAACCCAATCCAAAAATGGGCAGAAGACTTAAATAGGCATTTCTCCAAAGAAGATATACAGACTGCCAACAAACACATGAAAGAATGCTCAACATCATTAATCATTAGAGAAATGCAAATCAAAACTACAATGAGATATCATCTCACACCAGTCAGAATGGCCATCATCAAGAAATCTAGAAACAATAAATGCTGGAGAGGGTGTGGAGAAAAGGGAACACTCTTGCACTGCTGGTGGGAATGTGAATTGGTACAGCCACTATGGAGAACAGTATGGAGGTTCCTTAAAAAACTAAAAATAGAACTACCATATGACCCAGCAATCCCACTACTAGGCATATACCCTGAGAAAACCATAATTCAAAAAGAGACATGTACCAAAATGTTCATTGCAGCTCTATTCACAATAGCCCGGAGCTGGAAACAACCTAAATGTCCATCATCGGATGAATGGATAAAGAAGATGTGGCACATATATACAATGGAATATTACTCAGCCGTAAAAAGAAACGAAACTGAGCTATTTGTAATGAGGTGGATAGACCTAGAGTCTGTCATACAGAGTGAAGTAAGTCAGAAAGAGAAAGACAAATACCGTATGCTAACACATATATATGGAATTTAAAAAAAAAAAAAAAATGTCAGGAAGAACCTAGGGGTAAAACGGGAATAAAGACACAGACCTACTTGAGAATGGACTAGAGGATATGGGGAGGGGGAAGGGTAAGCTATGACAAAGCGAAAGAGAGGCATGGACATATATCCACTAGGAAACGTAAGGTAGATAGATAGTGGGAAGCAGCCGCAGAACACAGGGAGATCAGCTCGGTGCTTTCTGACCGCCTGGAGGGGTGGGATGGGGAGGGTGGGAGGGAGGGAGATGCATGAGGGAAGGGATATGGGAACAGATATATATGTATGACTGATTCACTTTGTTATAAAGCAGAAACTAATAAAAAATTAAAAAAAAAAGTCAAAAGAAAAATAGTATTTCATGATATGTGAAAATTGTATGAAATTAAAATTTTATTATTCATAAATAATCAGAACACACTCATGTTTTTTACTTATATATAGTCTATAATTGCTTTCACACTACAATGGCGAGGTTGTGTCATTGTGACATAGACAATGCTGCATACACATTGCAGCAGAGACTGAAAAGCTTAAAATATTTACTGTTTCCTGACCCCTGACCTAGCCAATGCTATTATAATGTGTTTATACATATATACACATAAATGTACACATGTTCATATGTGTATGTATTTCCAAATTTAGTGGTGATATAAGCTATGTGAATTAGCTAAAATATTTTAGACATGCTCCATCCTTGCCTAGATGGGATGCTGGGATAAAGAGTGGTCTATCACCTGTACCATGAGGTGATACCCAAAGTATGCTTCTTAAGTGGTCCTATGTCCAAACATGGAATTGAGGGATTTCTGTTTGGCTAATAATGACTGTAAGCATAACAGAATCTTGAAGTTGGAAAGTTATTGTGAATGCCTTGGATAAATCTTTTATAGTGGTGTAGTTGATCATCCAAAACTATCAGAGAATCAGAAATTCACTGAGCTTTCATAACTGGTTGCATGAACAGTTTTGTGCCTCCTTACTAATGAATGTTTGCTCAATAAATGTCTATATGAGTGATAGAATTTGGTCTGAAGTTTTACTTTATTACCATGTGTTAGTGAGATTGTAGATATGTAGCTAATTCTCACCTACTTCAAACTACTATCATTTCCAAAAAAAATCAAAGCATTGCACATCATCAAATTGACTGGGGGAAGTACCTAAACCCACTTGACATTTTGCTGACAGATGTTTCACACTTAACTAGTAAACGATAAAACAATTATTGAATATCTGCACATCCTTTAAAAAAGAATCTTCAGTAGAGCCTTCTCATTTAAAAAGATTTAAAATGTCATAAAACTACACTTTATCTTACTTTTATCTTTCTGGGTTCTAAATATATGGGTACGAATTCAGTGAAGAGCCTTCAACAGGAATATTAAATGACTGAAAGCAGAACACGAAAAGCAGTGAAAGACAGGACCTGTGGGTATTATTTCCATGAAGAAGGAGAAAATGAGTTGGCTGACACAACCAGTCATCCAGGTTCTCCCTCTCTCTTGTTGTCCATCACTTGTACCTTTCACTGGGTTTATAAGAAGCAAATGAATAATTGTTTTGTTGATCTTCAAATGTATAAAACATTCTCTTCTTTAGAGTGATTAGCTGAAATATTGGTGTAAATTAGTTTCATCAATCTCTTTGCATCCTAAAATTAGTTGTTTTGTGTTTATTCTTTAATTCAACCAATAGGCATTTAGTTACTACCCACAGGGTGCTGGGAAATTTTCTGGAAAAGAATGATACCCCCAAATTCACATTTTGTAAGGCTTTATAGCTTAAACAGATCTTTCACAGTACACTACTTCTAATTTGTCTTTATGCAGTCCAGATTTCCCCAGGCCCCCTCCAGCCTGTGAGTGGGAACATCAACAGAAATAACTCAGGCTCTACCAGCTCACTGCCCCCACCTATACGGTCAAGTACATCAAGATTCCCCATCGCTCCCTATACCCATCATTTCTGGGAGGACCCAAGAGTGTTCTTATGTAATGGTGAAAGAAATGGGAGTCATTTAATGCCCTCATTTTCAGTGGTATCCAATGCTCATAAAGTCACCAAGGAGTGATGAGCCACTCTCCCACTGATCCTAGCACCCTGCCTTCTGAGATACAAGTAATATGGATGCCCTGTCCTGATTCTCCATCCCAAAGAAACCTAAGTGGTACCTCAGAGTCTCCTCCCATCCTTCCATCCTGATGACTCTGGAGCTACAGTATGTTTTCCTTTCAGAAATAGAGGCCTGGCACACCTGCCCCATTCTCTTTCCTACTGCTTCACATGGACACTAAGATGTCTGTGTCTTGTGTCTCACAGAGACTTCTCTTCTGTGCCTGTAGTACTTCTCTCCAGTAGCGTTGACAGTTTTCATGGTAGGAAACCAGATGCAGAGACAAGATCCAGTCTTTCTTCTCCATGTCCCACTCCCTCCAGCTTCACCTACCCTTAGGTGCTTAGATACCCTTTCCTACCTTGCCCACTAAAGAGGGCAAATGGAACCCTGGGGTCTATCTGAACATGCACTCCATTTGCAATAACACTTAAAGTTACTTACCTAGTAAGCACATTCATACCACGTAAGAGCCTGAGTGATTAAATAACACATCTTTGATCACACAATCAGTGAGTAGCAAAGCAGGCATTTGAGTTCAGCTCTTTTTCTTCTGAACACTTTATTTCTCAGCTTCTGACCCTAAGTTTTAAAGTGGTTGTGAGCAAAAGCCTTTGTTGCCTGGCTTTTATCTCTTAGCCAAATTTGAAAAGAGGAAGAGGACAAATACTTGTCTTTGTCCCTTTTTTTTCTCCAAAACTGAATTTCTGCAGGCTGCCTAACACTGAATACAAATCAAAAAAGGGGAAAAAAAAACAGTTTGATCATAAACTAAAATCACATCCTTTTCATTATCCTCTACTCCCCTAATAGACAATGAGTGTGGAAGCATATAATTGGGAAGAAAGACTATTTTGCCCCTGATCTGCCACCTGAGGCTTGAAGAAGAATAAAAGCTTCTTGTTCTGGAAAGGATTTAGTGAGGTCAAAAAGACTTGTTGCCTGGATTCTCATTAATGGATGGATATTCATTGCTCGAGTTTGTGTTAGGACTTGCTGAAATATTCAGAATGGCTCTTGTCTTGAATCCTAACCATAAATATTGCCTTATACCTTTAAACAAGAAGAATGGTTTCAAAAATAAAGAAGATATGTATATATCAGCTCAGAAGAAAAAGAATATAGCACATAATGACCAGGGGCGTGTCGTTTTCCAACTTTAGTTGATGCAAAAGAAAATACCATCATAAGACCGGCAAAGCTCAAGTAGGCAGCAAACTAAACAAAACCGACTTCTGTTTTGTTTTCCTTTGTTTGAAGTTACAATAGGCAAGGATTATTAAGCTTCTTTGTGCCATGAACCGCTTCAGAAATCTGACATAGCATATGAATCTTGTCTTAGAATAATGTTTTTCAAGGCACACAATAAAACACATAAGCTTCCAAAGTAAACTATTCATATCAAAATATAGTTATCAAACTATTTTTAAAGGAGTCATATAGTTATACATGTGTTTATTAACCCTTTAAATAAGAAAATCAAACAGAGAGACAAAGTAGTGATGTGAAAATATCCATAACAAGTCACAAGTACTGCTAATACTATCCTAGTTTGTTGCCTTCATTAATAATGGAAAGAAATGTTCAATTCCAGTTAGAATTTAGTGAAAATAAAAATTCAATATGTGTCTCCATCCAAGTTCTTGGACCCCGTGGATTTTATCTTCAGATTGTTTTGGGAGTTCATGGCTCTCAGGTAAGAAGCCTTGCAATGCAGCGACAATAGGAAGGTTGTAGATTGAAGGTGACAGCCAGGTCTGGGTGTTTCTCAGCTTTTCTGCTAGGAGAAATGAAATGCAGGTAAGTCTTCAGCAGGTGTCCTGCCTCTCTCTTTGAGATGTTGCCTTTATTTGGCTGCTGCTACCCAGCAGCTTCCCCATCACGATTCGAGTCACATCCCCTAAGACTATGACATCGTCATCATCCCCTATGTCTCTTTAGTTCTGATGTTTAAAACTCACTCCTTACAAGAAAATGTGTCCCCTGGCTTACCAGAGACATGATCAGCATCTTGAAAAAAATCTCTAGCAGTGATCAAGTTCCCGTGCAGGGGCCTTTAAGCACATGGAAGTTTCCCCTGAACTGCTTTTTTCTAAACTTGAACCAGCACTTGCTGATATTCTCTGCAGGTGGCTTCTGGGAGAACAAAATGACCACACACAATGGTGGTGCAGGAGGGTTACAGAGAAACAGGGAGACTACATCAGGCCTGGACCATAGTGCTGCTGTGGAACAGCTGCTGCCACAGACTCTCAGCACTGAATGAATGTGCAGCAGGAGGCAAACAAAATGCAGATTTCATAGGTTGATGAGCCAGGAGTCCACCTAACTCCACTAAGAATTAGGACCTAAAGACTAGAGCTGTCGTGTTAACAAAAAATTTCCAAGACTTATAAAGAAGGCCATGAGGATATCTGCCTGTCTTATCCATGTCATTCTGGAACATTATTCATCAGGCCCACCCAAGAAGTATTTAATTTTTTAGGCTATTGTAACAGTGTTCTGACTTTACTATTACTGTTAATTTACTGTTAATTAAATGCCCAGACTATGCAGAGTTGTGTTAAGTGGCAGATTTGTATCCTGTAGAGATGCAAATGATTTGTGTTCCATAGAAAAAAAATAACCTCCAAAGTCCTGGTTTTATTGCCCCAAAAGGCATTCAACAGTTGTGTTTCTAATCTTATTCTAACATTCCTCTTTTATGGTTAATTGCCTATTAATATCCAGTTGCTCAGCTTTACCACCTTACTAGTTTCCACATCAATTAATGCATTGAATAAAATCTTTGCCATGGACTAATTTTATATTTATGGGAGCCATGTTTCTAACTTTTGAACATTATATTTTGACAGTAACTTGAACTGACTAATTCTTTCTGAAGCAAGAGTCAGGATTAACCCCAGTGTCCAGTGGAGTTACCAAATCATTTATTCCAAGAAACAGGGGAGTGGTCCTGACTCTAGATCCACTCTGTGCATTCCTCAAATGGTTCAGACTGAGAGGCATTTAAGGGAACAATTGCTTCAGTCACAGATTTGACCAGTGGTTCTCAAACTATCACCTGCAGGGCTTGTTAAAATACAGATCTTTGGGCCCCAATCCCAGAGTTTGACTTAATTGGTCCAGGATGCAGCCCCAGAATTTGCATGTCTTACAAGTTCTCAAGTGTTAATGATGTTGTTACACTGGAAGACTGCTTTGGCAGAGGGGAGGAACAAACAGCTTGAACTCAAGCCTCCTTTTCAGAAGGACTCTGCCCTAACACACTACATAGTAAGAAAGAGACAGTAAGCTTGGTAAGTTATTATCTGCGGGATCTTAATTCCCCAACCAGGGATCTTACCTGAGCCCCCTGCAGTGGAAGCGCAGAGTCTTAACCACTGGACCACCAGGGAAGTCCCAGTATCTTTAAAACGAATTGTTTTTTCTCCCAGGATTGTTCTCTGTCTGGGTTAGACACTGGGCATATTACTTTGCTTTGTATTCTGGGGTTATTCCTCTCCTCTTTTTCCCTTCTTCCTTCCCTTGAACAATGGGCAAGTGCAAATGTAGCTTTGTGTTCTCTCAGGACTAGGTCCTCTGCCCTCAGCAATCATGCACAGATTTCCAGGTCTACCAGCACCTCCACCAGTGACGGCTGAGCAGTCGTGGTGTGGTGACAGCTGTACCCATTTGCCTGATGGATCGGATCTGTCAGTGCGGCCAGGCTATCTCCCCTTCAGCGTTATGAAGAAAGATGAAAAGTTTCTCTAACACTCTCATCCCTTCATTTGCATTTCAACTAGCTGGGGTCAGGAAGCACTGAGTGAAACCAATGAGAAGCCTTTTCTTCTTCTCTCCTTTAAAGGATACATTATTTCTATTTACCATTTTTGTGTCTGCCTATATATTCTCTTTTATTCATATGTTCATTAAGCCAGCCAATTAAAAATCGTTGATTAAGTATTAGTCTGTGCAAGTCTCCATGTTCTCAGAGATACTAAATAACAAACAAATAAATAACAAAATAAGGTATGAACCCTGCCTTTCAGGAATTTATAAAATTTTTTGAGATGTTAGACTACCCCACACTAGAGCCAGCCTCAAACTAGCCCCAAAGCACACTTGTTTGAAATCTGCCATTTTCCCAGGCTTCCGAAGTCTATTTCCTTCTGTTGATCTCACCCCTTGGTTAGCTGGGTCTCTTGAGTATTCAGGACATTTTTATCCCCCCCCTTCTTCCATGTATTTGTCTTCTGTGACTAGGTTAAGCCAAAACACTGCACCCCAAGTGACTGGGAGAGGTCTGCTGCCTACCTTTCTTCTGGTAGCTGTTTCCTTTGAGACTGAAGATTTTTCTGCCTTGCTTCATCGTGTTTCTTGGTGCAAAATTCCTGAAATGAGCCTGTTCGGTGTCAGACATACTTGTTACAACTGCTATGAACTTCTGAAGTTATAAACTCAATACAGCATCTTGGTCTTGGACTACATCTGCCAACCCGGCCATTTACTCCCTGCCTGAAGGCTTCTACTTCTGCTCCCATCAGCATCAGCTTGACTAGATTTCCTCTCATTTCAGTCAGTCACATCCTCTCCAGCCAAGACCCCAGGTCAGCACCATCTGTAGCATACCTAACACTACATTGAGTCCCTTTGTCTCCTTTCATAGTTTTTCCATCCTATTTCCCTCTTCGTTGGCCATCACGCCTCCAATGGAAGAATGATCATAGTTACAGCAAGTAATTGCATTTTATTCTCTGCTTGCTTCAGGTTAAAGCATTTAGGAGGAGCTAGAGAATGAGCATTTCGTTAAAGAGATAGTTTCACCTCGATGTTCTTTTCTGGTTGGAAGTTAGCTGCAAGGGCAGGTATAACTGGGAAAGATTTGTCTCTGTCAGTCAGAGGAATAGATAAAATCATGGGAATTTCTTCAACTGCACTCATCCCTACCACCTCTCTCACTTCCAAATATTAAATTTTCTGCTGACCTAATGAATAAGGGCATTTATTAGTCCCACCTCCCATTCCCACAACCTCCTCCACTGAGCCCCCCTGGATTGCCCTTACTCTTAATCCCTTCCCTGAACATTGTTGAGGTCATTCATTCAGTATTTAGAAACAGTGTTTGCTTTTTAAAAATTTTCCTCCTTCTAAGTGTATCCAACTGTCTCATGTAGATGTTAAAGCTTCCTAAGAATAGGATTGAGCAACTCCTTTGGAGCCAAACTGACCTGAGTTTTCATTCTAGCTGTATTCACAATTAATGTCTGTCTTGGGAGAAATTTCTTCATTTCAAATTCTTCATTTGTGTGATGGGACTAATGATGCCTATTTTGGAAGTGTGTTGTAAACATAAACTCAGCCATAAGTCATGTAGTACTTAGTATGCCTGGCAAATTGGTATTCTTTAAATGGTAGCTGCTGTTATTATTTTTATTGTTGTTATTGTTATCACTTATTAAGCTGACCCACAGAGACTGGGCAGATAGCATGAATCACTTCACATGGCAAACACTGAACTGTTGTTAATGACAAGACACAATGCCTGTATTTGTAAGTTTTGATGACTGAATACCTATTTAGGTGAGCTGCAGAGATTGTCCTTGGACTAGGCAGGAAACACACTCTGGGATAATAGATATTGCATTGTAAATAGACCATAGAGACCTGGATAAACATTTTCCTAGTGGCTTTATAAAGTATGATACAGATATCTCATTGTTATTGTGGGTTTTTTTCTGTTTTGTGTGCTGCGTCCCAATATCCAGGTTATGTTTAAACAGTTGAGAAAAAAAAAAAAGTACTTGCTGTTTTGCAGGTTTTGATTTCCAAGAATATTTGCCACTTCAGTTCAGCCAGAGACAAAAATCCTTTTCAATTTCCCCAGTCTCCAATTATTCATGAAAAATATCAAACTGAGAAACAAAGGCTTTTCTTTAAGAAAAAAATGAAGGGTGTTTTTCAACTTTAGCAATATCAAACAATCCTTCACATTGAATGGTGAAACTTGAAGAGAAGAGTCTGTGATTCTATCATTTTGTTAAGGAGACACTTCTTTTTCTTGGTGTGCTCTTGTGTTAACAATTTAAAAGTCAGCAATTTCTAAACCAAATAATTCTTTGCTTACAAGAACTGCTGCCAGGTATCTCTGTGTCAAGACGCTGTCCAAAATCCAGAGGCTAAAACATGACATGAATGAATTGATATACACATGTTAATGGGAGTCAAAAATAAACTAACAAGCTTAGAGAACCATGCAGTGGATCCTCTAACACTGTTCTTTTTTGGTTATATTGTTCAAGGAAAAGTAAAAAGTTGTAATTCTCAGAAAGATAAGTTTTGGTCAAAAGTAAAAGTGTTACAAAAAAAGAATAATCTGGTCAACATTTATTCACCTCCTATTGAGGGTCCGAACAAAGATATACACATTTCCAGAGATAAAGTAATATGTGTATTATATCAATATCAACAGTGTTTTAGTGTTGAGGGTAAGCATATTAAACATGTGTATTCCTATGATTTTCATACTGGGATTAGCTAATTCCTGTCCACTCAACTTGCTGGCTGGATATTAATAAATGGCAGGAGGTTTAGTGGAGACTCTGCCTACAGAGCACTAGCTCTGCACATGCAGAACATTATGATCAGTTCTCTGGAGATTCCAGGTGCAAGACACGGTTCACCTCCCTACACGAGGGATTCAGGGTCTAACTGGGGAGGCAAGAAGCAAACATACATGCAGCTGACTAACAGTTAAATAACAGAATAACAGTTTACAATAAAAATAAAATGCCATGAGGTAGACTGTGCTCAAGCCCAAATCAGAACCTTGGTTGGCTCTATGGGGTCAGAGGAGGGTGAGATGGATATTGATCAGGGTTCTTGGCCTTCCTTAATCAATAGAGATTATAAGAGGCCAGACAAGAAGTTCAGGCAAGGCTTGATTGGGGCCCTTGCTGCAGCAGGGGGGAGAAAAACAAGTAACAGTTTCCCTTGCTCACTCCCTTGGGGGCAGGGGCGTGAGCTGCTTCCTTATATACAGTGAAGGTAGAGGTATGCCCAGGGGATCAGGCTGGAGGGGCGGCTTAGATGATTTGGCCACCCCTTTGGTGGTGTTGAGTGCAGGGGGCATGTTCAGTACCCTGTTTTTCTCCCAGCTCTTCTGAATGACAGTTGGGCTTTTTGGGGTTTTTTGTGTCTTGTTATGCAGAATTTGTCCCAACTGCTCATGCAGGCAGTTATTTTTAGTCCCTTATAGTTTCTTTGTATTTTGTTGCTAGAGCAGACATTTGTCCAGGTGCAAGCACTGCAGCAAAGAGTCCCAGGTCCCAGGTCCCAGCCTGTCTCTAGATCACTGTAGGCTGAGGTCTCTTTGGGACCATTAACGGGGGTAAGTAGGAACTGAAGCAACTGGGTTTTACTGCATTTTCACTCACCTTCCTGAAATTAGAGAAAGAACTAGATCAGGTCGAGGAAAAACGTATTCCTCTTATTACAAAGTAGTATTTATTTTTTTAAATGCACTTTATATGTAATATTAGTCTAAAAATAATTATCATTACCTACATACAATTTGTGGACAAAATTGATATCTTTATAACAATTAACACTGATTCAAAAATACCAATAAAAATTTATGGAACCTACAAGTATTAAATCTGGAAAGAACTTATAAGTGTAAGTAATTCTACACTTTGCTTTTACAGAACAAAACAAACAAACAAACAAAACTAGGGCTCAGAAATTTGAAGTGACTGACCCAAAGCCTGAAGGACACATAGCTCATTCTGGCAGAGCAGAGCTAGAACCCAGGTGTTCTGTGGCTGAATTGAGTTCACTTCTTATTATAACACATCATCTCTCTCCCTTTGGTGAAAGTGATTATTAGTTTATCCCGGGTGGAACCAGAAACTCAGAAAATTTATAATTTTTCTTGTCATCAGCCCGGTAACAGTCCTCAAGAATCCATTTCTTAGCACTTTGTCCCTCTTGTTTCTTCCATTCTTAACCAGGATAAGTGAGCTCAAATAGAAAATAACTAATTTCCCAAATGCCAAGAAAAAGAAGTATTAGGCTTGGAATTAGAGGACCTGGTTTGGCGCCCCATTTTGGTCACTTACTAGCAGAGGTCCCAAAGCCTTGATTACTCATCTATAAATTACAAGTATTAATAGTAAATAAGTACACAGTATAATACATAGTAAGGCAGTACATAGTAATGTAATGTGCTTAGTACAACACAAAGGACAAAAATGAATTTGTCCATGTAAAAGTCCTTCTACACAAAAGAGGTTTATACAGAGGTTAGTTAAGATCTTTACATTGGGCAAGGCAGAGAAAACTAAAGACCCATTTTATGGGAAACTGGTAAGGGAAGATTTTTTTGTTTGATTTTTGTTTTGTGTGTGTGTGTGTGTCTGTCTGTGTGTTTGCATATACAAGAGAGAAGTATTTGTGTGGCAGATATCATACTTTATTTTAAAACTGAGAGAGAAAGAGTGTGTATGCTTGAATCAAAGAGATATTTATATATAACTTGAGGGGAAAATAACTATTTGGAAAGAAGTCTGTTTGAGATCCAAGAAATCATACCTTTAACAAGAGCAGAGCCATTTCTGCCTTAAGTCCCACTACAACTCCATCACCTAAGATATTATCTTTTATATGCAGGAGTATAACCAATAGTGGGGTCTGTCTCTTTGCTGCTCAAAAGCCAATAAAGAGGCAAGGTTGGTGGAAAGGAAAGTTGGCTTTATTTTGGCTGCCGGCAATGGGGGTGCAGGGGGCGACGCCTGTCCACAGGCTGACTCTTCCCCACTGATGCATGGGGACAAGAGCTTTTATAGATGGAGGGAGGGGGCTACGTGCAGAAACAGCTCCGACAGTCATCTTGAAATTGGTCATCGGTGGTCTGATCAGCGTCATCTTGATTGTTTTAAGTACAATTACTCTTCAGTTCCAGGGTTGGTTTGTTTCCATTTCTTTGAGGCAAATTCTTGGAATTGTGGCAGCTTATGTCATGGCTACAGCCTGGTCATCATGTAGTTAACTTCTTCCACCTGGTAGGGGTTTCAGTATCTATAACACAGCTCACAGGATACGGCTCAAAATCTTATCTATAGCTCTTGAGGAGGAACTAACGGTCCTTGACTTTGCTTAATGACTAAACTATTATTGTTTTGTCCTGTTTGACTGTTTTCCTTTGCTTCTGTATTTCCTCATTTCTCTGATTAAACTTATTCTTTGGCTAACATTTTTCCGCAGACAAAAGGCAGGTGGAGGACATGGAGTGGGGAGGAAGGACCACAGGGTCCTGCTCCATTTCAGAAGGGGCTTAATAAAGGTGTTGAATGAGTGAATGACTGAATAAATAGTTGAGGGGAGTCTCCCAACTTGGTGTTGTTTGATACTAAAAGATTTTCATCCTCTTCAAAGAGAAATGTTAAATCATCCTCTCATGCTCTTTAAATAAATTCTGGAGAGAACTTCATCAGACTTTCAAAGCTTTATGAACATCTCACTTACTATGTAACTTCCTCCTAGATGATCTTGTATGGTCTCTGCCAATGGGTCAGCAAGTGCTGTCTGTAAAGGGACAAAAAGTAAATATTTTAGCCTTTGTGGTTCTCCACCACCAGCATGGAATCAGCTGCACATAAATGAACGGGCATGACTGGATACCAATAAATGGACACTGAAATCTGAATTTCACCTAATTCTCATATGTCATGAAATATTACTTTTCTGATTCTTTTCAAATATTTAAAAATGGAATAGCCAATCTTAGCACAAAAATAAGTCACCAGTTGGATTTGGCCCAGGGCAAGGTTTGTGGACAGATGGTCTATCCTGACAACAGTATGACAGGAAGAGCTCTTCAGTCAGATTAACATCCAGGCTCTCTGACACTCTTAGGAGTCACTTAAAGCACCTATCCTAGAGCAACCTTAGGAAAACTTCTATATGATGCTATTCGCTGTGGAAAGGGCCTGACCCACCTTGCCCAGACAGATTAACCTCTTCCCCTTGTAATGGCAGCAACTTAGTAAATAAGTGTGCTCTTGTGCCCTGGGGTTCCATCGGTCTGCCCCTCCTCTCTCCTCTCTGGTTTTCTTTCCTGTCAAACTTAAGTTCATGAAGACTTATTCGGGCAGTTGATAGACTCTCTTTAATTCTCCTGAGAATTGTCAGGGACAGAGAGAAGACACTAATGCACTCTCGGCTATCATAGGTTAATAGGACACAGCCCAGGTCCCCTCCAGCCTCAGAGCTGAGAACACAATCGTGATTCTTGAGGAGGCCTTAGAGTCATGTGATAATAAAGTAACTAGAAAAGAGTAAAGAAATCTGGCAGCTAATCTCATTAATACTAAAAAAAAAAAAAAAAAATTCCTGACTGAATGAAACAGGGATAAGAATGTTTTTAGTGAAGTGTGTGTGTTTGTGTGTGCACATGTGTGTTTGTGGGTGTGATTATTAAAAGTGGAGCAAGCTCTCCAGTGGCTTATGCTGTGGGCAGAGTGCTTTTTTGGAGTGACTCAGTTGTGTCCCATCTGAAGTAGAAACAGTAAATGACCCGAAGCAACTTCATTGCACTATAGGAACCTTGGAGGTCTCTCCAGGTCTGACATGTTATGATTCGGGTATTTTGCTGATGTATAATTTTAGAAATATGCAGCCTCTGAAGTGTTTTCACTTGCTCTTTTCTTTCTATGGCACTATTAAGCATTTTTAAAGGACGGGGAATACGGAAGGTTAAAGAGGGGATATTATTAACATTGTAAGGGCAACAGTTGGGAATATGTTTTCAATTCTGAAGGATGGACTTTCACGTATAATTACATTTTAAAATAGAGAATCTATGTCTTTCAACAGCAAAAATATCTGTTAAACTTTGGACTCCTTTGGCATATGAAACTTGTAAATCCTGGGCCTCTAAAACCTCCATGTTTAGACTAAGTGTGTGCTTTGTTCATTTTACCTTTTTTTCACCTCCAGGCTACCTGTCCCCAACTCCCCTCCCCCAGCAGCACCCCATTTCAGTTTCTGTGTTTCCCAACCACCAGCAAAAGCCTCTGCTAATCTTATGACCACATGCCTATAGGAAAACACACCTCTTTTATTATTTTCATACCAAACACCCACAGACACCCACAGACACACATATTTTTCACTCATTCACATCTGTTCCACGTTCTAGAAATAAACTATTTGTTTTTGTTAAACATGCTGACCTGAAGATTTGAGCTGTTAATTTTTATGAAATGCAGTTACTAATGTAGCCACATACCCTCCCCCAACCCAGCAAAAACATGGCCCAGATGTTCAGCAGACACAGCTGAGGGCTGTTTTTAGCTATGGCATTTACTGATTCCACAGCATGCTCTCTTTTCTATAGTTCCTCTTGAGCAAGGGTGGTGAACTCAAATCCAATAATCACTGGGCCTTGTTATTATGGCTGCACTCCTTCACGGATAATAGAGGCCACTCCATGATGATGACGGCTTGAAAAGAAGAATCAATTTTCTAATTTGTCTCACTGAAAATAGTTGTAAGAGTTCCAGAAAGAATAGTATCTTGGGAGACAGAAATCCTGTTTTCTGGTTTTGTTTTCCTTCTAACACTCACAATGGCAGATTATGAGAATGGCAGAATGGAAAACAATGTCATAACACAAACACACAGTGATTAAAAGAACAGGCTTTTGAGTTGACAATTTGGGGTTCCACTCCTGGTATAATTAATTATCACCTTTGTGATGTTAGACAATTCAGTTTAGCCTCCTGTTCCTTGATTTTCTCATCATTAAGGCTGGTGGTAGTCCCCATTTACTTATTATTTATTCAGTTGCAAGCAAAAGGAAATTCCACTCAGCTGGCTTAAACAATAAAAATGCTGTATTGGCTTGTGTATCTTGAAGAACACAGGTAGAACAGTTGTCAGGGTTTGTCTCATTCAGTGACTCAGTGATGCCAGTCCAATTTCATTTCTTCTCTTACTGGCTCCCATTGTGGCACTTCATTTCAGTTTTGGCTTCCTTCATGGTGACAAGATGGTTGCAGCAATTTTAGGGCTCATGGGCTCATAATTTATCATCCTGAAGAGAGACAGACCCTCTATCCAGCATTCTAAACAAGACCACATGCCAACCTTGAACAAAAGACTAAGGCCATGGGAATGGAATGTGATTATAGGCTTTGTCAATAAGGATCCACCCCTTATTGACCCCTTATTGGTTTGCCAGAGCAAACCAAATGGCAAATCCAAATACAAGGGGGTTGGGGAAAGATAAAAGAGTACATGGATATTTGTGAACACTCATGTTTTTTTATCTGGTCTTTGAAAATCCCCTTCCTTTCTTCTATCACATATATGACACACACTCAAGAGATATAATCCAAAATATCATCCATTTTTTACATCTATTACAAAATCCAGGTAATATATGGGCTTCTCCATCGGATCTGGATGTGTCTCCTCCTAGACTATCAACCTGTAAACTAAAAGGCCAAATTATCCATTTTTTCACATACACAGTCAATATACAAGGGACCTGGACAGAATAATCATATTAGATCCTCCTATTTAGGACAGGGAAGACTAAGAAGTGTAGTACACACTGTTTATTAGGTACATTCTGAAATCCGTAGATTCTAGAAACAGAATTTCCATGCCCAGGGGGCAGAGGAAGTTCGTTGATTGAATTCTGCGTTTCTCATTGGATTCTGTAATTTTCTTGTCCAGTGCTCATTGTTCACTAGAGCCTCTGGCTCTGCTGCTCTCTTGGAAAGCCTGCTTTTTTTTTTTTTTTTTTTTTTTTGCAGTACGCGGGCCTCTCACCGCTGTGGCCTCTCCCGCCGCGGAGCACAGGCCCAGCGGCCATGGCTCACAGGCCCAGCCGCTCCACGGCACGTGGGATCCTCCTGGACCAGGGCACGAACCCGCGTCCCCTGAATTGGCAGGCGGACTCTCAACCACTGCGCCACCAGGGAAGCCCTTTTTTTTTTTTTTTTTTTTTCCTTTCTAGCCTGTCTACACTGGGCTTTGTAAAGCATGCCCTTTTTGAAAATTCTACAACCTTCAATTCCTGCCTCTTAATCATGAACATTTTGGGGACCCCAGTGTTCTTTTAAGACTTAAACATCAAAGCTGCTTTTGCCCACACTCTGATTGTTGTTTGTTTGTTTGTTTGTTTCCATAATACAACTTACTAAAAAAGTAAGTAACTTACAAAAAAAAGTAAAACTAATAATTGACCCCTCAAGACCAAGGTGGCACAATAAGGCCATGGATAGCTTAGAAAACGTTTGCACATGGAGAAGGTGTTGCCCCTTGATATTTTTGATACTGTCAATAAATATCTTCTGAGGTTTCCTGAACTTTCAGTAGAGAACAAGAAGAAAAGATTAGTCTTCCTTTGCAAAGAGAGTTCCCTTAGCATCTAAGGCCAGATTATGGGGAAATTCAGAAGAAGAATGAGATCAATTCCCCTAAACCACATGAATATAACATTTTAATAAAGAGCTTAAACAGCTCTAGCCTGTAAATATAAATTAAAATTAAACATCTTTTAAATATATAAACAATGCTACCAATATTGACATATGCACATAGGCACTAATAATTTTTAAAATGAAAAAGAAAAAAGAATATGATAAATTAATGTACAGTGGTTAGTTATAGGTGAGGATTAAAAGTGAGATGGAGAAAACTGAGAAGCCAAAAACAATGGCAGCTTCCTAAATGTATACTTCTCTGTACATCCTCCAAAAATTAATACAAAACAACAAGAGGAAAAGTCACATAAATTATAAAGCACAATGTTCATATCTAAAATCAACTGTAAATGAAAAAGGAAAAACAAAAGAAAACAAATTCCAGTGAGCAATTACTTTTGGTGCTACCACAAAACTTTGCTACAAGCAAAAATAGTCTGATAAAAACAAAAACAAACAAACAAACAAAAATCCCCACTGTTCATAGAAAGGAGAAGATGGGAGTTAGTGGCAGGCCTAAAGTGACTCTAAAACTTGTGCCAGAAGAAGAAAGTTCACAGTAAATGTGAGAATACTAAAAGATGTTTCTAATAGTTCAGAACACTGAATCCACAACTAAAGTTTTAGGTATGTGTGATTTAAGTAACAGCTTTCAAATGATATATCTTTTAAAGGCAAAGAAAGAAAAGGAAGGAATATGAACTTATTTGCAAAGCAGATGTAGAGAACAAACTTATGGATATGAAGGGGGAAGGGAGGTGGGATTAATTGGGAGATTTGGATTGATATATATACACTACTATGTATAAAATAGATAACTAATGAGAACCTACTGTACAGCACAGGGAACTCTACTCAATGCTCTGTGGTGACCTAAATGGGAAGGAAATCTAAAAAAAAAGAGGATATATGTACACGTATAACTGAGTCACTTCACTGTATAGCAGAAACTAACACAACATTGTAAAGCAACTATACTCTAATAAAAATTAATAAAGAAGATCTCTTTTGTAAATGTAATGGCAGAAAAATCTTGATGGTCTTAGGAAAACAAAGAACATATTGTAAGACCTACAAACCCTCTCTGCCACCACAAAAATAAAACCTTAATTAAGGGATTGTGCTTCTCCCCACTGCTTGCAGAGAGCACCATGAACTAGGAACTTTTTCAGCCACCCCCACCTTCATAAAATTATTAGGAGAAAATTATTTATGTCTACTGATAATTCCTACTAAAAGAAAAAAATTTAATTTGAAAATAAAAATCAACACACCTCAGCTCTTGAAACAGCTTCTCTCAGCCCTTCACCCCTTCCACACACACACAAAACATGAAGCAGAAAAAAATTTAACACAACACTGCAAACTAAGTTAAATGCACTCAAACAAGCATTTGGAGATTAAAACAAACAAACCAAAACACTTGCATCAGAAATTCAAATATTAAAGACAGAGATGGAAAAAAAGAAAACCCAGAAAGAGAGTAGACTGTATTGAATTCAAAATAGAAGAAAAAAACAAAATTATCTCAGATATAAAGAATAAATAACAAGGTGAAAATTTCATGAGACTTTGAAGAGTGGCAGGAAAATAACCAAGAAAATAAAAATAAGATAAATAAGTTAAAAGTGTCAGAAATGGAAGACAGGCAAAGAAGGAATAACATAAGTATAGTTGGAGGTCCTGAAGATGCTAAGCAAAACACTGGAACAAAACTAATATCTAAAACTATAATCTGAGAAAACACTGAGGCAATAAAAGTCTGAATCTACAGATTGGAAGTGTCAATAGAATCCTTGGAGAAATCTGTTTGGAAAAAAATCTAATGCAAGATATTTCCTAGTGAAACAAGTAGAACTCAAAGGTTAAGGGGGAAAAATCAAGGCTTTTAGGTCAAAATAACAAGTAACTTACAAGGCAAAAAGCAAGGCAACCACCACAGAAATAATTGTTTCAGGCAATAAGCATCAATAGATACTAAATTATGGGTAAAATATAAGAAATAGGCTGCATAAACAGTCTCAAGGTAATTATCTGCAGGATGTCTACTAATTACAAAAGAATAAAAATGTTTATGAAAGGCTCTTGCAGATATCTTCTTTGACCAAATTATTATAGTTAATATCACTATTAATTGGAGAAATCAGTATCATGTACCTTCAGATATTAAGCATTGAGAGGAACAGACATCACTTCTGTTTTATCCCTGCCCAAAATGTGTAACATGAGTCTAATCATGAGGAAACATCAGACAACCAAAGCTAAGGCATATTCTACAAAGCAACTGTCCAGGACTCATCAAAATCTCAAAATCATGAAGGAAAATTTAAGTCTAATATATATCTTTGATTGGAGAAGATGAAAAGATGTGTGGCTGAACCCCATTTTGTCAACTCCATTTTAGGTCCTGCCCCCTCCCCTTTCTGTGTGACTGAGCCTACTCATAGTGAAAGCATCCAAGCCAGGTAAGTTCCCTATCAAATTTTATCCTTCCTTCATCTGATATGAAAACTGGAAGAATGCCTTTTGCTGACACAGATGGTTAATGGTCATGTGACTGCCCATCCCACCCGGGTTCCTGTCATTACAGACATGCTTCTCACTTGCCAGTCAGATTCCATTTTTAGCTTTGGTCCCTTTAAATCCCTGTACCTTTTTCAGTGGTGTAGAGTGCAGCTGTAAGCTCCTACAGATCATCTTCCACATGATCCTGCCTGTATGTAAGTACCCACAATAAACTTCATAATTACACTATATGGATTTGCCTGCTTCATTTCTCTGTCTCAAAGTTCCTTCTCAGTTCAGAGGATCTTATTGAATATCTCTGTCATCCAACAAAAGGCATGAAAACTAAATGCAATGTGTGGTCCTGGACTGAATTTTGGACTAAAAAAGTACCTTGAATTAGTGGGGCATTTGGTGAAATTTGAATAAGATCTATAAATGAGATAATAGGGTTATATCAATATGAATTTGTTGATTTTGATAACTGTACCATAGTTTTGTAAGGAGATATTGCTATTTTTAGGAAATAGAAGTATTTTGAGGTAAAAGGCAACCATATCTGGAACTTACTCTGGAATACTTCAAAAATATATATTTGTATATGTATGTGTAAATATGTGTGTAAATACATGTATATTTTATTTGTGCATGATATATGTGTAATATACCTAAATATATGTTATATATATAGGTATATAAATATGTATGTACATGTATTTATAGGTATCTACATGCATGTATATGTGTGTTGAGAGAATAAATCATAAAGCAAGAAGAGTAGAATATTAATGCCAAGAGAATCTGAGTGAAAGGTATACAAGGATTCTTTGAATTATTTTTGCAACATACGTATAAATGAGAAATCATTTCAAAATAAAACCAAAAAGGAAAGAAAGAGTGAAGTGATATGTAAGGAATAGTGCTATAACATACTTACTGAACCACTAAAAATCATCTGATCCAAATTCCCAAGAAATATTTTAGTTATTTACAAGATCATAAATAAAACCAGTGAATTCTCAGATATCTGGTTTAACTGGTCCATCTGGTCCAAATTCCATAAATACATATGCATACACTCTCATATACTGACAAATATACATGCTGACACACAAAAATATTCACACACACAGAACATGCAGACCCACACACAATTTTTTTTCTTCAAAACTAATTTAAATTCAATATATACTGCAGGATGACACTTGATAATATAAACCTAGAGTCGGTCAATCTGCTTTTGTGAAAAGCATAGTTAAGACAACAATAGTAGCCATCACAGATAGCTGCCCTGTTCTGAGAATTTAATCTTCATGGTTTACGAAGAAAAGACAGCCAACAAAACTAATAAAAATTTTACTCACTTCGGAGTTTTATCAGTAATTAAAATTGTTTCAAAAGTACTTAAATATACCTTCCCACCTTTGACAGGACTAAGAGACCCATTTGTAAATTAGCATATTGGCCTGTATTTTGGATCATTTCTGATATAGACCTTGGCTCTGAAAGAAGCATAGAGCTGAAAGATGGAATTGAGAGTTGAAATAACTGGGTCATAGAATCCTGGCTTTCCCCTTAAATAGCTTTATGATTTTTACCAAGTTCCTTCACTTCTCTAAGCCTCAGTTTCCTCTTCTATAAATGCACATAGTTATACCTGTCAAAAATATGAATTAATCAAATGTTATTAATTATGTGAAAATATATTTCAAAACTTTTAGTCCTATTTCTATGCATATTTACATTGAGAGGTTCTTAAAGACATAAAGTTGTCTTTATTTATAAACATAATCTTAGTAATTTAGTTAAGTTAAACTATTCAGTCTTCTTTTCTCTATTACACATAAGCTTTAGGATGCATTTTTGACATATGTGGCCAGGATTATACCTGTAACCATGACTTACCTTTTGTGTGCATGTATACTTTATTTTTCCTCCGTTAGCGAACCTTGCTTATAAAGAGAATAAAACCAGACCTTATCCTCATTAGAACCATACTCTAACCAATACATTAGATAATGTCTACTCCATATTTATATTTACATCACAAACAGGTTGTTTTCTTTTATACCTACATTTGTTTTACCATATATATTTGTTTTATGTTTGTTTTACCACCTATATTAGTTTCCTATTGCTCCTGTAGAAAATTAAAACAAACAGTGGCTTAAATAGTACAAATGTATTATCTTACGGCTCTGGAAGTCAGAGTCTCATTCAGCTAAAATCAAGGGGTATATAGGCATCATGTCTTCTGGAGGCTCTAGGGGAGAATCCAGTCCTTGCATTTTCCAGTTTCTAGAAGATGTCCACATTCCTTGGCTTGTGGTTTCTTCCCCATCTTCAAAGGCAGCAATGGAGGGTTGATTATGGGGAATCACTCAGAGGATCCTGTCTCCCTCTATCACTTATAAGGACGTTTGTAATTATATCACACACATCCAGATAATTAAGGATAATCTTACCATCTCCAGTTCCTTAACTAAATCTCAGGTGCATAGTCACTTTTGCCACAAAAGTTGACCTAGTCACAGGTCCCAGGGACTAGTATATGGACATCTTGCAGGGGACATTGTTCCGCCTCCCACCCCATCTAACTTTATTTTTACAGAACTCATATATAATGCATCTAAAATATTTTCCAGATACTAGTTTACACATTTCCATGAAATGCGTATTGGATAAACAACATCATTCTCATTAGAGTTAGAAAGATGGAATCTCAGAAGTTACATGATATACACACAGTCATTTGGTGGGTTAAAAGGAAGAAATACTACATCTTTATCTAAAAATGCAGCCTTGCAGCTTTGCAACCTCAACAACTGCCTAAATTATCTGCCACAAATCTCATTTTGGAATTCACTTCCAAAGAGGCCTGATCATTTAGATTTTCCAGAGAGCTTACCTCCTGGAAATCCCAATGCAAAAATGGAACCATTTTGCTTTTGTGAGATCAGCATGTTCCAGGTGGGCTTAGAGAATGCTGAAATCCTCTGTTTTTTCAGTTGCTTTTATTTCTCTGTATTTAATGCTGCTACAAACCATTTAAAAATATTTAAATTCACTGTGTTTCTATTTATTGTGTTCACACCTTGAGGTGCTTTGGCAGAGAAAGTAATTTTTAAATTCTGAAAAAAAAAATGTATTAACTGGAAACATATTTCGGGAAAGGAGCTCTAGAGTTCATATGATTCTGCCTCCTACCTGCAGGTAGAATTATCCCCAAGCCCCTGCAAGATAAGTTGTTTATTATCTGTCTGGTACATAGTAACCAATGAGAAAGAATCCAGTAAATAGGACAATCAGATTACTTTAGCAAAAAACAAAACATTAAAAGAAGAAATCTCACCTTAAAATAAATATATAAATATCTCTATGATCTTGCTACCCACAAACCATCCAGGGTTTAGAATACTATCTCATAGAATAGAGGAGGCAAAAAGCTGGATGATCACCAATGCTCACTAAAAGATCAGGTCTGTGTAATTTATTTTGATCAGTGTTCATAGGTATTTACTTTTTATACTAGTGAGATTGAACACTCTTTAGGAAGAAGAAATGTACCTTCTCTTCTCTGACATTATAACATTTTCTATAAGATACCCTCACCAGCATGGAAGAATCACAACCTGCTCCCTCTCTATGACTTAGATTTGATAAAACAAATGCTCAAAAATCTAGGGTTACCAATTTTAAAGTCACATGTGGTTTTAGTTGTATGGGTGACATCATGTATTTGTTTGTACATTTATTCACTCAACACAGTTATTTATCATTCTACTATCTACTAAGTACTATGGTAGACATCAGGAAAAATAACTAAGTGAAACTCTTTCCTCTTTCACTGGGGCTTTTAAACTTTTTGACCATGATCCACAGTAAGAAATACATTTTACATTGAGACTTAAATACAAATACCCATAGAACAGAAACAAAATCCATGAAATAATACCTTAGTACCCCCTTGGCATTTTATCTTTTTTTCTTGTTTTTTTCTTTTGTTCTCCTTTATATCTTCAGTCTTCTTTCATTAAAAAAATGCTCAACAGCTATGAAATAGATTTATTACCCAATAATGGGAAGTGACCTGCAATTTGTACTGCTCTAGAGCCATCCTACTTCAGGTATAGTCTAAGGACAACAACCAGCGTGACCATTTTTTAGCAGCTCATTCGAATTGCAAAATTCCAAACTGCCCCATCTCCAGATACAAGGAATTAGAGTGTGCCTTTTAACAAGATCCCTAATTAATCCCTAAAGTAATTCAGGCACATTCAACAATACTCTAGGACTCATTTTAAGTGCAGAGGACTTTTTATCTGCTAGAAATATTTTGAGAAGAGATATAAATCCTCACACATTTTTAAATTGAGATATAATATCGCACATCATAAGTTGTAAATAGTTGCAAAGATATGATTTTTGTATTTTAACTATTGTTACTTTAAATGAAAACATTTCCATATCTATCTGATGAAACTTAATGCAGTAGTGATTTGATATCCATGATCTTCCATTTATGAAAATATATAAACAAGCCCTTCTTTAATAGTCAAAATTTCCATCCTTTCTTTTCATTCCTGAAATCACATTTTCAATCATCTTCCCCGAAGAATTTTACCCCAAATTAATAGTTTATACTTGAAAATCTCCTATTTATCATTGTATCAAAATTCTTTGCTTTAAACATACTTGTGTGCAAAATAGTTCTCAAAATTTTCTTCTGGATCAAGTTGCATTGCAATTACTCAAGTAGAATTAATCTATTTCAAGCTTTGATAAGTAATTATTAGACACACAAAGTTCTTTTTAGTAGGGTCAATTTATCTAGCAATAAGAGAGATGGGAATATAAGATATGAAGCATTGAGTAAAGGAATATTTGACCAACAATAGCATTTCAAATTATACCTTGCTTAGCTCAGGGTAATGTTCAGTAGTAAGACAGGGTTAAAGGTTTGTCTTTAGTTTGTTAAGTGTGAGTGGGAAGAGCAATGACAAAAGGGACTGTGATAAAGAAATAGCATAACTATAACTGAGTTCAGAGAACAATCAATTTTAGGAAAGATAACGTATGAAAGTTGAGAATGTGAAACTTGATTCGCTAAACAGTATTCATTCCCTTGTACCGTTTAGAAAGTTTTTGCTGATCCCAACTCTAAGGAAGCTCTAGTTTGAGAACCACTGTGCTGGAGAGTGAGTTGAATCCTCCCCAGATAACACTGGTGTATCTCACACAGCTAATTATAGTGCACATGTGCAGAGCCATGGAATTCCCACTATGTGCTATGCAGCACAGAGAAATGAGCAATTAACTGCTTGGGGGGAAGTAAAGCTACCAGAGGGAGTGAACTTAATTCCTAAAGATGACAAAGAAACCAACACATAAAATGCATCACATATAAATGCAAAATTAATGAAAAATATAAGGCTAGGGACAGGTTGTAAAGGGACTTTGAGGCTGAACTCATGTTGGGTATTATTTTTAAAATGGAGGTAAACTGGTCAGGTTCTCTCCCGTGATTTAAAGTTAGGAGCTCCCAACCTGGGGTGAACAAATACCTGGGAGCTAAAAAATGTTTCTAAGATATATGGGAATAGATATCAATACAAAAAAAAAAAAAAAAAAACAACTGTTTTCCGCAAAAATTAACTGATATTTTTCAAAATCAATGAAGATGCAGTTGTGGTACAAAAATAATTTGGAAGTGTTCCAACATTCATGCTAATTTGTGTATTTGGAAAAAGTTGTGAGGGGAGAGTTCTTCATACATTCTCAATCAATAAACACCTACTGTGAGGTGCAGTCCAAACCTTTTCTGGCTGTAGAAAGTGAGATCACTTTTACGGTGTGGGCAAAAAGGTCTGATTACTCACTACATAGGAAAATGGAGTAAGCTGGCATAGATCTGAAAAACGGCATTTGGCAACTTTCAAAGCTAAGAAGAGCCCAAATGAAAGAAGACATGTTCCCTTCTGCAGAGGACCTTACTTGAGGCAATCCCAATGTTTAAAAATCTGGGTTTGTATAAAGGCTAAATTTAGAAACTAATTATTCCCTTTTTAAAGGATTCACAGTAGGACATAAGTCAGTATAAAGTCTCTAGCATATTTAAAATAGGATTCAATTTACATGAAACTTCTTGGAATCTCTCCTGTTGTACCAAACAAGTAAGACAGTTTTGTCCACTCTTTCATTGTTATGCCAAGAAAAGATGGAGCACAATGTTCTATAGAAGTCCAAAGTTGGATCTATGGATCTGAGTACCTACAATGCCCACAGTCCTCAGGTCACCTTTTTTTGTTGCTGTTATTTTTTGTTTTTTGTTTTTGTTTGTTTCTAGGCCATGCTGTGTGACATTCAGGATCTTCGTCTCCGACCAGGGATCAAACCTGTGCCCCCTGCATTGGGAGCATGTGGTCTTAACCACTGGACCGTCAGGGAAGTCCCAACAGGTCTTTAAAACAAAGCAAGAATAGATACTTTTTAAATGTACAAACTGTCAATGATAGTATCATATAACCATGCTGCAATGCACACAGCTATTGGATAGGGATCAACAGTTGACTCATACATGGAATAGGTGTCTTTGAGGGACCTGAGAGAAGTGTAGCTCAATTCTGAAAGATAAATTCCCAGCCCATTCTGTAATAACCCCTGAATAACTTGAACATGAGTTCTACAATGAGGTAGAAAGATTCAGGCACTAGAAGCAAAATAAATAAACAATCACTGAGTTATCATAATGGTAAATATGTTAGGTCACTTTTAGTTAAAAGGGAAAGAAACCAATGCAAATTGATTTAGGTAAGAAAGGAAACAATTTGTTCATGCAACTAAAGGTATATGGGTAAACGAAACTCAGGAATAGTTGGATCCAGATGTTAAAAAAAAGGAAAAGAAAATGTCATTGGAATCTGCTCCCTTCTATCTCTTGGCTTTGTCTTCTCATTTATTGACTTCATTTTCAGACAGTTTCCTACAAATGATGAAAAACATTCAACAGAAAATTTTCATGAAACGTTTTTGCCCTTAGCTTTAATCAGATTGATAAAACTGTGAGAAGTCTTCTGGTGTCCCTGGGGATAAAGTTACTTCCTCAGTGAAAAGTTTTCCCATTGATGACAATCCCAATGCATAAGAGTGTTGCATATATTTCTAAAGGTGAAAAACTGTATCGGTTTCTTCGGAAAGTTTTTCCACAGCAGCACTTAGAAGAGTCACCAACAAGTTAATAAGAGCTCAAATTGCATTTGGAAGTTATTCAGAATTCTTAAAAATCCTCCAACTCTTTCTGTTTTCTTGCTATTTGCTCTAGCCATGCTTTTGCTTCCAGAGGCCCATAACTACTGTCCACTCCATCACTTGCTTTGTGGCTTTGACCAAATTGCCTGAACAACTGTGAATCTAAGTTTTTCCATCAGTATGAAGATAATAATTGTCTCAATATAAAAGAGTTGTGAAAATTAAATTATTAAGTGAAATGATATTTGTAAATCTTCTTGCTTAGAGTCTGGCATGCAGTTATTTTATTCTTTTAGAAACTGGACTCACAGGTGCTATGATGGACATTCATGGGGCAAAGGGCTGCTCTGTTGCACATCTGAGCCCAGATTTCCTCTTACAGCACAAGTACAGCAGAAATAACTTCTAAATGCTGTCAGTAGACAAGGTAGTGGTGTTAACTCTGCCGCCAGCAAGGTTTAAGACCTTAGGTCATTCTCTTCAGTCCTTTGGATTTTAAGTTTACTCATTTAGAACAAATATGTGCTTGTACAAAAATTATTTCTTGAGCTTCCATGTATGTAATATTTTCTATGTATTTAACATACTGTCTATGTACATAATTCTTCAAATCAAGAATTTCAAATCTCTACACTAGTTAATAGACTTTTATTTTCAGGGACAGTAAACCCCAACTTAATTGGGGTAAACAATAAGGAATTTATTATCTCACATAACAAGAAGACTGAATAAAGGGTGATCTTAGAGTTGATTTATTCAGTGGCTCTATGATATTTTCATGGGTCCAGATTCCTTCTGTCTTTCCACACTGTCATCCTTGGCAAGTGGATAAGATGGTTACAGCAACTCCAGACAATACATATTGTGCATTGCTGCTCAGAGAAAAAGAGGGACTCTTTCTTCTTGAACATTTTTGTAAGAAAAAGGAAAGCATTTTACAGAAGAATCGGAGCTAGTGTGACTAAACAATTTATCTTCCAAACAGAGACTGTTTTGTGAGTGAAAATGGAACTATGACTGTCTTAGACTAATGGTTTTGCCATCTGTGTGGGAGTGGGGTTGGGGTTTTCCTCCCCCCAGACACTTGGAGGGTGAATATCTGTACAAAGACTGGAATGGTTGCTGGAAGACAAATAACAGTGTCTGTTGCAGCATTAGTGGTTGACTATCCATGCATCTCTCTTCAGCCTCATCTCTTGCTGATCTTTGATTCACATTTACATGCAAACATCCAGCAGTTCCAAAACACAACATGCTGTTGCTTGCCTTTGTTCTTACTTTCCCCTTGCCTGGAATTATTGCCACCATCCATTACCCCCTAGCTCCTACCTGCTTAATGATTCTCCATCATTAAGGTAAAAGTACTCTAATCTCCCTCCCCAGCCTATACTCTCTACCTCCTTCAGGTGGGACGCCTCTTCCTTGTGCTCCCACAGGACTTGATCTTTATGCCTCTACATTTTCCACTGTGTAGATTTGGCTTGAATGTTGATTTGTCTTTCTAAACTTAGAACTGAATAAATGAGGGCAGAGACTGTTTTATTTTTATTTGTATCCTCGGTGCCTAGCACAGTCAAGCAACTGGAATAAGTTCAAGAAACACATATTAAATTAAGAAATGATTGAATAAACCTTAATCTAGACAGGAGAGTTCAGATACTTTTTACCATGAAGGGCCTGTTATTGAGAAAATAGAAATTGGATTTCCAGAGTCCTAACTCCTAGTGTCTATCCTCCCAATCCAAATAGAAAGTCCTCAGCTAAATAGTAATGTGAGCTAATGGGGTTTAGGAGAAAAGATCAGGGCTGGCTGCTGGCAGCATCTGGGGTTGAGAGAGTCATTCCTATTATTGGGATATAATTAACAACTTTCCTCTTATAGACATTAATTTATTTTGTCATTAAATTAATTAGAATTAAACAGGACTTTAAATCATTGCTTGTTCAAGCAAGCAAAACCAAACAAAGTTCTCTACCATTTTCCTGCCCCTAAAGAGACAGAGGACAGAGAGGCTGCCTCCTGGATAAAGATACTTTAGGCTTCCCTGAGACAAGGTTTGGTACCAGAGTACATTTTATAAAGAATGACGACTGGTTGTGCTTCCCTAAAGACAACGGAGCAAGAAGAAACTGCCAATGGAATGCATTTTAAATTATCACAGGTCTGGATCCCACTGTAGTTTTGGGCATGCGATTTTTTAACAATTTTGCTCCTTGGTAAAATGAGGTAACAGATCCCATGTCATAAAGTTATTGTGAAATAATTTGCTATGTAATATAATTGCCAAGAACCTATTAGGCTTCCAATAAATTCTACTTAACTTCCTCCCCTTCTCTTAAACTGAGATTTAAATGTTACTTCAAATAAATATCGAGTCATGGATTCCCAAGAAAAAATTAATTCAGAATCTTACTCCTGCAAACAAAAACACAAAACAAAACCCCACAAAGTAGATGATTACCTCATCAATTCTTTATTTACTTACTTATTCCATCTAACTTCATAGAAAAATCTTTCCTTGACTTCTATAAATTCTGTGCTCTTTCAGTTCACTCTATGCTTCTAACTTCAAATTCATCTACCACTTCTCTCTTTTCCCTCACTACCTGAACTCCCTCTACTACCTAAACAACTCTCCCTGATTAAAGCAAAAAGTGATATGGTTATCTCTTTATCTTCCTTTTCACTCAGAGATCAACGAAGCAAAAAAAAAAAAAAGCTTATATTATAATATGCATTGTGCATTTAGTTTTATTGCAAATTTCAATCTGCTCTTTCTCAGAACAATGCATATCTTTGATAGAACTATTTCACAATTTAAGCTTTTAGAAGGTGAGACTAGTTTTGAACTGTAGCCTCGAGGGTCTAAAAAGAATTTTATGGGCTTGAAGACTATATGTGACTATCTCTTGAGATTCCTTACAGCTCTGGAGCTCTGTGGATCTATAAGTCAATGGTATTCCCTAGCTTCAAGAAAGTACATGAGTTGTCTTAATGAGAACAGGGTCAGAAGGATACACTTCTTATTGACGAATCCACAATTCAGTCCTACTAAGACTTCAACAGAGGTAACCTCATAGACTCTTTTTCTTTTTCTTTTTTCTTTTAGTGAGACAAGGAAAGTATTTATTAGGAGAAAAAGTAGTACAGTACGTGTGGGTAGACACACAGGCAGGATCAGAGAGAGAGCTGCGACCTCGTGGCAGTTTGAATCACTTTCTTTTTTTAACATCTTTATTGGAGTATAATTGCTTTACAATGGTGTGTTAGTTTCTGCTTTATAACAAAGTGAATCAGTTATACATATACATATGTCCCCCTATCTCTTCCCTCTTGCATCTCTCTCCCTCCCACCCTCCTTATCCCACCCCTCTAAGTGGTCACAAAGCACGGAGCTGATCTCCCTGTGCTATACGGCTGCTTCCCACTAGCTATCTATTTTACATTTGGTAGTGTATATATGTCTATGCCACTCTTTCATTTTGTCCCAGCTTACCCTTCCCCCTCTCCATATCCTCAAGTCCATTCTCTAGTAGGTCTGTGTCTTTATTCCTGTCTTGCCCCTAGGTTCTTCATGACCTTTTTTTTTTTTTTTAGATTCCATATATATGTGTTAGCATATGGTATTTGTTTTTCCCTTTCTGACTTACTTCACTCTGTATGACAGACTCTAGGTCCATCCACCTCACTACAAATAATTCAATTTCATTTCTTTTTATGGCTGAGTAATATTCCATTGTATATATGTGCCACATCTTCTTTATCCATTCATCTGTTGATGGACACTTCGGTTGCTTCCATGTCCTGGCTATTGTAAATAGAGCTGCAATGAACATTGTGCTACATGACTCCTATGACAGCTCAATTTTAGAGTGGATATGCAATAATTGGCCTACACCCAGTCTTTTTATGGAGAAATGGACTGCCATAAAGAGTGCCTCAGATTTAGAGAAAGGTGAAGCAGAATAGCTTGTCTACTCTTGAGTCTGATGGTTAACTAGACAGTTCAATTTCAAGGGGTTGAGAATTAAACTGCTTAAGGTCTTATCTTAGATCTACCAAGATGTTCAACATCAAGATGTTCAACATTCATATTTAACCTTGAAGCAAAAACATGAGTAAATAACACATGTACTCTAATATGATTTTCTGGCCTGATGGATATTTAGCTGAATAAAATCAACATGTAATTGAACAACTCTGAGTAATGTTAACAGAGGTGCTGAGTGCTTTTTCTTCTTGACCTAACAGAATAAAAACTAAAAGCTGCACTCTTTTTTTTTTCTTTAATTAAGATTACAGCATTATCAGGCTTTAGAAGACTGAACAGAATGCACAGATGAATTGCTATTTAATTAAGCTTTCCAAGAAACTTTTGAAGCCAGCAGATTAAATATGGATTTTACTTTTTGCAGTATTTTAAGGAATTTTTAATTGTTTTTCTCATGGTTGATAAACTTTAAAAAATGTAAAATCAACACAATGTAAGCTGAGAAAAAAAAGCCAATTTTTTTGTTTGTTTGTTTTTCTTTACTTATTGCTAATGTCAGGAGGCCAGCATTGGGAGGTTTCTGTGGACACATCTCTATATGTGTTTGGAAGTTACCATGCCTTGCTTTTTGATAGTTCTAGGGACTTCCCTGGTGAGCCAGTGGTTAAAACTCCGTGTTTCCACTACAGGGGCTTGGGTTCAATCCCTGGTTAGGGAACTAAGATCCTGCATGCCTCAGACATTCTTAAATGTTTTTCAGATTAAGGGCAGAGGGGACTTTAAATTATTTACTACTATATATAATGTTTGTTTATTTTGTTTTCCAGATACAATTTATCAGATTATGGAAATTTGCTAAGAGTTTTTGTGTGTTTGTTTTCTTTGTTGGCTGATTAGTTTTAATGAGAAACAGAATTTTTAAATAATAGACTTCATATTTAGAAAATTTTATACTTTTACATAAAAACTGAGTACATACTACAGAGGTCCTATCACACACACATTCACACTTTCCTATTACTAACATCTTGCATTATGTAGGTACATCAATTACAATTAATGAATCAATATTAACATATTATTATTAACAAAAAGCCATATTTTATATTACCATTTGCTCTTTGGGATGTAAGGTTCTATAGGTTTTGACAAGTGCATTCACTATTACAATATCATACAGAATAGTTCACCATCTGAAAAATCCCCTGTGCTTTATCTGCTTACCCTTCCTCCACCTGAACACTTGGCAACAACTGACATTTTTTTCCTTGTATTTAAAGTGAGTTTCTAGAAAACAACATATAATTAGTCTTGCTACTTTTATTCACTCTGTCTTTGTTTTTTCATTGGTATATTTAGGCCATTTACATTTAAAGTGATTATTGATATAGTTGAGTAAATATCTGCCATATTTCCTACTATTTTCTATTTGTTGCACTTGTTCTTCATTTCTTTTTTAACTTCTCTTTCTCTGACTTGTCTTGTTTTATTTGAACATTTTATATGACTCCATTTCCTCTCCTCTCTTAGCATATTAATTGCACTATTTTTTTAAATTTAAATCTAGATTTCCTTAGAGTTTGCAATATATATTAACTACTAACCAAAGTCCATTTTCTAATAACACTGTACCACTTCATGTGTAGTGCCAGTACCTTGGAAGAGAGTATTCCTATTCTTCCTTCTCATCTCTTATTACATTTTCATCATTCACTTAACTTAGCTACATGCTATAATCACATGATACATTCTTGTTATTATTAATTTGATACATTATTATATCAATAATAATAAGTAAAATGGAAGATTTTCTTTTAACTTTATTTTTCTCTAATGCACTCGCTCACTCTTTCTTTCATTCTGCAAATCCAAATTCTTTTCCTATATTCACCCATTCACTTTTGAAGGAAATTTTCACTCTAGACAGAGTTCTAGGTTGGTAGGGATTTTTTTAATACTTTAAAATTTTCAGTCTACATACTTTTTTTAGCATGGTTTCTGAAAAGAAGGCCAATGAAAATTTGACCTTCCTTCCTGTAAAGGTAGGATATCCCTCCACCTTGATGTCTTTGAAAAATTTTCTCTGTCTTTGGCTCTTATAATCTTAATATGATATGTCTATGTGTACACTTTTTGATATTTATCCTGCTTGGTGCTCTCTGAGTTTCCTGCACCCATGGTTTGGTATCTGTCATTAATTTTAGACAATTTTCACCCATTATAACATCAAATATTTATTCTGATCAATTTCTTCTTTGTTTAGTGTTCCCATTACACATATATGACATCTTTTTAATTGCCCCATAATCCATGAATATTACTTTTTGCTTCTTTGTTTGTTTTCCATCTTTGTTTTTTAGTTTGGGAAATTTCTGTTAACATACCTTCAAGCTCCCTAATTATTTCCTTGGCCAGTCTCTTCATGAGTCTATCAAAGGCATTTGTCATTTCTGTTAGAGTGTTTTTGATTTCTAGCATTTCATTTTGAATACTTTTTTAGAGTTTCCATCGTTCCTACATTACTCATCTGTTCCTGCATATTGCTCCATTTGCCATTAGAGTCATTAGATTATTAATCATAATTATTTTAAGTTTTCTATCTGATAATTCCAACCTCTTCTATTTTATGTGTCTGGTTCTGATGTTTGCTTATTCTCTTGGGACTATTTTTTTCTTGGCTTTTCCATTCCTCATAATTTTTTGTAGCAAGATGGACATAATCTATCAAGTAATAGGAAGTAAAGTATTTAGAATTTAAGTGTGAGATGTCATATTAATTTGGCTAGGAATTGGACTGTGTTTAATGTTTCCTGGAGCTTTAGGTACTAGAGGCTTCAATTTTCTCCACTTTCCTTTTAATCCTACCCTGTTGACTTTGAGATGCCTTAATAACTCCTTAAATAGAGTTATGTGTTTCATCTCTCTGAGTTATAATCTTCTCTTGTATGCTGGGGCCCTGTTATGTGTTGCTAAGGTGTTGGAGAGGGGAAGTGTTCTATGCTGCTATGATTAAATCACAATTTTTTAATTAGGTCTGGTTCCCCAGTCTGTGACCTTCAGAAGCTTTTGTGGACTTTTTTTTTCCTCTCCTTTTGTGAGAATGGAAGGATAAAGGAGACAGGAGTTTTCTAACTGTACTTTCACCAGGTCAAATGAATCTTTGGTAAAGTCATTTGTCTTAGTCCTTTAAGAATGCTCTAGGCATATTCCAAAATGGTTACTTTTCCCCTATCCTGCTTGAAACATGAGGGGATTTTTTCTTTGATCAAACTTAACGGTGTTTGGCTGCAAAATTCTGGTCCTTTGTCACAGTGACTCTTAAAGAGATACTTAGAGCTACATATGCAGTTACCCAGTGAGTAATGGGAAGGGTGCATAATAGCAGGAGTTAAAGTAAACCCTTGGGAAATATTTGATGTACATGGTAATGTTTAATCAAATAATCAGTCCTATAAAGCTTATAGGTACTGTAAAACTCATCTTACAGATGAGAAAATTGATGCTCTGAGAGGAAACTTATAACTTAAATGCAATATTTTTCTAATCAACATACTGAAAAAAATCCTTTAATTTTCTATATTTATAAATTCTCTGTTATATAGAGTCTTTCAGATACTATATTCTAAGAAGGATTATATCTTCTTACATAAAGCATAACTCTTTAGGAAAAATATTAAATAAAAATTTTACATACCACCTTAAAGTGTTGTTTTAGAACAGATTCTCTATCTGAGGATGTTTATATTCAGGCATACAAATTGATGGGAGTACACTTGATTGAAATAATGGTTCTTGCTGGCCTCATAGAACATTTCACATTTTGAAAACCTAATTAGGACAGTTAAATTATAAGAGCTCCATAGAGGCATCTTCAATTCTAAGAAAATGGCAACCACAATACTAAAGATGAGTAGCCACTCAGTCAGACAACTTTGCTTGTATAACCACAATTCATGAAGACTTTTGTTTTCTTTATTTTTCATTTTCTGACTTTTAAAATGTTTTTTTCAGGGTGGACTGAATTTCCACTCATTGAAGTACTGAATTATTTACTTTACTACATAGATGTAAAAGAAATAACAAGATCAATTTCTGGAGCACTGAGGAATTTGGTTTTCCAGTGATGAGTTGTTTTCCCTCTGAAACAAGGGCAATATAGGCAAAACAACTAAAATCGATCATTTCAGAACTCTAGTCAATATCAAAAGCCACTGCAAGAACTGAAAATCACCCAAGATAAACTACTAAGTTTTGATAAAACAGTGGGATCTGTGAAATTTTAACTTGGAAATATCCCATTTCCTTCTTTTCCCAGATCAGTGGTATGGTAACCAAAATCCAACATCATTGTAGAGAATGGAGAAATGTGAATACTTTTTGACTTTTATTAAAAGCACAAACCCCCAGAGAACAGTCCATTTGTTGTCCAAACTTGGTACTCCCTTGAAAATCAGAGTGTGTTGGCTATTTTATTTGACTAAGAGCACAGCTTGGGTAAGGTAAGGGAAATTTACCCCAGGGCATCACTGAAGCAATGGTAAACAACTGGCAATATTTAAATGACATAAGATAGTTGCCATTCAGTTAGGGCAAAATAGAGTCTGCCTTGAAATTTAAAGGAGGTCCTGGAGAACTACACAAGCAATGGAGCATTTTAAAAGCTACAACAACTTAAGGACACAGAGGGGGGGATGGGGAAGCTGGGATGAAGGGAGAGAGTAGCAGTGACATATATACACTACCAAATGTTAAATGGATGGCTAGTGGGAAGCTGCTGCATAGCACAGAGAGATCAGCTTGATGCTTTGTGGTGACCTAGAGGGGTGGGATAGGGAGGGTGGGAGGGAGGCTTAAGAGGGAGGGGATATGGGGATATACATATATATATATTATATATATAATATATATATATTATATATATATAATATATATATATTATATATATATAATATATATATATATAGCTGCTTCACTTTGTTGTACAGCAGAAACTAACACAACATTGTAGAGCAATTACACTGCAATAAAGATGTAAATAAATAAATAAATGTGAATTTTTATGATGAGTAAAAAAATAAATAAATAAAAGCTACAACAAATTCTTGGGGATCTAGCAGTCTGCCCAAGGTTGTGTGCAAGCTCAGGAAAGTCCTGGGAAAAGAGAAAATGATAGTCACTCATGTCTAGCTTACCTGGAGGGGAGTGCAAGTAAAAAGCAAGAGCTAACACTAAGTGAAAGCCAACTTCTGGCTGAAGCCTTTTTACATAGGTTTTCTTGCACAAAAGGCAGAACAGATTTCCCTTTAGGGACATCTTATGAACACTGATTATTTAGTCACCAAATTTTACTGAGCAAAGTATGACTCATAGGAAGACAGCCTGAAAAATAAAAACAAAAAATAAAAGAAGGAAAACATTAGCACATAACTCAGTGGACAAACACTAAAGGGTATACAAAATCTACAGAATTAGTCCAAGAAAGTGCTAAGCAAATAAGCAGCAATAAGAAATATGACAACCAAAAAAGCTAGTAACAACAAACTTCGAAGGTGGAGAGTTCTGAATTGAGAGTTGTTTCAATACATTGTCTAAGATTTCAAGTTTTCAATTAAAAAATTACAAGACATTCAGAGAAACAGGAAAATATGCTACATAAACATGGATAAAAAAATGCAGCCAACATAAAATGTACCCAAAGAGGGCGAAATATTTTGTACTTAGAGGACAAAACTTTGGATCAACTCTTATATGTTCAAATAATTAAAAGAAGAATTAAAGTTTGTCAGTGACATCTCACAAAGAAAAAATATCAATACAGAGGTAGAAGTTATAATAAACAAAGAAGAGTTGAAAATGACAAAAAATAAAATGGTAATAATTAGAGGGGCACAACAGCAGATTTTAGCTAGCAAAATAAAGAATCAACAAATATAAAGATAGATTAATAAAAGCTATCTAGTATGAATAGCAAAAAGAAAAATAATGAAGAAAAAAAAACAGAAACTCAGAGCCCTGTTGAACATCATCAGGTACACCAACACAGACACAGTGGAAGTCCCAGGAAGAGAGGAGAAAGACACAGAAAAAGTACTTGAAAAAATAGTGCCTAAAAATTCCAAAATTTGTTGAAAAACAGTAATCTTTGTGTTCAAATCTCAAAAAACTTCAAGTATCCTACCAACAGTAAAAAAGATTCGTGGAGCTGGTGTATCCTTTGAAAAAGATCAAGAAAGTCTCAGATTTCCTACCATCATTTAAAGAAGTCATTTCTTGGGGCTTCCCTGGTGGCACAGTGGTTGAGAGTCCACCTGCTGCTGCAGGGGACACAGGTTTGAGCCCTGGTCCGGGAATATCCCACATGCCACGGGGCAGCTGGGACTGTGCACCACAACTGCTGAGCCTGCGCTCTAGAGTCCATGAACCACAGCTACTGAACTCCACGTGCATAGATCCCGTGCTTGGCAGCAAAGAGTGGCCACCACAATGAGAAGCCAGTGCAGTACAATGGGGAGTAGCCCCCGCTCACCACAACTGGAGAGGGCCCACGCACAGCAGTGAAGAGCCAACGCAGCCAAAAATAAATAAATAAATCTATTTTTTTAAAAGTGTTTAAAAAAAGAAGTCATTTCTTTATCAAAGACAGTCAATAAAGACTGAAGGAGGCAACTGATTCTTCAAATATGAAGACAGCAACACAAGACTTCAAAGTACATGAACAATCAAAGAAACATAACACCAGCAAGAGAACACAAATCTTTTTCAGCAATCGACCCCAGAGAAATGCAGATTGATGATTTGCCTGATAAAAATTCAAGAGTTTTTCTAAGGAAGCTCATTGAGATATGAGAAATGACAGAAAAACAATTAAACAATATCAGGAAAACAATACAGGAACAAGAAGTTTAAAAGAGACATAGAAATCATAAAAAAATAAACAGAAGCTGAAGCTGAAAAATTCAATGAATAAATTAAAAATATATGATAGAGAGTAACAATAACAGATTTGATCAATCAGAAGAAAGAATCTATGAAGCTGAAGACAAGGTATATGAAATTATCAAGTCAGAGAAAAAACAAAGAAAGATAAATAAAACAGAGTGAAAGCCTATGTGAATTATGGGATGCCATCAAGTACACAATCTATGCATTATTAGAGTCCCAAAAAAAGAAAAGGAGAAAGGGGAAGAAAGCTTATTTAAAGAAATAATAGGGACTTTCCTGGTGGTGCAGAAGTTAAGAACCCACCTGCCAATGCAGGGGACACAGGTTTTAGCCCTGGTCCAGGAAGATCCCACATGCTGCGGAGCCTGTGTGCCACAACTACTGAACCTGTGCTCTAGAGCCCCTGAGCCACAACTACCGAAGCCAACACATCACAACTACTGAAGCCCATGTGCCTAGAGCCTGTGCTCCACAACAAGAAGCCACTACAATGAGAAGCCCACACACAGCAAAAAACAGTAGCCCCTGCTAGCTGCAACTAAAGAAAGCTCGCAAGCAGCAGCAAAGACCCAATGCAGTCAAAAATAAATATAACTAAATAAATTTAAGTTTTTAAAGCTCAGACGTCCCCAAAAAGATTGTGTACCCTCCCCAAAACTTCTTCAAGACACATTATTAAAATTTGTCTAAAATCAAAGGCAAAGAAAGATATTTAAAAGCAGCAAGGGAGAGAAAATTCCCTTTATAAAGAAGATTAAAATAATGCCAAGTATCTTATTTACCACAGTGGTATGAAACTAGAAATTAATAATGGAGGAATACTGGAAAATTACAAAATATATGGAATTAAACAAAGCATTCCTGAAAAACCAATGGGTCAAAGAAGAAGTCAAAAGGGAAATTAAAAATACCATAAAACCAAAAAAAAGAAAAAAGAAAGAAAGAAGATGAAAGCATAGCATACCAAACCTTATGAGATGTAGAAAAGGTAGTTCAAAGAGGGAATTTTGGAGCAATAAATGCCTACATTAAGAAAATATATTTCAAATAAACAGCTTTACACCTCAAGAAACTAAAAATCTAAGAATAACCTAAGCCCAAACGTGCATAGAAAAGAAAATTAGAAAGATCAGAGCAGAAATAAATAAATTAGAGGTCAGAAAACCCATAGAAAAGATCAATAAGACTAAGACCTGTTTTTTTAAAAGATAAACAAAATTGACAAAACTTTAGCTGGACTAACAAAAAAGTGAGAGAATAATCAAATAAGTAAAATCAGAAATAAAAGAGGTGAAATTATTGCTAATAACACAACAATACAAAGGATTATAAGAGACTACTATGAATAACCATATGCTCAGAAATTGGATAACATAGAAGAAATGGATAAATTCCTAGAAACATACAACAAATCAGGAATAAATCATGAAGAAATATAAACTCTGAACAGACCAATAATGAGTAAGGGAACTAAATCAATAATCAAAAACCCTCAACAAAGAAAATCCCAGGACCTAATGGCTTTATTGATGAATTCTATCAAACTTTTAAAAAAGAATCAATACCAATCCTTCTCTTCTCAAAAAACTGAAGAGAAAGGAATACTCCCAAACTCATTTTATGAAGCCAGCATTGTCCTGTTACCAAAGCCAGAAAAAAACATCACAAGGAAAGAATATCCCTGATGAACATAGATTAAGAAAATTCTCAACAAAACACTAGTGAACTGAATTCAAAGCAATTAAAAGTATTATACTCCATAATCAAATTGGATTTATTCCTGGGATGCAAACATAGTTCAACATACACAGATCAATGTGTTACACCACATTAACAGAATGAAAGACAAAATCACAATCATCTTAATAGATACATAAAAAGCATAAGGAAAAATTCAACATCTTTTTATGAGCAAAAATCAAAAATTAGGAATAGAGGAATATATCTAAATATAATAAAGCCCATATACTACAAATCCACATCTAACATCGTAGTCAATGCTGAAAACCTGAAAACTTATCCTCTAAGATAAGTAACAAGACAAGGGTGTTCAGTCTTGCTACTTTTCTTCTAAATGCTACTGGAAACCCTAGCCAGAACAATTAGGCAAGAAAAAGAAATTATAGGTATTCAAATCAGAAAGGAAGAAGTAAAATTGTCTCTGTTTGCAGATCACATAGTCTTATAGAGAGAAAGCCCTAAAGACTCCACCAAGATACTGTTAGAAATAACAAACTCAAAGTTGCAGGATAGAAAATCAATGTACACTAATCAGTCATATTTTTATACACTAACAACAAACTGTTGGAAAGAGAAATTAAGAAGACTTTCTTATTTACCATAGTGTCAAAACAATACAATACGTAGAAATAAATTTAACCAAGAAGCTGAAAATTTTATACACTGATAACTATAAAACATTGATGAAAGAAACTGAGGAAGACACAAATAAATAAGCAGATATCCTGTCTTCATGGATCAGAAGAATTAAAATTGTTAAGATGTCCAGATTACCCAAAGTGATTTACAGATTCAGTGCAATTTCTATTAAATTCCATTGGCATTTCTCACAGAAATAGAAAAAAAATCTTAAATTTGTATAAAACAAACAAAAAGATGCTGAATAGCCAAAGAAATCTTGAGAAAGAAAAAAAACACTGGAGACATCACACTTCCTGATTTCAAATTATATTACAAAGCTATAGTATTCAAAACAGAATGGTACTGACATAAAAACCAACAAACATGGACCAATAGAACAGAATCAAGAGCCCAGAAATAAGCCTCTACGTATACAGGCAACTAAAATTTAACAAGGAAGTCAAGAATACTCAAAGAGGAAAGAAGGGGCTCTTCAATAAATGGTGTTAGGGACACTTAATGTCCACATGCAAAAGAATGAAACTGGACCCCTATGTTACACCACTCAAAATTAGCTCAAAATGGATTAAAGCTAACTCAAAATGGATTAATATTTGTGCCTCCCTCTTCTCTGTGCTCTTCACTCAGGAACTCAGCTACACCCTCTATAAGGCACATAAAGACACACAAACTGTATGCCATCCAACAATGCCTTCACTGATGGGGGGTAAAGCCATCACATGGCTTTTGAGATGCTATCCTCTGATACAACAAACATATTTTAAATATACACAGAAGATAGCTAAATTTTTCAGGCACCTAGAAAGTTTTGGACAAAGTTATGCAATGGAGTTGAAAGCACATTGGGCCCTATAGAGAGAAGATGTGCTGTGTATGCATGTCATGTATGCATTTCTATCAGTTCATGTCTGCTTCCTGAAAGATTAATTTTCTATTTCATTATTGCTTAATGTCCAGAAAAGCATTACCATCATCATTACTTCTACTAGATACCCCATAGATCTCTACTTTTAAAGGCCCATCTTCAAATATATTTCATTTGATTTTTCCTTAGGATAAGGGCCAAAATGGCCATAGGAATTAAAGGACCAAAGTGTCGACATAAGAATATTATTAAGAACTGCTTGTACGCTACTAACTACCATCTTACTCACACAATCCTTGAGTGAACAGCACATAAACCACTTTTCTGTGTGCATAATCAAAATTTCCTTCTTTTATGTTTTTCTAAAGACCCTCTATCCTTTTGACAGTAGTTTCACAAACTCAAGTTTAAAAACAGTATGTATTAGAGCTGAAATCTTATACCACCCTCTCTAGTCACACCTACTCTGCATTGTGTTTTGTCAAGCTCACCAACTAAGTTTAAGTCTTGACAGGATAGAAACCATATTTTACAAAGCGCAGGTCCTAAGCACCTATACTCAGCAAACTACCCTGAACACAGTAGGTGCCTGCTCAAACAACTGTATTTGAAGTTGATGATTCAGATGATAGTGATGCCATAGAAGCCTCACCGGAGAGTTTGGACAAGATATATATACACAACCATCTTCTTCCCAACCATCAACCACTATGCCTTCAGGTGCCCACCCACCCAGCCAGGGAAACATTACTTAGATCTCAGTGTGGGATGTGAAGATCTCACCCTCAGATTAAGAAGTGATTGCCTTGCTCTATCCACAAATGTTGGATCTAGGGATGAATTTCAAGAAAATCCTTACACGTTATTTTTAATCAATGTCTTCATTTTACTCGGGATACATAAGTGTCTACTTTGCGTTGTGATTCAGCAAGGGACAAATTAAAACCTCAGCCAGAAATACATTAATTCTCCCCTAGGTATAAACTCATGGAAAGAAAACTGCTATGATTGTAGATGGATCCCTGTATTTGTTTCTTAAGGTTGCTATAACAAGACACCATAAACCGGGTGGCCTAAACAACAGAAATTTATTGTCTCACATTTCCATAGGCTAGAAGTCTGAAATCAAGGTGTAGGCAGTGTTGTTCCCACTGAGGGCTGTGAGGGAGAATCTATTCCATGCCTCTCTCTTAGCTTCTGGTAGTTTGCTAACCATCTTTGTCATTCCTTTGCTGGGAGCTGTATCACAACTGATTTCTGCCTTCATCTTCACTTGGCAATCTCCTTGTGTGCATGCCTGACTCTGTGTCCAGATATTCCCTTTTTTATAAGGATACTAATCATATTTGATTAGTACCAAACTTAATGACCTCATTTGAACTGGATTACATTCTGTAAAGGCCCTGTCTCCAAATAAGGTCACTTCTAAGGTATTGGAGGTTAGGACCCCTGACATATGTTTTTTTTGTGAAGGTGGTGTAATTCAATCCATGACCATCTCAGCCTAGTGTGTATCGTGTACATGCTTACTTTAATATTAAAAATATGCATATATGGTTTTATGTCTTCCCATCCCACCATAAAAAGAATTTTCTCTACATTTTTAGCTCAGGTAAGTGGAATGCTGTTGCTTGAAGAGAGAGGCTCAGGAAGGGAAAGATCATCCAAAAGTAATGGAAACATTCAGCTGATGAAAGGAAGTTCTGTGCCCTTGGAGGGAAGACAGCTAGTGAGCACAGCTTATTCAGGTAAAGAGGAGTTGAAGAGGGTGAAGGAGTAGGCAGAGTCTTTAATGCTCAATTCTGAAAAGCTAAATGGAACCTGGTAGTCAAAGCTACAGTTTGAGTGTCTAGTGCCCACTTAACTGGGTCACCATCTGGAGGGGCTGTTGGCTATAACCCCAGGGAGTCTCTGAGCCTTTGTCTCTTGACAATAATAGCTGCCATGTCCTGGGCCCTTATACCCCAGGTAGGATGCTAGGTGCTACCTTACATTACTACATCCTGTGCTCCTTAACAGACTTATGAGGAAGCTTGTATAGATGAGAGAATGAGGCTCAGAGTGGTTTGCTATCATTTTTAGCACTAGATTGTGATGGGACCAGAGTTTGAATCCTGGTTATTCGAGCTCAAAGTTTCAGTCTTTGGCTCTGTTGTTGTCCTTGGAACAAATTACTTTCCTCAACCTGGTTCACACTAGTCACGCTGTGTGGTAGGAAATGCCACTAGACTGCAGTCATCGTGCACTGCCCAGTGGGCAAGCATGGTGCACTAGGAGCATCTCAGGGGCCTGAGACCTGAGGCCTGCTGCTAAGCCAGTTCCATTGTTTCTTTTGTGAGATTCAGAGCTGGGTGTCTCTCTCTCTCTCTCTCTCTCTCTCTCTCTCACACACACACACACACACACACACGTGGAGTACATGAGAGCCCTTATTTGGCAGCAAAGACACCTTTGGTCCTCTTCCCATATTATCACCTGTCATGGACTTGCTTGCATCTCCCCCCACAAATTTATGTATTGAACCCCAGTCCCCAGTGTGATGGTATTTGGAGGTGGGTCCTTTGGGAGATGATTAGACCATGAGGGTAGAATGAATGGGATTGGTACCCTTCTAAAAGACAGTTTTCTTGCTCCTTCCACTATGGGAGGACAGAGTGAGAAGACAGTCTTCCCTCTACAAGACAGGAATCAGGCCCTCACTCGACACCAGATCTGCCAGAGCCTTGATCTTAGACTTCCCAGCCTCCCAAACTATGAGAAATGTATGTTTGTTGTTTATGTCACCTAGTCTGTGGTATTCTGTTATAGCAGCTCATATAGGCTAAGACATCACCACAACCCCAAAACATTCTAGTACTTAGATCCTATTCCTGCTGCACCATATCCCCAATGTGTAATTTTGGAGAAGAGGGCTTTTGTTTGACTTAATTTCCTCTCTTCCCTCAACTTCTAAATCTCTCATGTTCATTTTTTTTTACTCCTACAAAGTAAGGAGTCATACTTCATTTGACTGCTTTAATATAGAAGAATCATTGATTATATAAGTTCAGTTTAGGGAATAAGATTTGTTAGTTAACTTCCACTGTATCTAACTGGTGCAATGATTAAACTTTCAACAGTTTTCAAAAAGCTGGAGGGAAATGCACACGGATAGAAAAGTGTGTTGTGTGCGTGTGTGTGTCTGTGTGTGTGTGTATGAATCTGTGTACTCAAAATGTATAGTTTATTTAGTAGAGATAAATGATATTTTATTATTTTCTGGAATAAATCATCTGGAAAGCCTATTATGACAGATTAACCTTAAAGCTGGTCCTGCCCAATCAGCACACTTCCCTCCCACACCTAGACACAGAAAGCTCATTTTATAGAAAAATATGGTATTATTAAGAAAAATATGTTTTTCTGTGACACCTCTAACTTATGAAGTTAGTATTAATGTTAGCTAACGTAACTATATTCTCTAATCATAAGTCACTTGGTTGCACAGAGAAGGAAGAGAGGGCTGATTAGATTTATTGATGGTTGTAAGCTGCCCAATGTGGTTAAGTTCTTAGGTAACTTTCTCCTTCTTCTCTGAAATAAAACAACTTCAGGGGAAGAAGAGCCAGGCTAGACTACATGGTTCACAAACCTCAGACTATTGAGGGAAATGAACCTAAGCATACTGCTGCAGGCATTTGAAATGCCTGTGTTGGGTCTGAATCTAAAAGTCCTAATTTAAAGATTTTGTATTGGATATTTTCACCCTAAGGCTACATCATGTACATGGCTGACAAAACACAACCAGGCTTTCTTTCTTTTTTTTTTTTTTTTTGCATTTTACTGAAATATATATATATATTCAGAAAAGTGTTCTTACCACAAATGTACAGCTCCATGATATTTTTTTACAAGCTGAACACGTGTGTATTCAGCACTCAGATCAAGAAACAAAACATCACCTGTGCTCTGGAACTCTTTCACTCTCCGTTCCAGATTTTCTCCTTCCCTCTCCAGACTGTGCTGAGAATCAGGCTTTTAAAACATTGATTGTGCCTGCATAACTTTATTTACCTGGAGACAAACCACAGAAACAGCATATGAAGAAGCACAGGGAAAAGACATTCCACAGTCTCTTCTGAAACTCAGCTCTGAAGACCAGCACCACCATGGATGGTACAACCATGAGCAGCCCTCTGGGGCTCCTGCCCTGATGAGTTAACAAGCAGAGGTGTTCTTCATGGAATTCCAGGATGGAATCAGCCTACGGAGGTCTTCACTTTGGAAATTACTTGTTCTTTTTCTTCTTCCCAACTGGGATTAGATAAGCTGTTGAAATAATAGCTATGAATATATGAGGCCAGTCTCAGCTGATAAATCCTTAATTGGTGTGTCTTGTTCTTTCCATCTTTCTTTAGGGCCATTCCAGCCATCACCTGTATTCCCTGGACTCCTCTGTCTTAATACATGGCATTTCCCTAATATTTCAGATACTTTTCTCTCTGGGTATTATTTCAGCCACAGACTTAAAAATGTTTAGTATTTTTAGATAACGTCCTTCTCTGCCAATGTCTCAGGCAGCTTGCTAAGGTGAACTTATACTCTCTGTTGTATATGTTTTGATTAATATAAGTAATGTTTACTTTACAGTTTTCACTCACAACAGTCCACGTGTGTAAACAATATATTTTGAAACAGTTCTTAATCAGAGGTGGAATCAATGTAAAGTGCTGTGGTTATAAAATGTTTAGTGCTTCTGATCAGTAGTTTCCCCAATTCCCTTTTGGCTCCACTAGGAAAATCATAAGTGTCAGGGAAGGTGCAGCCTGAGTAAATTGTGCCTACCTTGGTCCCACACGAGAAGCATGAATGAATAACTTATTTTGTACTTTAGTGAACTAGAGCAGAAAGTTAGCCTTGAGGAAGTACTAGATTTCAAATTTTTAATAGGCAAAATTTAAGATTAATTCAAGAACCACGTACTAGATAAATGAGCTTGACGAGTCACCTAGCATCTAAGAGTCCCAGTTTTATCCCAGTTAAAATGTGTCTGTGGCAGATAGAGATCAGAGAGTCCATTGTCACAGCCAAGTACTGCCCCAAAATAGATTACCATGGCTCTCCTTGGGTTGCCCTGGGGCCAAGAAAGGGGCACATAACTGAGTCATTATTTTGCCTCTGTTAAGAAATCTGTTAGGTTACTACACAAGGAGATGCAGTTTCTTGCTAGAATTATAAGCAGCTTTTTTTTTAATTTATTTACTTATTTATTTTTGTTTTTGGCTGCATTAGGTTTTTGTTGCTGCATGCGGGCTTTCTCTAGTTGTGGCGAGAGGGGGCTACTCTTCGTTGTGGTGCGCGGGCTTCTCATTGCAGTGTCTTCTCTTGTTGTGGAGCACGGGCTCTAGGCACACGGACTTCAGTAGTTATGGCACGTAGGCTCAGTAGTTGTGGCTCATGGGCTCAGTAGTTGTGGTCCGTGGGCTCAGTAGTTGTGGTTCGCAGGCTCTAGAGCACAGGCTCAGTAGTTGTGGTGTATGGGCTTTGTTGATCTGAGGCATGTGGGATCTTCCTGGACCAGGGCTCAAACCCGTGTCCCCTGCATTGGCAGGCAGATTCTTAACCACTGTGCCACCAGGGAAGCCCTATAAGCAGTTTCTGTAAATAAAAAGATCACCACCAACCCATTATCTGTCTAGAGGAACTCTGCCCATTTTTGTCATGATGCTGACCCACTGATCCCTATGATAATAGACCATTTCAGTAAATGGTGAACCACCGCCATTTCAGCTGGTGACTGGGGCAAGGATGCTTCCTGTGGGAATGAAACACACACACATGCACACACAACTGATACCTCATGAAGGGATCAAATCTTGAACCCTAGAATCACTACCACAACTTTAAAACTAACTGAATTAAACAGACATTCTGGAACATATGTTCTATTTCTGAGGTTTGCAAGGATCTCACTCTGTCTGAGTATCTAATTAGTTTTTCTTAACTATATTAGCAGAATGCCTAGTGCAAAGATCTTATTTAGGGTGATGGGGAAAAAAACAGTTATCTACAAGCAAACACAGAACACTGATATCTTTGAAAAACCCAAATCTGTCCCCTTGAAAGCTGTCATTCTCTAATCTTCATTTGATGTGAGCTGCATATAGAGAGACTGTACGGCATTATTATTAATAGCGTATAGTTTGTAATCAGATATCCTGACTTTACTGCTTTCTAGTTGTGTGATCTTAGGAGTATAAATTACTTCCTCTGTGTACTAGTTTCTTCCTTTGTAAATAATGATATCTGCTTTAGAGTGCTGGTGTGAGGATTAAATGAGATAATACATTAAGAGCTTAGAACAATGTCTAGCACACAGTAGGCACTTACTACACTGAAGCTTTTATTATTATTCACATCGTGTCTGCTTATGGAGACATATAGGCGTCAATTGATTCATTTCCATTATCCAGCGCTAATATTTCTTCTGGCCTTCTAGCAACACTGCCTTCTTAGACATGTGCTTTATATTCTAAATTGTGGGGGAGTGGGGGGAAAACCCACGTGATCCAAATTATTTCATGCCATTAAAGCTTTTATGTTGTAAATGATGGGCAATCAAATCTCATGCTTCAAAGACTATGTTGATCATTTAAAAGTCCCTCTTCTTTCTAAATGTGGGTCCTCTACAGCAGATGGTGCTGTCAGTGGTATAGCGTCCTTCCTACAATGAGCAAGGATGGTTTAATAGGGCCTTACCTTTACAAAGCAATTTCCCTGCTAGTTAAGAGTATGTGCTCAGAAGTCAAATTATGCAAGTTATAGCCCAGCTCCTTCATTTACTTGTTGTTTAACCTTGGGTAAGTTATTAAATTTCACTTATCCTTGGCTACTCCAACAGGGAAACAGAGATAGTAGCAGTAGTTACCTCAGTGTATTGTGGTGTGTGTTCAATGAGATAATGAAAATATGCCTATAAAGCTTTTAGCTATATTTAGGACATAGTTTTACTACTAATTTATTATCAGTTATAATATTACTTTTACCTGTGTCTGTTTATGTGTGCCCTGTTTATGGTATAGAAGGCTGCTAGAGACTGACAGTTTACATCAAAAGAGGGTAAGAACTCCATTGTCGTTTTTAAGAAAACTATAGAATACCTCCCTTACAAACTTAGAATATTATTACCAACTATGAAGGAAGCAATGAGTCTCTGTGACGCCAGCAGATAACTGTAGGTTCAATTCATGATATAACAGAGGCTTCATTTACTTATTAAATGGTTATGTACTAACTACAGACAGGCTAAGGGAGTCTGAACCTGGCTTTATGCTTTCTCCACTTTGATAACAGGATGTTGCTACTGGGCACTATTGCTCCTAGCCGCTCTCAGCTTACAGAGCAAGGGAGTCTATGTGTACAGGCTAACCCGTGTTACAAATACACATATCTGTAACCATCTGCATATATTGCACTAGATGTGTTCATAGTGATGCCTTTAACTCTAGTCCATTCCCACATGGATCATTCTAGCCTCTTACCTTTGCTTATTTATATGTAACCTTCACTTCATCAGTGAGTAACCTGGCTCTTACCATCTGCCATCATTTTAACTGTTGAATTCAAATACAGATGCATGGCAGTATCAGAACTGTTAATCTGTACTCCTGAGGGAACATCTTTATCAACTGGACATGAGTGCTTATGTACAGTCTCCTTTGCCTTTAATCTTACAGACACCATCTCCAGTTACCTAGGTCAGCACCTTTTCCCCTCACCTCCTTTAGTGAGATGGGCCATATATTTGTAATACAGTTAGGTTGTTTTGTCAGATTCCATATTCCATCCTGAGACCCCATGACCTTCTGCACGAATTTCTTGAAAATTTACATACATTAAGGGTCACTCTTTTTTTATTTTTTAATTGAAAGCTATGTTTTATTTGGTGGAAAATTTTAGAACTCCAAGCCCAGGAGGCAGCACCTCAAGTAACCCTGAGAAAACTGCTCTGAGGAGTCAAGGGGGGAGCAGGATATATAGGAGTTTGGCAACAAAGGGCAGGTAGTCTGAATGTCAAAAGATTATTGTTGTTGTTGTTTTAATTAATTATTTATTTATTTTTAGGCCACGTACGTAGCTTCTGGGATCTTAGTTCCCCAAACAGGGATTGAACCTACACCCAATGCAGTGGAAGCTTGAAGTCCTAACCACTGGACCACCAGGGAATTCCCCAAAAGGTTATTGTTACTTAAAGAAAACCAGATATCTCAAGTTAAGGAACTTATCGTTTGTCTATATATGGGAAGATGCAAGAGTCTGGACTCACTGGAATCATTCCTTTGATGTGCACCTCAGCTATCCGGGTCCAGCATCCCATGTTTTCATATCCTGAGTTTCCTCAGGGCTCACTGTCAGGAGTGGCTGCAGTCTGATGAATGCCAGATGGCAGGTATTCTTTTCCTCCCTGAGTTCCCTCAGGCTCACCAGCTCACCAGTAGTGGCTGCAATCGCTGATGACTGTGACATCTTTTGTTTACTGATATGGCAGGCAATAAGATTCACTCTTTAATCATGTAAAATTCTATGTTGTAAATCTTCATGGATTTTGACAAATGCATAGCGTCATACATCTAGCATTTCCGTAACACACAGAAGTCTCACCTCCCTAGAAAATTCTCTATGCCTCACCTATTCAACACTGCATCTCCCCCTCACAACAATCTCCCTAGCACCCACGGACTTTTTTTTACTGTCTTTTTAGTTTTGCCTTCTCCAGAATTTCATATAATTGAAATTACAGAGTACGTAGACTTTTCAGACTGAATTCTCTCACTTAAAAATATGCATTTAATGCTCACACATGTCTTTTCACAGATTGATGGTTTATTTCTCTTTATCACTGAATAGTATCCCATTTTGTGGATATACCATAGTTTGTTGATTCATTCATCTGTGGAAAGACATAATTGTTGCTTCATTTCTTGAAGATTATAAATAAAGCTGCTATAAACATTCATATCATATGCCAGTTTTCTGTGTGCATATAAGATTTTTAACCCAGCTTTGCTGAGACATAATTGAAATGTCACATTGCATAAGTTAAAGGTGTAAAAGTGTTGATTGATACACTTATATATTGCAACATGATCACCACCATAATGTTACCTATCACCTGCATCATATCACATAATCACCATTTCTTTTTGTGGTAAAAAATTTAAGATCTACTTTCTTACTAACTTTCAAGTATATAATACAGTATTGTTAACCATAGTCACTATGCACTACATTAGATTCCCAGAACTGAGTTATCCTATAACTGGAAGCTTGTACTCTTTGACCAACATCTTGATATTGAGCAGGACCCTGTGGGGCTCCTGGGCACAACAGCCTTCCTGTGTCCCCCATTTCTTTGATTACAGGAAAAAGGCTTCATTCGGTCTCCATGACCTTCCCTCAAGCAGTTGTTAATTAAGAAAGAGAGGGGATGGGAGACAAGGGAGGAATATGAGAAACAATAGTGCAGCCCTGGGGCAGGGTCCTGGTTCCCCATCAAGGGATACACACAACAATATCTTTCAGCTGTTTTGCAGGTACTGAAACCCCTAGAGATGGGAGAAATTAACACTTAATGAAGGCATGCTTCCCATGAACACGTAGACCCCAGAAGGGTTGGAACAAGAAGGTTGATGATGCTGACTTCCACTTACCTCCTCACCAACCAGTCAGAAGAATGTCCATGAGCTGACCATGCCCTCTTTGAGCCATTACTGTAAAACTCCTCACTACCCCCTCCAGGTCGAGACACACAGTTTTAAGGACGTTAGCCCACTGTGTCCCCCTTTGCCTGGCAAAGCAATAACGCTATTCTTTTCTACTTCACCCCAAACTCTATCTCTGAGATTTAATTTGGTGTTGGGGTACAGATGCTGGATTCAATCTCCCTTTTTCTGCCTCCATGACCCTCCCACACCAGCCCAGCCCCTGGTAACTACCATTCAAGTCTCTGTTTCTATAACTGGGCTTCTTTAGATTCCATATATATGTGATATCCTACAGTATTTGTCTTTCTCTGGCTGACTTGTTTCACTTAGCATAACACTTCTTTCAAGGTACATACATATAGATTTAAAATCAGTTGTGTAAATAGCTAAGAGTGCATTGTCTGCATCCAGTGGCAAGACTGTTTATCTCTGCAAGAAACTGCCACACTGTATTCCACAGTGGCTCTACAATTTGCATTCTCATCAGCAATGAATGAGAGTTCTTGTTGTTCTACACTTTTGCCAGCAATTAGTATTGTCAGTTTTTTCCAAAACTTTAGCTATTTTAATAGGTGTGTACTAGTATCTCATTGTTTTAATTTATAATTCCCTAATGATAAATGATGCTGAGAAGCTTTTCATATGTTTATTTTCCATTTGTATATTTTCTTTGATGAAGTATCTGTCAGACCTTTCCCCAGTTTTTAATTGGGTTCTTAGTTGTTGTTGGGTTTTTTTTTTCTGAGTTTTAAAATAATTTTGTATATTTTGAATGTCTTTTATCAAATATGTGTTTTGCAAATATTTTCTCCCAGTTTGTGGCTTTCTTTCCATTCTCTTAATAGTGTCTTTCTCAGAGTAGAGGTTTTTAATTTTGATAAAAAGTCCAAGTTATCAATTTTATTCTTACATGGATGATAGTTTTGGTGTTATATCTAACAACTCACTACCAAACAGAAGGTAACTCAAATTTTCTCCTGTTAGTTTTTTCTAGAAGTTTTATAGTTTTCATTTTGCATTTAGGTCTAAGATCTATTTTCAGTTCATTTCTAGGAAAGTTGTAAGTTTTGTGTCTAGGTTTTTTTTTTTTCTTTTGTAAATGGATGCCCGCTTATCCCAGCACCACTGGCTGAAAGACCATCCTTTCTTCATTAAATTGCCTTTGTGTTTTTGTTAAAGATGAGTTGACTATATTTTGAATCTTTTTCTGGGCCCTTTCTTCTATCCCATTAATCTACATGTCTATTTTTTCTCTAATTCCATACTATCTTGAGTACTGTATTTTTATAGTAAGTCTTAAAAATAGATAATATGAACTCTTCATCTTTGTACTTCTTCTCCAGTATGATGTTGGTTATTCTAAATCTTGTGACTTTATACATAAATTTTAGAATCAGTCTATCAGTATCTGCAAAATAGATTATTGGGATTTTCATTGGAATTTTTTTGAATGTAGAGATCAAGTTGGAAAGAATTGACAGCTTAGCAATATTGAGACTTTCAATCCATGAACATGGAATAGCTCTCCACTTTGAGAGATCTTCTTTGACTTCTTTTATTAGAATTTTGTAATTTCCTGCATATAGACCTAGTATATTTTAGATATATGCCTAACTATTTCATGGTTTTAGTTTTATTGTAATGGTATTTGTTTGTTTGTTTGTTTGTATTCAAATTTCAATAGTTAATTGTGGGTATATAGGAAATAAATTGACTTTCATATATTGAACTTGTATTCTGCAACCTTATTATGCATGTATGTTTATAAGTTCCAGGAGTTGTTTTCTGTTTCTACTTTGCTTTTTCTACATAGAAAATCATGTCAGTTTTATGTTTTCCTTTCCAATCTTCATATTTCCTTTTCTTGTCTTATTGCACTAGCTAGAAATTCCAGTATAATGATAAATATAAGTGATTAGAGTGGACATTTTTGCCTTGATCTTGATCTTAGGGGAAAAGTACCTAATTGATGTGATAATATAATTTTTCTTCTTAAGCTAGCTGATATGGTGGATGACATTGATTAATTGTCAAATGGTGAATGATTCTTGCATACCTGGAATTAATCCAACTTGTCATCATCTATTATTCATTTTGTATATTGTCGAAATTAATTTGCTGTTATTGTATTGAGGATTTGTGCATCTCTATGCATGAGTGTTATTGGTGTGTAGTCTTCCTTTCTTATAATGTCTTTATGCATTTTGGTATTAATGTAATGCTGGTCTCATAAAATAAGTTAGGAAGTGTTCCCTCTGTATTTATTTTCTGGCAGATATTGTTGAGAGTTGATATAATTTCTTGCTTAAATGTTTGGTAGAATTCATTAGTGCTTTCTCTATTTTTTTTTGGAAGAATTGTGTTGCTTTTTATTTTTAAAAGTTATGAGTTCTTGATTCAATTTTTTTAGTGGCTGTAGACCTATTAAGATTATTTACTTCTCCTTGTGTGAGTTTGGATTGTGTCAAGAAATTGGTCCATTTCATTAAAGTATCAAATTTGTGTACATAAAGTTGTCATAATATTATGTTATTATCCTTATAGTGTCCATGGGATCAGTAGTAATGTCTCATTTTTCATTTCAGACATTAATAATGTGTGCCTTGCTAGTGGTTCATCAATGTTATTAATATTTTGAAAGAACTAATCTTTTGGTTTTGTTGATTTCCTCTATTGATTTCCTGTTTTCAATGTCATTGATTTTTTTATCCTAATTGGTATCATATATTTTCTTTTGTTTGCTTAGTCTTAAATTGCTCCTTCTTCTCTAGTTTCATAAGATGGAAGTTTGGGTTATTTATTTTGGATTTATTATTTTTTTTAATGTATGTATTCAATACTATATATTTTTCTCTAAATACTAACTTTGCAGCATCCTAAAGTTTTTGATAAGTTGTACTTTCATTTTCATTGGTTTAAACTGTTTTTAATTCCTCTTGAGACATCTTCTTTGACCCATTTGAAATTTAGAAGTGTGCTGTTTATTTCTAAATATTTGCAGATTTTCTAGTAACCTTTCTGTTATTGATTTCCAGTTTAATTCCATTGTAGTCTAAGAACAATCTTTTTAGAATTTCCATTCTTTTAAAAAGTTTAAGATATGTTTTATGGTCTGGTCCAGAATATGGTCTATGCCATCAGTAAATGTTCCATGAAAGCTTGAGAAGAATGTGTAATTAGCTACTGTTTATGGAGACTTCTATAAGTGTCAAATAGATCAAATTTGTTGATAGTGCTGTTTAGGTCAACTATATTCTTATTGATTTTCTGCATGCTACATATCAATTACTGAATGAGGAATGCTAAAATGTCCAACTATAGTAGTGAAGTTGTCAATTCTATTAGTTTTTTGCTTCACATAGTTTTATGCTCTGTTGTTAGGAGCATGCATCTTAAGGATTGTTTTGTCTTCCTGGAGAGTTAACCTTTGTTATTATGTAACATCTCTCTTAATTCCTGATAACTTCCTCATTCTAAAGTAAACTTTATCTGAAATTAATATTATTATTTCAGATTTATTTTGATTATTGTTACCACGGTGTGTATTTCTTCATCCCTCTACTTTTAACTTATCAGAGTCTTTATATTTTAGGTAGGTTTCTTTTAAGCACTATAGAGTTGGGATTATTTTTGTATCCACTCGGTTTTTGTCTTTTCTTTGGTATATTTAGATCATTCACATATAAGGTGATTATTGATATTGTTGTCTTAGTGTCTGCCATGTTTGTAACTGTTTTCTATTCATGGCATTTGCTCTATATTTCTTTTTTGTCCTCTTTTTCTTAGTTCTCTGGTTCTAACTAAGCATTTTATAAGATTCCATTTCTCTCCTCTCAGCATATGAAATATTCTCTTTTTTTTATTGTTTTTTTTTTCTACTGGTTGGCCTAGTGTTTCTCATATATATATATATATATATATATATATATATATATATATATGGGATAAATACACTTTTTTGAGAATTATGTTTTATTCATGGACATTACTGAGGACTATGTAAACTGGAATGCAGCCTCTCAGAAAGTTTTGAAGAACTCTTCTGTTCCAAAGAGGTAAGGGAGAAGCCAGGGTATATAAGAGTTTTGCTGGGGAAAAAAAACATGTAGTCAAACATCAAAAGATTACTGCTAAAAAAAATGAATGTTGCCCTCATCAAACCATCCAATATATATTTTAACTGATCTAAGTCCATCTTCAAATAATGCTACACCACTTCATATAAATTGCAGGTAATTTAGACTATTTCTAATTCCTCCTTTCTGCTCCTTATGATTTTGCTATCATTTATTTACTTGTCCACAAGCTATAATCACCCAATACATTGTTACCATTATTAATTTAAACAAACAAATGACATTAAATAAATGAAGAATAAGAAAAATAAAGGAATTTATTTTACTTTCACTTATTTTTTCTCTGATGACCTTTCTTTTTTTTTTTTTTTTGTGGTATGTGGGCCTCTCACTGTTGTGGCCTTTCCCGTTGCGGAGCACAGGCTCCGGACGCGCAGGCTCAGCGGCCATAGCTCACGGGCCCAGCCACTCCGCGGCACGTGGGATCCTCCCAGACCGGGGCACGAACCCGCGTCCCCTGCATCGGCAGGCGGACTCTCAACCTCTGCGCCACCAGGGAAGCCCGACCTTTCTTTTTGTATGTAAATCTGAGTTTTCACTCTGAGGTTTATTTTCATTCTCCCTAAAGAAATTTTGTTTGTTTAATCATTGAATACAGGGAAACTCTACTAGCAATACATTTCCTCAATTGTTACCTTCGAAAATCTTTATTTCTTCTTTACTTTTGAAAGATCATTTCACTGGATAAGGAATTCTAGGTTGGCAGGGTTTTTTTTTTTTTTTTCTTTTTTTCCTTTCTATACTTTAAAGATTTCATGTTACTCTTTATACTACTATGTTTTCTGCCAGGAAACTCACTATATTTCTCATCCTTTTCCTCTGTAAGTAAGGTGGCTTTATTCTCCCCTCTGACTTTCTTTAAGATTTCTCTCTGCCTTTGATTTTTGCCCTTGATTTTCCATTTTAGAAATATGGTATTCTTAGGTGTGTTTTGAGTATTTATCCCACTTTGTGTTCTTTGAGCACCCTGGATCTGTTGTGTAGTGTCTGTAATTGAGTTTGAAACATTCTCAAACATTATTACTTTAAATATTTTTTTCTGCTTTATTCTTTCATTTCCTTCTGGCATACTAATTATGTGTTACACTTTCTGAAATTGTCCCATTGTTCCTTAATATTCTTTTTCTTTGCATTTCAGTTTGAGAAGTTCTACTGACTTATGTTCAAGCTCATAGATTTTATCCTCAGCTCTGTCCAGTCTACTGATGAGCCCATTAAAAACATTATTCTTTCTGTTATGTATTTTTTTTTCATTTCTAACATTTCCTTTTGATTATTTCCATCTCTCTGCTTACATTACCCATCTCTCTGGGCTGTGTGTAATGCTTGTGTTGATACATGCCAGATGCTTCAAATTCTTCTGGTGTCCTAGTTTTTGTCTCCCCTCTGGACATCTGGCTTCCCTAAGAAATCTTCCAGAGAGAGTCTGTATAAGGGATTTGCTATAAGATTCATTTTAACATGAAATTATACTTTAATTTTCAATCTATTTCCATGACATTTTAGGAAACTGGATTTAAAAAGGTGATCTAGTGACCATCATACACCAACTAGAAGCAACTCAATTGAACAGATTACTTGGTTATGAAAATTAAAATCTTTGTCTTTTTTCTCACTATTAAATTATAAGAAGAAGGTTTAACTCTGTTGCTCATGTTCTCATTTATAAAAGCTTTACAAAAACTGCTACTTTTAAAAACAAACAAACAAGCAAAAAAATCCTGCAATGTAATCAGGGTGAAGAAAGGGGAATACAAGGATATACAATAACAGAATTATTTTAAAATCCACCTGACAATGAGCAATACAAAGAAAATTTTCTGAAAGTTTCTAAATTTCTTTAGGTAGGGTGTTCCAAATTAATTCTCTCACCAACAATATACCAGAGGCAGCACTAATTTATGATACATTGTATTAGACAGAAACAATGAACTAGGGATCAGACTCCATTCATGTCCATTCACTCAACAAATACTTACCAAGTGATTTATATTTGCCAGTCAATGTGAAGTGGTGTTACTAACTCGTCCTGTGAAATTATGCAAATCATTTTACCTTTTTTGAGTTTCAGTTTCTATAACAGCAAAACAAAGAGAATTATATTTGCCCACAGCCCTTATTTGAGGTTCAAATGAGCTAGTAATTGTGGATGTCATTTGAAAAGCATATAACAACATATAGTTTTATTTTGTACTTTATTTAAACTAAATATAGTTTACACACATTATAAACTACTGTGTGTAAACACAGTAGTTTGTTTTGTGTTTATTTTTATTTCCAAGCTTCCTTACATTATCTTTCCTCATGGGGGAAAAAAGCTCAGTTTTCCTGGCTCAGTTTTGCTATCCATCCTCTTAGAACTGTTGCCTTAACTTTACAAAAGTAAATTTGTAACTAGATAATTTCTTACTAGTTGCCTAACATTTTATTATTTATTTATTTATGGCAGTGTTGGATGTTTGTTGCTACGTGCAGGCTTTCCATAGTTGTGGCAAGCAGGAGCTACTCTGTTGCGGTGTGTGGGTTTCTCATTGCAGTGGCTTCTCTTGTTGCAGAGCACAGGATCTAGGCACGCGGGCTTCAGTAGTTGTGGTTCGTGGGCTCTAGAGAGCAGATTCAGTAGTTGTGGCACATGGGCTTAGTTGCTCTGTGGCATGTGGGATCTTCCTGGAGCAGGGCTTAAACCTGTGTCCCCTGCATTGGCAGGTGTATTCTTAACCACTGCACCACAAGGGAAGTACCTGTCTAACATTTTAGTTATGCAAAATTTACCGTCAGTTTGTGGTGCTTTTGGGAAAGGTGAGCCAAAGAAAGTGACTGAGTGAGTCAATGGCAGGGCTTAGAGGAAGTGACAAATCCATACAAGTCTTAGACCATACTGTCCTTACTTCTCAGAGCTATTCATGGGGGCTACCGAGCTGTAACCACCATCTGCTCCCCATGGCATTATTCCTTGGTTTACTGCAAAGACATTACACAGAGAGACTGATTTATCTGTATCTACTTTCCTCACATGGAGAGAACTCTCCAGCCAGCATTCGGTGCCTAATTTCCACCCTTTATGCTTACTGGAGCAAAATGCTACGCTGTCCAGAGTAGATAAAACCCAGAGACTCTCTCTGTATTATACTCATCAAATGACTGAGATATAAATTAAGTTCTAAGCACAGCAAATGAATAGCTGAAAGGTGCATTGGTTTATCATACTATACCAACTCTTTCTCCCAGAACCTCAGTCATTATGCACAGATAGTTTCCTTGGCAGAAGTTGGATGGTACACTGCACAGGGTATCTAAACTTTAAGTAAAAGCATTTGTCTGACCTCCTGGAGGCTATTAACAAATTCTGCTGTCTTTTCATTACACCTTTCCCCTTTGCACTGGAGCCCCACTATGGCAAGTCTTTAAATGTCATTCAAAAATTAAAAGCACTGGATTCAGGGGGTGAAAAGGAAGAAAATTGAAGAGAGAAAAAGTTAGAGAAAAAAACTAACCCTTCTTGGAAGCAGAAAAAGTAATTTGCCACTTAATTGTTATCTTAGAGAATAAAAACATAAGAACTCTAAGATAAATTCATTGGACAAAAAACTATATAGAATTTGTTGTGTAAAATAATGAAATCTTGGGGTAAACAAATAAACAGGTGACACAGATAAGGGTTGTTTTTACAAAGCATGAAGTAAAGGTCAGAAATACCCTTCCCTTGATTTTTATTCACATCATCTAATGAAACTATAGAAAAACAGACTGAAAACTTCTGGTTCCAAACTTCTTTTTGTCATTGTTGGAACTGGGGCCCCCTTGCTGTGGGTTAAATTCTCCTTATTTTGTAATACAACAAGTGCTAATTTAGGGAAAGAACGAATGACATTTGCTTATATCAGAAATTGTAGACCATTTGTGGCAAAGCTGATATCAATTAATAAATTAATTAATAAAATGACTTATTGATGATAATAACATGAAGTAATATTTGGTAATTTTTTTAAACGGGGCATTTCAGAGGAAAGAAGGTATAACATCTTTTAGAGATAAAATTAATACTTCAAAGATGATGAGTCTAAAATAATCCCCTTAAACATGACTGAGTCTAAACAACATAGTAGTTTGGGCTATTAAAAAAGTATATTAAAAACTCTAAATCCATCCATCTCCCCTGTGCTCACACTAATTCTGTGAGATCAGTAGAAATGGAAGGGTTTCTCTCCACTTTGTATATAGAGAAACTGAAACCAAACTAAGAATCAGGACTGTTATAAAGATTATAATCTAGCTCATCTGATTATCAGACTAGAGCTTTTTTGAAAATATTATTGTCCTTATTAAACACACACACACACACATGCACAGAAACCAAAAGAACATTTATTATTTGATATGATAATTCACACTCATGTGTAGATGATATTGTCCCATTAACTAATTACCTTGAAAAGGCCTCTCCATCAGTCAGGATGCACAATGACCATTTGGACTGAATAAATGTAAGATCGTTAATTAGAGTTGGGGTTTTAAAATAATGGCAGCAACAACTAACAGTTCCGGGGTTTTCACTGAGATAAATATTGTATTTGAATTACATCAGTCCATTTTCACAAGGTTCCTGTACGGTATAGTATGATGATTCCCTCTGTACAGATGAGAAAAGTGATCTACAAAGAAATTAACTAGCATGTCACCATAGCATAGGTATTAACTGGCTGAACTGGGATTTGTGCCCATTTAGTCTTATGCCAGAACCTGCTCCCTCAAACCCCACACTGCACTGCCTAGGTCAGGCCTGAGCTATCCCACTTGAGCATTATGAATGCTTCCAGAATACTTTTTTTTTTCATTAAAATAAGCCTCCTTGCACTAAAATAAGTCCTTAGAAAGGAAGATGTGTTTCTAGGAAACATTCTCCTACAGGAAAGTGTGATACAAAGATTTTGAAAGTCAGTTTTGTTCTGGCTAAAGGTCAATCATTGTGTGTCTTTCATTTAGAAATTATATACTGCCTTTAAAATCATTTTTAACTGGACAGAAGCACACAGATTAAAAGCACACTGGTAGAGGTAAGGATTTAATTACAGATGCTAGATTCACATGCTGGTGTTGGCAGGAACTACTCAAAAGAGAGCTCAGACTCTTAAGCCTGGGCGTTGGCCTCCAGCACCAGCTGCTTTTAAAATCTCCATTCTATAGAAAAAGTCAATAGTGGGACTCCAGCCATACTATAAATTCTTTGGATAAATCTTTCTTGGATAGAATCATGCCAACATAATTTAAGAAACAGTAATACCTGAGAGAAAGAAGAGAAAGAAGTGCTGACTCTAAGTTTCTTTCCTTAGAATCACTAAAACAACCATCCCAAAGGCCTTAAGAAGAACATTTCATTACCCATGCTTTTACACTTCATTGAGGTGGGAGGTTATTAGGTGGCAATGTTCTCACAGCCCTCAAGATACCTACGAGCATCCTGGCTTTGTGAGTATTTGCTCTACCTTGGTAGAAATTATCCAAACAGAAGAGGTATAGTTCACATTCTAAACTTAAGCGCCAAAAGATCTTGACAAATTTTGCTCCATGTCCGAGTAAACAGGCTCTTGATACTGAAAAATGTAAAATATTTTTTGTTTGGTATAAAAATAAAATCAAAAATTAAGAAGAGCTTTCAATGGAAATTCATCAGTTTTATCCCCGAATTTATTCATACGTCCTTTCAGCATCACAGTTACATGTTCCCACCAGCACACCCAGTCTTGTTTCAGGCTCTGGAACTAGAATTTCCATGAGTGAGGGAACTTCTCTGAGAGATCTGTTCTGGCCTTGAAATTGACCTTCTGTGAGATTTCATCTATGTAGCTGAAGAGGGATTGGTAAAACCTAATAAGATAAAGCAAATAGGGAGAAGTTGGGACCAGAACTAGTTGTGTGCTTTAGGACTGGTGTAAGCACTGGAAAAGAGATGGTTCTGGTTCCCAATAATAATGCATCCAGTGGGATAAACAAAATTGGATATCGGGTGGGTGTAAAATGCATAAAGGAGATCCAACAACAAAGGGGTGCCTAAGAACAGGGACCGTTATTTCAGGTTTCAGAATCCAAGTTCTTGTACTTGCTTCAGAAGTGTGACTCTATTTTCAGCTCAGGAGCTATCACACAGGCAGGAGAAAGAGTCAACATAGTTATTGGTAGCCTGACATTTGACCAGCTGAGTTGCTTCCTGTGTGGAGTAGGTAAAAAATATGGATAGAATCCTCTGTTGGGAGTCCTATAAAACAACAGAATGCACTGTTGAAAACCAGGAATAATGTCTTCTGGCAAGTCAGTGCCCTATGAACAGCACAGAGGCAGGTCCCTGGACATTCTACTTTGTGAAGCTTCTTTTTTTTGCTCATATCGCATCCTTCTAATCGTCCCCACGTGCATGGGTGCTGAGCATCCTGAAACTGGCAATAATGATCCCTGAGCTACATGAACAGAGCAAGAGAAAGCTAAGGAGAAATATAAGTGGGCACAGGATGACCAAAATGGAAATGACACAGAGGATGCTAGTGTCTGAGGCTTAGAGAGGAGAGGCAAGAGGAAGCATTTGGCGAACCCTTTTATTTAAACTCCAAAAAGAAGTCACTGTTTGATATGGTGAGTCTCTACCTGGAAAAATTCTCGCATTCGCCCATCTAACACGGGACCTTGTTCTCACTTCCCCTCTGTCTTAGTCTGCTTGGGCTTCCATAACAAAATACATAGACTGGATGGCTTACACAAAAGAAATTTATTTTCTCACAGTTCTGGAGGCTGAGAATTCAAGATCAGGTTGCCACTATGATCAGTTTCTGGTGACAGCCATCTTCCTGGCTGGCAGACGGCCACCTTCTCAGGTGGTCTTTCCGCAGTACATATGTATGGAGAGAGAGATCTCTCTTCCTTTTCTTATAAGGTCATGAATCCTACTGAATTAGGGCCCCACTCTTAGGACCTCATTTAATCTCATTACCTCCTAAAATCCCTAACTACAAATGCATTCATATCGAGGGTTAGGGCTTCAACATATGAATTTGGGGGGGACAGATCTTAGTTCATAGCACTCTCCCGGATCAAACATCTTAGGAAATTTGTCTTGCTGAAGTATCTCCTATCTAGTTATTTCTGATTAATTCCAAGAGCCTCTTCCTATCCCCTAAGTCCCAAATACTCCCTTATGGAATCTTACAGCCCAGAAAACTTTGCAATAGTCTCAGCTTTCTCCCTAGAGTCCCCCTATTTATTAAGACAGATCTACCTTGTTCTGATGATACGTGAGGACATTCCACACTTCTCATTAGGAAGTTTGCATACTATCTATGAATTGCACAGCTGGAGTTTAGCCTCCTCCTCCACCGTAAACCAGTCTGCATGTTCCCCTCTCATTGCCATCTGCCTAGCCCAGCAGACAAGGCTGGTTTTAGACCCAGGCCCTTCTTAAGCCTCTCCATCCAAGGCAGCTAATTCTCCACAGCAAAAGTTATGGAACATTTGCTTTCCAATTTGTTGGCACTCTACATGGACTGACTCAGAGTCCAGTTTTACAAGTAAATCTTCAGGTTATTGATAGCAGAATTTTTTTTCTATTTTTTCCCCTCTGCCTCTACATATATATACTTTTGCCTTCTATAGTTCCCTACTGTGTGATTCTAAGAAAACCAAGCTCTCTTTTCATGTCCAACGTACTACATATCATCCTACTAGGAGATTTCTTTATAAATGGTATATCCATTGTTATAAAAGAGAAGAAAAATATTTTTGATTAGGCACACTGTCTAATCTTTCTGGCCCTATTCTGAGTTCTTTGAACCCTGGGCCTGAGTATTATGCTTATTTTTATGATGACCAAAACCTGACAAGGTCACTGCCTTTATGGAGCTTAAAGGGTAGTTAGGAAATAGACATCAATCAGATAATTAACTAAAATAAAGGAAACATTGCAACAAAGAAGTGTGCTGTGCCCTAAAGAGTACTTGATGTGAGTGTATAACAAAGAGACCAGATTTACTTTGGGAAAATGGGAAAGGCTTCTCTGGAAAAGTGCTTGGACAGACAACTGAAAGTTGGATTGGAGATATTGAAAAGAAACAGGGAGTGGTCCAGAAAGAGGAAAAGATGTATCCTGGGACAGAAAGAGCACACACAGCACATTTTACTTCTGAAATAAGGTCAAGTTTTTAAAGCACAGGGGGTAAGAGAGTGAGGTGAGATGAGGCTCACCGAATTTTAGTTGCTTCTTCATTTATTTCTTGTTCTTTACTACTCTTTATTAACTAAACAATAAGAAATCATTGAATGATTTTCAGCAAGCAGATAGCAGAATCAGATTTATGTTTGATTTCAGATATGGAGATAAGAGGGGCGAGCAGGACAGGCGTGTTAAAGATGATTACTCTTAAGTTTTTGGCAGTAGCACCTGAACGGATGGTGATGCTACTGGCCGACATAGGGAACAATGAAAGAAGAAACCATCTCGGGGGAGCTCCCAGTTAGATATTAGATCAACATTGGAAAGCTCTTATGTCTCCCAAGTGTATACATCAAATAGATAATTAGATGGTCAATTCTAGAACTCAAGAAGAGTCAAGACTAGAAATATAAATTCATGAGTTATCAGCATAGAGGTGTAAGTGAAGTTGTGGGCACAGAGAAAAGTATGCTGAGAAGTCCAATATTAGGGAGTTCCAAGCACAGGAAACAAGATAATTCTGTAATAAAGAGTTGAGGTTCTGAAGTCAGATTGTCTTTGTCTACATTTTGGTTCCTTCATACAGTAGCTGTGTGGTCTCGAGCAGTTTACTGAATCTCTTAGTACCTCTGTTCCCTCACTGGTAAAAATGGAGCTAATAATACTTACCCCCTAGGGCTTTGTGAGGATTAAATGAAATAACACATGTAAAGTTCTAAGAACAGTGTCTGGTCCCTAATAAACACCGACCAAATGTTAGTTGCTTCTTTTACTGCTTCTTCTTCAACAGCATTATTATTTTTATATTATTATCATCATTATTATCAATATTAGACAAAAGAAAGTAAGTCTGCAAAGGAGACAAGTAGATGGAAATTATCAAATTGAGAAGCAGAGTTGAAAAGAGAAAAGAGAGGAGGAATGAAGTCTTCTAAGAAGAAAGGAATGACTGGGCTCCAGAGCTTAGGTCAAGGCATTGACCTCAGGTAGGAGGCAAGACAGCTCCTCTCTTGTAACAGGAGGGAAGGGGGAGAGAAAGGACGCAGAGGGAGTTGAGGGATTTCCCTTCTGATAGCTTCTAGGCTCTTATGTTCTTTTCAAACATGAGAGTGAGATCATCTCCTGCAAAATAAGATCGTTCATGTGTGTGTGTGTGTGTGTGTGTGTGTGTGTGTGTGCACAGGGGGAGGGGGGGTGAGTGGCCAAGCCGGCCAAGCCTTTTAGGAACGTGGAGATAGTTTGAAGAGTCCTGCAGCAGGTGGGAGAATGAGCTGACTTGTTGAAGTACGGTGTGCATCTTGACAGTTCTGCAGGACCATTTGATGTGGGTGAGAATAAATTTAATGTAGAACCGAGGTGTTTTCTCTTATAGCTTTTTCTATCACATCTTGGTTTCAAGCACAAACATAGTGGATGTTTGCATTTATTGGGGTTGGTGTTTTAACAAATAGGAGTAATACTTAACAGAAGGGAAAGGGGGAATTTCTAGTACTGTTGATATAATGGATGAAGGAATGCAAGTCGGAAGAGGGGGGAAGTGGAAAAATAAATGGGTGAGAACAAAGAGAAGTGTCCTGCTGAAGTCCAGCAATGACTTAATGAGATTATGTCCCTGAACAGAGAGCTAGATGGGGAGCAGGCTGATGTGGAAGAAGATGCCTGGATTCAAGCTTTTGGCGAGAAACCACCAAATTCAGGTTGTCCCTCCTCAATAAACTGAATATTCTCTTCGAGGACCCTGCCCCACTGCTCTCAGTCACGCTGAGGACATCTGTGTACCAAAGGCCAAACCAAACAGAATGCTTTTTATAACCACTGAGCTCATCTAGATGTCATATGACTGGTCACTTTTATTTTCTTACTGTCAAACCACTAAACTAATGAATCATAGATGCTGTGCTCACCTCGCTTCCCTTTCTTTGCTTCAGGAATCTTATATCTGTCCCCAGAAATCCCATTCTCCACTCTTAAATGTTACTAATGTCCCCTCCTCTACCAAATCCGATGAGATTTTCCCATTAATCATCTTCCTTGAAGAAAAGTAAGTGCTTTGAGAAGTAAAGAAGTAAAGAGGATATTTCAGGTGGAAACAGCTTTACAATAAAGGTAAGTATTCTGTCTAAGTTTTTCTCTAAGAGTTTTATAGTATCGGGTCATTTATTTAGGTCTTTAATCCATAAAAAAGAATGAAATAATGCATTTTCAGCAACATGGATGGACCTGGAGATTATCATACTAAGTGAAGTAAGCCATACAGAGAAAGACAAATATCCTATGGTATCTCTTACATGCATAATCTAAAAAAAACGATCCAAATGAACTTATTTACAAAACAGAAATAGAGTCACAGACTTAGAAAACTAACTTATGGTTACCAAAGGGGAAAGGTGGGGGGGAGATAAATTGGGAGTTTGGGATTGACATATACACACTATTATATATAAAATACATAACTAATAAGGACCTACTGTATAGCACAGGGAACTCTTCTCAGTATTCTGTAATAACCTAAATGGGAAAAGAATTTAAAAAAGAATCGATATATGTATAAGAGGATCACTTTGCTGTATACATGAAACTAACACAACATTGTTAATCAACTACACAATAAAAACTAAAATTAAATAAAAATTTTATAAATTAAAAAATAAAATAAAGGTAAGTAAACAGAAGTAGGAAAGGATGATTCAAGGCACAATGCAAAGCCCATGGGCAATGAAGGATATATGTTGGGAATAGGAGGAGATAAAATTGGAAAAGTAGGACAGGGATGAAACCAGTCAACTTTTGCATACTAAGTCTTCCTGTTTAGACTTAATTCTACAGGCAATAGGGGGATATTAAGAATTTTTTACAGGGAAATGGCATAGAAACACAGGTGTTTCAGGAAGATTAATGTGTGCAACATCAGAATGAATTAGATATGGCTAAAAGCTATAGATCTAGTTAGGAGGATTCAATTCCATTCAACAAGCATTTGTTGGGCTTTCCTATGGACATATGCTATCCATTGCACTATGAACAAGCAATTCACTGGCTCCAGATATAAGACAAAGTAAATATAATATGACATATGTTCCTTAGGACATCATAATTTCAATAAAAGGAGCAGTGGAGAAGAACTTTGGATAATATCTCTAATATAAGGCATTACAGGAGATGTTTCAAACCAAAAATATTCCCTAAATTTTATGTAAGTTTCAAGGAGCAATCAACTAATACCAACTGAAATAGAGGGTTAAGAGAAGGTCTGCAGAGGTGACATGACTGAGGTCTTGGAGGAGGATAGAATATCAGTTGGTGGAAGTGACGGGAGCTGCACAAAATTGGAGCTTTTGCCCCTATTATGCTGTATGATGCGTATACTGACTTCACACCTTCCAGCCCCAAAGTCTGGAGTTAGCTTGGAGTTTTAGGTCAGTGGTATGGAGTGCTTGGGGATGAAGCACGCTCCATCCTCTAAATGTTCTGACTAGAGGGAAATCAGAACTAGGCTGCTGGAGAGATCTGATTCCTGGGGTAATGAGATATTGTTGACTATTGATCTACCAGAAGATTGCACTGATGATCTGTCCTGTTGGTGACCACAGAGCAGTGTAAAGAGACAAGAGGTAGCCCCAGAGAGAGTAGGAGATGCAAGGTCCAAGCCTTCAGTCAATTTCAAGAGACTCTGATTCTACTTCCTTGGGGTTCAGGGCTTCAGCTGGCACCTCTGGTTGCTGGCAAGAGCAGAGAAATGGTCATCTGCATCACTGACCGCCTCTCTATTCTCAGACAAATAATCTTTCCTTGATTTATTGTTCCCACTTGTAAATTGAGGATAATAATCCATGGCCCTTTGTTATCACTCTAAGTGGAAAATGAGAACCTGTAGGTGAAGGACTTTAAAGTCCCAAAGACAAAGGAGCTCTTACATAAAATTTCCAGAGAGTGGTGTCAGATGCAACTAACATTTATGAGTCTTCGCTCTGCACTGTGCACCATTTCATATCGTGTACACTGAATTAACCAAAACTATAAATTGTCCCTGTCTATGGGACGTTTGCCCTTCAAAAATGGTTTGCTGTAGAGCTGATATAAATATATTCATAGAGGAGATAAAGGTTTTGAAGGAGGAAGAGAAAGACTTTTTGTTTAATGCCCGCATCTCCATGTTGGGCTGACTTGAGAATTGTGTTTATTTTTACCACTTATATTTACTGTGCTTACACCGCAAGAAGTCTAATCCTAACCCTGCAAACTCTGTGGCCAGCTATGGACTGGCAGCCTGTGCGTGGTGGCACGGCAGGTGGGAAGCAGAGAGAGGACATTGAGAGAAATCACTGGCAGGTCCTAAGCATGAAATCCATCCTAGACTCAAGGGGAGGAAGTAAACAGGCCTTGGTGGGGTCATGCCAGAAGCGAGCTTTGCTCCTGCTGTTTGGACCGGGTTGGGGGCATATGACGACTGCAGGAAGAGAAGCATCTCTACATCTGGGGGCTGGAAAAAATTCGTGCCTCACACCGCAGGTCTCGGTGCCTAAGGAGCCTCTTATTTAATGGGTGACTGCAACTATTTTCCCAAGAAAATTAAAGCAACTTAGTCAGTTAACCTGAAATACCCAGCATGGCTCTGCCCGTGGGTTGGAAGTTTTCTCTCCAGATTTTGGAGGCTGAGTGAACAGGAGTCACAGAGGCCGTCAGAGGTGGGAGTCTACTGCCACCTAGTGGGAAGTGGCGGGACTGCCTCCTTGTCCCCCTCGTTCCAGAGGCCTTCACGGTGACTGGGAAGGAAACAGCCAAGAAAGAAGTTAAGTTCTCCTTAGGGCTAGTGCATCTCATGGGACAATCAGTCCCACTTCTGAGGGCGTGCATCTCTGACCATTCCAGAGGGTGGGGACCTGCCACTTTGGGAGAGTACAGCCCCTGGAACCCCGAAACCTGGGATGTATCCAGCCTGCTGCCGGTAGTCAACTGCCCAGACAAAAGCATCAGACCTCTCAGAAAAAAACCTATTTTCATATTTGAAGCCAGGAAGCTTAGTGATTTATGACTAATCAGTTCACTGTAGTCAGACTGTAGTTTAGTCATTTCTGTTTCCCTGGCCACCACCTGCCTTTTGCACTGAGTGCCACTCTGGGAACACATTTTTTGATGTCAAATGCAGTGCTAGCAGTTTTATACATTAAAAGAAATGATCTTCATGTATGTATTGGCCCAATGAGACTAAAATTTAGGTTTGCTTCCCCTAAGTAGCTCAGATTCTAGAGGAGCTGGCAGGCACAAACAATTGCAGAGAAATGTGATAAGAGCCTGTGATGGTTTATTTTATGTGTCAACTGGGCTAGGTCCTGGTATCCAGTTTTGGGTCCAACACCAGTCTAGATATTGCTGTGAAGGTATCTTTGGGATGAGATTAATATTTACAACCAGACGACTTTGAGAAGAGCAGATTATCCTCTTGTAATGTGGGCATGCTTCACCCTATCTATTGAAGGCCTTACAAGAAAAGACTGAGGTCCAAACAAGAGTAAGTTCCCCCGAGGAAGAAGGAATTCTGCCTTCAGGCTTGAGCTGCAGTGTTCAAGTTTCCCTGGATCTCCAGCCTGCCGACCTGCCCTGCACATTCAGACCTCAGAGCCTCTACATTTGCATGAGCCAATTCCTTAAAATAAATGTCTCCAGACAGATGACAGGTAGATACAGACATATAGATTTCTCCTATTGATGCTGTTTCTCTGGAGAACCCTGTCTTATACGGAGTTGCAATCAACAGCATTCAGGCATCACAGGCAAGAGGCTTCTTCTGCCTGGGGGTCGAGGTAACACTTGGGTTACTTTTTCAAGGACGGACAAATTGAAGTTCTCCACATGAGGAAAGGGAAATAAATTCTCCTAGCCAAGGGAATAACCAGACATGACCTGAGCAGAGATCTTTGCAGTACATGATGGAGTGGTCCTCAATCACTCTGATCTGTGGTACCCAGGCTGGTAAGAGCCTGGGGGTGCGAGAGGATGGAGCAGGTTACCTGGGACCAGGTTGTGGAATCCTTGATTCCTAAGGGTTCGACCTTTACCAGAGACACTAAGATATTTGACATCATGGGTGTGAATATGTAGCATAAAGTAAAGGAACAAAATGGAGTGTTTGGGCTGCTTTCAATTCCGCTAAGGATAGACAACCCTAGGAGGCCAACTACAATTTTTTAGCTCAAATTCTGATTAGAATAATCTGTAGGTGTGAAGACTGAGCAGTGACCCAAACAGAACCCTGGAGAAGCAGAAATGAAATCAGTCTTCTCTGTTTTGTCCAATATCTTAATGAAAGAAAGTAGAGTGTGATGGATAAGAGGTTTGGCGCTGCCATCGGACTGCACTGGGTCAGGATCGCCCCTCCACGGGTTAAGTAATCTTGAGCAAACTACTTGTTAAGCCTCAATTTCCTTACTTATAAACAGGCTGATATTAGTTCCTGCTTCACAGGACACCTTTCAAAAGCGCTCTACCCTTTATTTATTATTGGGATAAAGCTGTTAAAGCAAGACCCTAGAACTGCTTGATATAAGGTTGGCAATTTTAAAAAGGGCTAGTTTCTAATACCATCCCAGCCCTTTTTTCAAATAGTCATACTGGTGTATTAACTGGGAGCATAAGCATGTCTTCTGTCTTTGAAGATGATCCATTAGAGCTACAGTCATGTTCTTGTCTTACCAAAGGGTAAAAAGAAAAACACCAATTCAATTGTGTCAGTCGGTAATGGTGGATACAGAGACGTTCAGAGAACATGTTACTTACCTACCCTGGTGTTTGTCTTGTTGTCAGAGCCTCAGGGCTCCCAGTGGGTCACAGTGGGATCATGTGAGGTGGTCAGGGGGTGTGGTTCTAATGTCATGTTACAAAGGAAAATGCTCCCCATACTGTCAACACCACCTCAAGCTCCCTGCACTTTCCCCAGGCATTCTGCCTCTCTGAAGCGGGGGCTATGGTTGGGGGCCGGGCGATCAGACGGCTAAATGATTGAGAAGTAGCCTCTCACACAGCACCTGTGCCTGCAGCAGCCTGGCCCTCATTAATACATCCTGCTCAGGGCCCCGGGGCAAGAACGACAACTGGACAATTGCACTTGTCATCTGTCTAGAAGTTGGTATCAAAAAAGTATTTTCTCCTACAGAGTTAATGCTGGTTGAATATTCCTGGGGTACCTACAGATAAGTCCTGCATGGAACCTATGATCTGCTGAGACATTTTAAGCCACCGCAAATTTGCACAGCAATAAATACGATGATTCAAACATGCACACGCACACTTATGCACAAGTACACTGACACAAACACACATACACACATTCCCAAGTGTCCAACGAAATGTAGGGCTTCCCTGCCTGCCATCTGCCAGAGAAGTCTCCAGATGAACCTGACTCAGGTGGAGACTCTCCTAAGCCTGGGCTACAACTCTCTCTGAGCCCCTGGTCTCCTTCTTAAAGAGGAAGTGCTAAGCGGACTGCTAATCTCTGAGACCTATTTGGCTACCAAAAGCTTCAGAGCTAAGTTTTGTGTGCAAGGGCAGTGGCTATTTTAAGACTAGGATTCAGGCACCGTTGACTCTCCCACACACTCCTAGATTGCTCAGCTCTTATCTTTTATTTTTGTGCTGATGATTCTCCAATATTTCACATCTACAATTTATATATTAAAATGCCTTCTATTTGAGGCAAGTATATACACACACTTACTCACCTCAAATCTTACACAATCGCAATAGTACTATAGATAGTTGGCCTCAAATCTTACAGGATAGTAACAATGCTTATAACACCCATAACATCTCCTCTTTCATGCTGTTTCTCGGGGAAATACATAATTATACCATCATTTATACCAAATCTAATTTATAACCATGAACATTCTCTCCAAAAGCCTTCATGGATATAAATCTCATGAATCCTATTTCTATAAACCCCAGAGTCACAGACTAGATCTTATTTCTTCTAATGGCATCTCTAGTCCCTAAATGTCTAGCGAGGCAAAGGTTGGATTTAGAAAGATACTGAGACTCCAGTGAAAGAAATATGGGTCTGGGATGACTTCTCTCATTGATACATGGTGGAGACCGTGACACAGGCTTGGTTCACCTTGTGGTCCAGTGAGAGAGGAGCCGGGGATCAAAGAGCGAGTACAGGACAGAATGTAAGCGGCCTGGGCCATGACCTTGACCTTGACCTGGCTACCCTGGGGCTCCAGGAGGCAGCCGGTTCTCTAGGACTCAGTGTTCCATCTCGTATGGGACTGAATTAGCTGATTTAAAGCAGAAACTTGCAAAGATGGAATTCTTTTTTTTTTTAGTTGTTCATACATTTTATTGAATGAATAAAGCATTTTTTTTCTTTTGAATTTTATTTTATTTTTTATACAGCAGCTTCTTATTAGTTACCTACTTTATACATATTAGTGTGTATATGTCAATCCCAATCTCCCAGTTCATCCCACCTCCACCCCCTCCACCCCCCGCTTCCCCCCCAGTTCCCATACGTTTGTTCTCTACATCTGTGTCTCTGTTTCTGCCTTGCAAACCGGTTCATCTGTACCAATTTTCTAGATTCCACATTTAGGCGTTAATATACGATATTTGTTTTTATCTTTCTGACTTACTTCGCTCTGTATGACAGTCTCTAGGTCAATCCACGTCTCTACAAATGGCCCAGTTTTGTTCCTTTATATGGCTGAGTAGTATTCCATTGTATATATGTACCACATCTTCTTTATCCATTCGTCTGTCAATGGACATTTAGGTTGCTTCTGTGACTGGGCTATTGTAAATAGTGCTGCAATGAACATTGGGGTGCATGTGTCTTTTTGAATTATGGTTTTCTCAGGGTATATGTCCAGTAGTGAGATTGCTGAGTATATGGTAGTTCTATTTTTAGTTTTTTTAAGGAACCTCCATACTGTTCTCCATAGTGGCTGTATCAATTTACATTCCCACCAACAGTGCAAGAGGGTTCCCTTTTCTCCACGGCTTTTCCAGCATTTGTTCTTTGTAGATTTTCTGATGATGCCCATTATAACTGGTGTGAGGTGATACATCATTGTAGTTTTGATTCACATTTCTCTAATAATTAGTGATGTTGAGCAGATTTTCATGTACCTCTTGGCCATAGGTATGTCTTCTTTAGAGAAATGTTTATTTAGGTCTCCTGCCCATTTTTTGATTGGGTTGTTTGTTTTTTTAATATTGAGCTGCATGAGCTGTTTATATATTTTGGAGATTAATCCTTTGTCCATTGATTCGTTTGCAAATATTTTCTCCCATTCTGAGTGTTGTCTTTTCATCTTGTTTATAGTTTCCTTTGCTGTGCAAAAGCTTTTAAGTTTCATTAGGTCCCATTTGTTTATTTTTGTTTTTATTTCCATTACTCTAGGAGGTGGGTCAAAAAAGATCTTTCTGTGATTTATGTCAAAGAGTGTTCTTCCTATGTTTTCCTCTAAGAGTTTTATAGTGTCTGGCTTTACATTTGGGTCTTTAATCCATTTTGAGTTTATTTTTGTGTATGGTGTTAGGAAGTGTTCTAATTTCATTCTTTTACATGTAGCTGTCCAGTTTTCCCAGCACCACTTACTGAAGAGAATGTCTTTTCTCCATTGTATATCCTTTCCTCCTTTGTCATAGATTAGTTGACCATAAGACCGTGGGTTTATATCTGGGTTTCTCTCCTGTTCTGTTGATCATATATCTGTTTTTGTGCCAATACCATATTTTCTTGACTACTGTAGCTTTGTAGTATAGTCTGAAGTCAGGGAGTCTGATTACTCCAGCTCTGTTTTCTTCCCTCAAGATTGCTTTGGCTATTCGGGGTCTTTTTTGTCTTCATACAAATTTTAAAATTTTTTGTTCTAGTTCTGTTAAAAATGACATTGGTAATTTGATAGGGATTGCATTGAATCTGTAGATTGCTTTGGGTAGTAGAGTCATTTTCACAATATTGATTCTTCCAATCCAAGAACGTGGTATATCTCTCCATCTGTTTATGTCATCTTTGATTTCTTTCATCAATGTCTTATAGTTTTCTGAGTACAGGTGTTTTACCTCTTTAGGTAGGTTTATTCCTAGGTATTATTCCTAGGTATTTTATTCTTTTTGTTGCAATGGTGAATGGGATTGTTTCCTTAATTTCTCTTTCTGATCTTTCATTGTTAGTGTATAGGAATGCAAGAGATTTCTGTTCATTAATTTTGTATCCTGCAACTTTACCAAATTCATTGATTAGCTCTAGTAGTTTTCTGGTGGCATCTTTAGGATTCTCTATGTATAGTATCATGTCATCTGCGAACAGTGACAGTTTTACTTCTTCTTTTACAATTTGGATTCATTTTATTTCTTTTTCTTCTCTGATTGCCATGGCTAGGACTTCCAAAACTATGTTGAATAATAGTGGTGATAGTGGGCACCCTTGTCTTATTCCTGATCTTAGAGGAAATGTTTTCAATTTTTCACCATTGAGAATGATGTTTGCTGTGGGTTTGTCATATATGGCTTTTATTATGTTGGAGTAGTTTCCCTCTATGCCCACTTTCTGGAGAGTTTTTATCATAAATGGGTGTTGAATTTTGTCAAAGGCTTTTCTGCATCCTTTGAGATTATCATATGGTTTTTATTCTTCAGTTTGTTAATATTGTGTATCACATTGACTGATTGGCGTATATTGAAGAATCCTTGCATCTCTGGGATAAGTCCCACTTGATTATGGTGTGTGATCCTTTTAATGTGTTGTTGGACTCTATTTGCTAGTAATTTGTTGTGGATTTTTGCACCTATATTCATCAGTGATATTGGTCTTTAATTTTCCTTTTTGTAGTACGTTTGTCTGGTTTTGGTATCACCGTGATGGTGGCCTCGTAGAATGAGTTTGGAAGTGTTTCCTTTGTCTGCAATTTTTTGGAAGAGTTTGAGAAGGATAGGTTTTAGCTCTTCTCTAAATGTTTGATAGAATTCACCTGTGAATTCCTGTCAGTCACACCACTTTGTGTGTGCCCTCCAAGAGTGGAGTCTCTGTTTCCCCCAGACCTGTCAAAGACTTGCAATCAAATCCCACTAGGCTTCAATGTCTGATTCTATGGGAATTCCTCCTCCCATTGTCAGACCCCCAGGTTGGGAAGCCTGACGTGGGGCTCAGAACCTTCACTCCAGTGGGTGGACTTCTGTGGTATAAGTGTTCTCCAGTTTGTGAGCCACCCACCCAGTGGTTATGGGATTTGATTTTATTGTGATTGTGCCCCTCCTACTGTCTCATTGAGGTTTATCCTTTGTCTTTGGAGGTGGTGTATATTTTTTGGTGAGTTCCAGTATCTTCCTGTCGCTGATTGTTCAGCAGTTAGATGTGATTCTGGTGCTCTCACAAGAGGGAGAAAGATGGAATTTTTTTCAAAAAAAAATATTGTGATGAGGTCAACAAACAACAGCAACAGCAATAATAATAATACATACTGTAAGCATCACCGAAACTGGTGTATGCGGGAATGTGACAGTTTCTCCCTCCAAGAATGCGGTCTTCAGCTGTCAGACCTCCATGGGGACAGCTCTCAGCTTCTCCAACTGCAGAGAGTCCCATGGAACTGGCTGAAGACTTAGGGCTTCACTGCAGCTCAACTGGTCCTTCTGTCCAGTCCTGTGTCCTCCACTCCCTTGTCACGTGTCCATCCAGGAGGACTGTGTAATAATGTCCTGCTCTGACTCAGAGGGCATCCTGGGAACCCAGTTGTAATATGAGCTCACATTATAGCCGTATTATGCTCCAGGACCTGTGATAGGCTTTGTACATGCATCATCTCCTGTAACCCCAGCAGCATCTTGCACAGAAAGGCAGTGTGCAGGGAGAGTATTAGAAGAATCAACACCCGCTAGCTTGGTTCGGCTCTATCATGTATTATATTTGACGGGAAGCTTAAGGAATTTCCATGGGGTCATTCTGAATATGCATACTTCCTTTGCTCATGAGCCGACTCTAGAATTTAACACTCTTGCAAGCAGCATTTCTGCTATAAAACAGTGCTTTATAAAGGTAAATAATTGAATTATTAATATTAAATAAATGCAAAGTGCTTGGAATTATGCCAAGCATCTAGTAAATGCTATGTAATGTTTAGTTATTATTACCCTTATGACCATTACTATTATCCTTATTTTACAGGTTGAAGCAGACAGATGTTGAATAGCACTTAAGATCAGTCCCAGTCGCCTGACTTAGCACTCTGGGCTCTTAGTCACTTTGCTACACTTGAAACTCAGAAATAAATGAGTGGAGAGCTGTCTGGCTGGAGGGGTGAGTGGTAGGACACTCTGCTCAATAACTACATCACTCTGTAGTTACCGAGTGGACTCTGGTCCCATGGTATTCTGTTGAAATACCCACTTCTAGTTCCAAAATCCTCTGGTCGCTACTAAGATTTGGGTAAATCCAGTCACATTTCCTAAGCAGAAGGCCATTTGCAAGGTGGCTTCTGCGATCTACATATACAGCCTTCCATCTTATAGCAAAATTCGTTTTGCTAAGCTAGATAGTTTCAATCCACATCCCTAGAACAAATAGAGGTGACAGCTGACATCCCAACCTCACATTCCGTTTAGACCAGGACAAGCTCTTTAGCCAGAGAACCCCTGCACGTATTCCATCAGCTGATGTCTACTGCGTCTTTCCCAGTAAACACTGGGGAGGGGGGGGCGTGGTTAACAGAGGCCCAGCTGCATAGATATTGGGAGCAAAGAAGAAAATAATCAAGTTTATTGATGCTTATAAGACCTGGCCTTTGGAAGAGGATAGAGTCTCCCAGTAGGTAGGGAAGAATCTCTTGCCATCTGTTCCCTTACATTGTGCATTTGAACTCTTTTCTTACTATCAGCCACAAGTTTCTTGACCTCAGTTCTCCAAGAAAGACTTAACCTTTCCCAAGAGCCACTGTAGGAATTACTGCTAAGCTTTGTCCATCTGGCAGCTGCTGAACCCAAAACTGTGCCAGCTGGAACCACTGACCCAGTGTCTTGTAGCTGTTACCACTGGGTCAAATGCAGCCCCGCTGTACTTCCAGGTGACACTGTCATGTTGAAAGAGGGAAAGGGGTAATTCTCAAGGGCTGGACACAGATGCCTGCCCTTGGCTTTTCCCAGCAGTAACATCCTAGTGTTTGAAAGAATTAGAGGCAGTTGATTCAGCAGGATTGACGTACTATTTTAATGCATGTGAATCAGCCTGCAAAAAAATGCTCCCATGCACTGTGCTAAGTGTCTGAACTCCCCATGACCTGGATCTGGGTCTGGAGTTACATTTGTCCACTCCAGACACAGACAGGGCACCTAACGCCATGCGGCATGAGTCCCAAGGAGAGCTGAGAAGGCCTCCAGGGAAGAGATGAAGCAATTTGATCCCTTCAAAGAATCTGTCTACGGGGCCTGGAAAGAGGAGTGAAAAAGTACAAAGCATGGGATGGAAACTGAGCTCCAGATGGGGCTGGGAACAGGGGTAGGAGGTGAGCCCTGGACAGAGGCCCTGGAGTGCTGGAGGGGTCTTCAGGGGCCTTTTACAGAGAGGCTGGGGATGGTCACTGAGCCAGTGGAGACACTGAGGACCTATCAGAAAGTAGGTGGGTCTGATGGAAGAGATGCCTTGTGTGACTCTCCCAGGGAAGCGATGTTGGAGATTGTACTGGGTGTCTGCACAGAGCCGCTTGGGCCCTTCCTCAACATCAGTCAGGTGTTCATGAAGAAGAATTGAGACGAACGAGCATCAAGGAAGAAGTGGGGGGCTCGGGCCAAGGCTATTATCTTCAGGCCTGGCTCAAATGTCTGTGGCCTTGGGCTTTCAGAAAATGATTTACCAACGAACTCACTTTGCAGATTATTATTTAAGGCAAAATGGGCTTTTTGTTCTTCTAATCGTTTCTACATCTTGATTTTTTTTTCCTCTTTCAAAACTAGTCAGTGTTTTTGATGGAAAACTATAGAAAATAAAGTGGGACTGTCTAAGGGGAGGGCTGAGGAAAGCCTGGGGAAAGGATGGCTGGAATTGGGATCATCTCTGAAAACCATGGGCCCTGCAGCCCAGGCAGTGTAGACTCTGAGCTCAGGAGGCTGGGACTCGGTCCTGGCCCCGCGCTGTCACTTGATGGGCACCGCATCCATCAGAAACGTTTCAAAAGCTCTGCCTACAGTGACAAACAAACAGAAGGATCCTTGTCTTATACAGCGAGCGAGCCCTCCCAGGGGATGGCGGCTGGTGTACACCAGCTCAGCTGTGTCAGCCCCAGTCCAGCAAGTCTCATTTTACAGCTTGAGTCCAGCAAGTCTCATTTTACAGCTTGAGTCCAGCAAGTTTCATTTTACAGCTTGAGTCACGTGTTGTTGTCACACAAGGGGGAGAGGGAGGCAAGGAGAGCCCTGTCCCAGGAGAGCAAAGGGCATCCCAGACCCCAGCTCATGTGTCCGCTGGTGTCTCACAGGCCGGAAAGTGCTCCAGAGGGCCAGGCGCTGGTGGGGCATCAGCCTGGCAACTATTCCTGCCCCAGAGGACAACGTATAGATGTGGAAACAAAGGAAGAGAAAGAAGAAGAAAGGGAGAGAGAGGAAGAAGAAGACAGGAGGAGTGGAAGGAAAGATGGAGGGAAGGAGGGAAGGAAGTCTGGATTTGAATTAAGAAGAAATATATTCATATTTCAGCCTTATTGTTAACTAAATGTAGAGACTTGACAAAGTCTCTCTACATCTTTGAACTTCAAGTTTCTCATTTATAAAGTGGGGCTTCTTATATCTACTCCACAAGAACATTATAAAGATTAAAATTTTAGAGTATGTAAAAAAAAAAAAAAAAAACCCACTATGTAAAATGTCCTGTGGTTCAAATCATTTAAAAAAACGATTGCTCCAACATAAGGGTGTGCTTGGTGACAGCCAATTGGCACCGCAGATTAATTTCCAGGAGAAGCTGTAGCATGGTTTGGGATCAAAAAGGCTCTGCCCCCAGATATGACATAAAGACGAAATGGATTCTATACGTACCTCTTGATGTTTTCGGGTATTGATTTCACACTGGCAGAACCAAATTGCTAACATCTTGATGGGAGTCATAGTGCAGAATTTCCACTAGAGGGCAGCAGAGTTCTTCCCACGTTACTTCAGATTTCCCAGGGATGCTAAAGAAGCCTAGCAACCTAAGTACTTTAAAAAATATGAACACCACACCTACACTACACTTATTTCTCATTGCAGACTTCCGACAGGCTTGTTTTGTCTTCTCTGGAATTGGAAGTCAGCCATCTCGGTCGAAACATGTAGTAGGAGCTTAGAGGGGTTTGAGACCTTAGCCAAGATACTGATAAATGATGATTCCATCACCTGGAAAATGGGAATCATAATAGTACCTATGTCTTGGGTGTTGTGAGTTTTAAATGAAATTATTTCTGTAAAGTGCTTTGCACAGTTTGGAAGAGAAAATAAACGCTCAATATGTTTGCAATGTCTTCTCCTCTTTAAACACCAGCAGCCGCAGTAGCAGGGTAAGGGGCGGGTAGCAGCAGGAGGAAAAAAAAAAAAAAAGATATTTCAGGGCTTCCCTGGTGGCGCAGTGGTTGAGAGTCCTCCTGCCGATGCAGGGGACATGGATTCGTGCCCCGGTCCGGGAAGATCCCGCATGCCGTGGAGCAGCTGGGCCCGTGAGCCATGGCCGCTGAGCCTGCGCGTTCGGAGCCTGTGCTCCGCAACGGGAGAGACCACAGTGGGGAGAGGCCCGCGTACCGCAAAAAAAAAAAGATATTTCAGACCCCAAATCTGGTTGTAGCCATTTCTGTCTTAGAACCCCATGGTGGGAGGCCAATGGCCTGGGAATAGAGCCAGAGCGAGACTATTTCCATGGACTCAGACAGCCAGGAAAAGTTAAGAACAGGGTGCCGTAAATAATTTTGAATTGTTCCTTATACCATGATGTGATTGATCTCTCTATCTCCAAGCCTTCCACAAAGGTCTCCTGCACACCTACTGGGTTACTAGTGCTGGGGCTGCCATCCCTCAGGGGCCAGAGGGGAGGGGCAGCCGCAGGTCCCAGAGGGAGAGAGTTAATTGTAGGCATCCCAGCAGTGCAGCCGACAGACTCTTCTAGGGGTCTGCAGAAATTCAGGCAAGAGACCTTTCCCTAATATGTGGTAGTGCCTTTAGAATAAATTAAACATTTTATTTGGAAATAATTTCAAACTTCAAGAAAACTGAAGAATAAGAATACAGTCATCCTTCAATATCCACTGGGGATTGCTTCCAGGACCCCCAGAGGATACCAAAATCTTCGAACGCTCAAACCCCTTGTATAAAATGGTGGATTACAGCCGGCCCATCTGTATATGAGTTTGGTTGAACCCAGAGATGTGGAACCTGCAGATACAGAGTCTGACTGGTAATACAAAAGAAGACATATACCTTTTACCCAGATTCACCTCTTGTTAACTTTTAACTTTATTTGCTTTGTCATTTGCCTTATATGTCTATCTATATACCCTCACTTTTTTTCCCCCCAGAAACTTTCCAGGATAAATTGTGTTCATCAAGGCTCTCCACCCTTAAATACTTAAGTGTGCATTCCCTAAGAGCAGGAATATTCTTTCACATGATTGCAGTATAGTTACCAATTTTAGTAAATTCAATATTGATGCAATAGTTTAGCTGGCCATCCATATTTACAGTCTGTCGAGTGAGGTCCTGAATAGCACTTTTTCTCTTCCAATCCAAGATGTAGTTTAGGTGAGTTATTAAGTTTGTTGTTTATGTTCTTTAAGCCTTATTTAGTCTAGAACAGCATTTCTTGTTTTTCAATCACACTGATATTTTTGAAGAACGCCACCTACCACCCTCTTTAAAAAATAGAATTTTCCTTATTCGTGGTTTGCCTGATACATTTTCGTGCATACATTCAGATTATGTATTTTCTCCCATAATACAGAACAGGTAATATTGAATTCTTCTCAGGGTATCCTCCGTGAGACATGTGATATCCAACTGTCCCTCGCAGGGGACGTTAATTTTGATCACCTGCTCAAGTTGCATGATTTCCTCATTGTGTAATTACTATGCTTTCCCCTTGCAACAGTAAGCAATCTGTAGGGAGACAGTTAAAATTATACAAATGTCTTGCTCTTCCTCAAAATTTCCCACAAGATCCAGCATCCATTAATTAGTCTTCCCTGATCCAATCTTTACAGTGATGATTGCAAATGATAACTTCCTGTCTCTACCCTCCATTTACCAGTCAGCACCCAGCATTCTATGGTAATCGGAAGCTCTCCTTCTCCCCATCTGTTTATTTTTCTACTTATTATCTGCTTAGACTTAATTTGTTTTCAGTGATTTACAATTCACTACTATGCATACCATGCATAATCACTGTGATGCTCAAAGTGTCCCAGATGTAGCCCGTGGGAGCCCTTTCAGTCTGGCTCCTGTGTCCTTGTGACATGTTCTCATGCTGTCTTGCTTTCTGATGCAACAAAATACTCTAGGCTGATTTTTCTCCCACCCTATCAGCCATTCTTCTCAGGATTCTTGTTTCCTTTCAGTATTAGACATCAAGGTTTAAGCACACAGTAAACTCATTACTCTAGGAATATCTTTACTTCCGAGTTCTTCCAGTTGGCAGAGCTAAGAAACGTCTACATGCACAGACACATGCACAAAAATGTACACACTCACATACATACATATACTGGAGAAGTATATATACATATGCAGGGTTTAGAAGTCTTGAATTATTGATACCTCTAATACTCATCTATCTGAACAGGAATATTTTCTTGCCCCCCTGGAATGGAAGTGCACTCCATTTTTGATATTAATGTTAAAGCAAAAGTTGACTCCAAGAAATAGAGGATTTGTGGTCAATTTGGCAACAAACAATAGAGTTACAATATCAGAAGAAGAAAGCCACAAGAACTGGTTAAAACAGGAGGAAGTAAATGGGAAAAGCACTACAAATGTCTTTCTATTTGTTTATGTACTCATTCAAAAACATCTTTCAGCCTTTATTAAGTGACAAGCACTCTTTTAGGTGTTAGGGATACAGCGGTAAACAAAAAATTAAAAGTCTCTGACTTAAAGAAACAGAGAGTCAAGCAGTTTAAAACACGCAACGTAAAATTAATACAAAATATATAAGAAATCCAAAAGACCAAAGCAGTGAAAGGGGTGTAGGGTGTTTGGGAATGACAGTTCCCATTTCACAGGGGGCTTGGGGCACAGGTCTTTCTGATAGGCTCATGTGTGAGCCAAGACTTCATGGAATTGAAGAAGCAGCCACAAAGATATCTGCGCCAAGAGTTTCAGGCAAAGCACAGGAAACACGGGTCCTGGGAGGATGTGATGGAGGAGTAGCCAGGCGGCCGCTGTGGCCGGAGCGCAGTGAGTGAGAGGAGTGAAGCGGGAGCTAAGCTGGAGGAGGCCGCACAGAGTCAGATTCCGCAGAGCCTCGCCGGCCTGTGTGAGGACTTGGCTTTCACGTTGGCTGAGACGGGAAGACACTGGGAGGTCTGGAGCGGAGCACTGGCGTGGTCTAACTTCTGTTTCAAGATAATCAATGCAGTCGCTCTGTGAGGAATGTCTTGTACACGCAAGCAGGGAACCAGGGGACTCCAATCCGGGAGGAGACGGTAGAAGCCAGAGACCAGCTGGAGAGACTGCAATAATCCAGTCCAATCAGGGAGGAGATGGTAGAAACCAGAGACCAGCTGGAGAGGACTGCAATAATCCAGAGATGCTGAGGTCTGTACCAAGGTCACAACAAATGTGTGCACTTGAAGGTGGAGGTAGGCATCCATGCAGCAAGCATTTTTGGACGAATACTAGGTGCCTAATATTGTTATAAGTCCTGGGGAATACAGAGATGAACAGAACACATTACAGCCCTCAAGGAATTCACAATCTTTGGAGACTATGACAGGTGAGCTAGACATGTCTGCAGACAGTGATGGTCACCGTGGTGATCACTGTGATTGTTCAAGAGTGCTCTGAACCAAGTGCTGTGATCACACAGACGAGGACCTGGTATCCATATCTGCAGACTGCAGATGCAGGGGAAGCGTCAGAGAGAAGGTGATTTTCAAAGAGGGTGATGAGATCATTGGGCCCTAGAGAGAGAGGGAGAGAGAATCCTCATTTCCTACATTTCTAGTTTCAGTCACAGTCCTCATGCTGGCCTGCTGGCTTCAGTCATCCCCTCGGGGGGCCTTTGAATTATCTGCTGTGGCTTTACAGCAAACTCCTCTGACATGGTTTACCTTGAGTGAGTTTCTGTTCGTTTCCATCAATAACTTTAGTCTTAGAGACAGAAGATAAGACTGTGGAATCCACAGACCGGATGTGGATTGCCTAGGTGTGCAGGGATAAGGAAAGAGGGAAGAGGGGGATGATGTCCAGAGGTGTGGTCTAGGTATGAGAGCAACATCATTTAACAAGAGGATTGTTCAGGAAGAGAACCATAATTCGGGAAGAAATGACTGTGTTTTCAGATAGGATGATGTGAGTTGCCTCCAGGATGTAGGTGGTGCACCTGGAGCTGAGGGCAGCCCTAGGGGAAGGAGAGCTCTGGGAAGCATTGTCGATGAAGATGAACTTGCAGGGAGAGGCAGTTTCAGGAGGGATGGTCTGAGGAACGGAGGGCTGGGCTGGTGACAAAAGAAGGGGTGCCAGCACACAACATTGAAAAGAGCAGACAGGAGTGAAGGAAGCCAATAAGTACCATGAGTGGAAAGCTTTTCCAGGGGAAAAACGCAAATTCCTTCTATACTTCAAATGACCCATTTTACCATGTCCATTTCATTTCACTTATTTGTGCAGATGACTTATTTCCCATCCTAGCCTAAAACTTAAGAGCTCAAACCATGTGCTTTTTTATGAATTGCCAGCCTTAGAGGAGCACAGTTCCTGAAGTGGTTAATCCACAGACTGATTGCATCAAAGATGGTCCATAACACCATGTTAATGCTGTGGATCCCAGATCTCTCAAATGTTATTTCACCGACTAGGATTTCTTCAATCTGAAGCCAGGACGAAATATGCATAAGAACTCAATACATTTTCTTACAAACAAAAATAATTAAAAGTAAATTAGGGAGATGCAAGAGAGAGGAGATATGGGGATATATGTATATATATAGCTGATTCACTTTGTCATAAAGCAAAAACTAACATACCATTGTAAAGCAATTATACTCCAATAAAGATGTTAAAAAAAAGTAAATTAAAGGTATATATTCTCCTGCAGAGCTTAGTTGAAGAGTCCTGACATGCTCTTCTTGGGGTCACCTCTGTTGTCTTCACGGGCTTGGCTTTCCTTTCGAAGGATCCTAGGGGTGGGGTCCTAGATGTCGCAGCTGTTGTTAAAAAGCCTTGACCTCCTCCCTCACCTGCTCCAGCTGCATCCAGCATTTCTACTCTGTCAGAGCCGCTGAGCTGTCTGCCCTCCCATCCTTCCCTCATCTTTGCTCTTCTCTGACTATGGAGACACTGGCCTGTTACCTGAGGGCCCCAAGGTGTGTGATTCCATCTTTCTGGGTGTAGACTGAGGAGATGATTGGACTCATCTTTAAATGCCCACAACAAATATTTTCTCTTCCCCTCAGGCTATTCAATCTCCCCTGCACAGCAGAGCTGGGTCCGGCCTCTGTGCTCCCAAGGTGATGGGCATCCCAGCTGTTTCAACACTCACCACGCCACATTGCCAGTGACTGTTGACTTTCTCCTGTCTGCATATTCAGTGAGCTCCTTGAGGTTGGGGACCACATCTTACACATCTTTGAATCCCAAGGATGTATTTAGTCGAGTGCCTGGTGCCCAGAGGGTGCCCCACAAATGTTTGGTGAATTGGAACAACGTGGGTCCAAAAGATCATCAATTTACTTTCTAATCCTACATACCTTGCTTTTTCTAATTCTAAATTCAAAGTCAGATATATGTCTCTTTCTTGATTATGTGAGTAGTGTAGAAGGCAGTGGGGATTTTGTTCTACATCGTATCTTTTTGTTTCTCTTGGTTTATTTTACATCTATTACACAAATCTTCTTTGAATATCTAATAGGATAAGATATTCTTCTTTCTTTTCTAGAGGGAAAAGCTTGAAGAATAAGCAAGAGAAGTTTCGAAGATATTCTGGGAATTCAACTAGAAATGAACTCTTGTTTTTCTCGATGTTGGACCCCAGGGTGAGCAAGGACTCTGTAAACACAAAACAATGAGTCACTGAATGATGTGGCCAAATCTGTGGTTTACAGTGGAGGTGTGGCCTACATGACTTGTGTGTGCAAAGCTTTCAGTGTCACAGAGTCTGCTCAAGGAAGCCCTTTAAAGGCCAATTACAAGTGCACATAGAGCTTCAAAGTCTGCGGTCAGTGGAAATGATGTTTAAGTCCTCTGGCCAAGGGAGGGTGTACGCTCTGTGTGTGAGCTTGGAGGGGGCACCAAGATAATCTCCATGTGCCATCATGTCATTTTTCATGAACTGTTTTTCAGCCCTGTGGGGAAAACAGCCTTGTGGCCACGACACATCACTTCTAAAGTGAGCAGCAAAGCCATCTTTGGCAAGACTTCTGTTCTCTCAGCCAAACCACCAGCAACTCCTCTTTCACACGAGGCTTCCTGGCCTGGCCTGTACTCAGCTAACCACACGGGCAACGCCTCTCATGACTTTTGCGATGAGGCCGTCGAGAGGGTGAGTGGGTAGCTGGGGAGAGAAGGCATGTGAAACCCGTTTCAAAGAGCAGACCGTAATTTTTAGAGAGTTGAGTGTGAGTGGTGACAGAGGGTGCTGAAGAGTTTCACATGCTCCCAAAATAGATTGTCTTTGTAAGAACAAGTGGGGAAAAGGTGAGAGGATTTGATGAGTGTGATTTTTCTGTAAGGCTGCATTGATATATCTCTTTCACGTGTATGTTAGAAATTGTTGAATCCAGCTCTTCTCCCTCCATAGTCCCCGAGTATTTTATTCATACATTTGTACAGTACTTCTGACAGTCAGTCATGTATTAGTTATTCAACCTGGCAGGGCAGGCATTGTCATTTACTGGTCTGCATTTCCTCCATGGTGTCTACAATAGCGACTTATATTTTCCTTGCTTAATGATATTTGTTTAGCTTACCTAACTGTATTATCATGATAAAGGTAAAGCAAAATTCATTGGTGACACTTATTATGAGGAGTCAATGAGTGAAATGAATAACATTCGGGAGTTGAAAGAATACATTTGGAATCTTGAATAAGGTGCCATACTCTGAATAAGGTGTTATTTATGATAAAAGAGTAACCTTGTTATTTGAGGAAAAGAATTAATGATCATTTGTGTCATTTGATAAACATGCTTTGGATGAGAGTTGAGATTTTTATGTGAGTCAATATAAGCAGAACTTCCACGTGGATTTTCATGGTAATCAGTGTTAACTTTTCTAAAATATTAACAGTATGAGGAAAGAATGAAACAATGAATGTAATGAGAGTAATGAAACCACTGGTAGGAAGACCAAACGGCGCCTCACCCAACAAGAGAACGTTCAGATACCAGCACCAACGTTGCATCCATCATGGCTGGACCGAAATCAAAGACTTTCCCTTCTAAGTGGATGGAAATGTAAATCTTCAGACACATGCAGAAGAAAGACTTGGCTGTGATATGGGTTGAGACTCAGGGAATGTTGAAACAACTGGTCCTTGAAGCAGGGAGTGTTGAAATAATATGTTGTTTTAACAGTCTTCACTGGGAGACTAATATTTCAACACATTTGAATGACTTCCTTGCAGTAAAAATGTTTAGGCTTAAAAAATGAAGCTGGATAAGTAACAGGAGCTTCCAAGAGAAAAACCACTCAACTTAAATAATTTCACAGCAAAAAAATTAGAGACCCTGTAATTAAAGATGTTACCAAAAAGCCCATCCCACATTGCCTATTTCCACTGAGCATCACTCTGAGTTGGGTCTGCTTCTGCAAGCAAAATTTTAGGTGAATGAAAGCCATAAAAAAGAATGAAATAAAACCATGTGCAGCAACATGGATGGACCTAGAGATTATCATACTAAGTGAAGTAAGAAAGAGAAAGACAAATACCATATGATATCACTTGAATGTGGAATATAAAATATGACACAAATGAACTTATCTATGACACAGAAACAGACTCACAGACATAGAGAACAGACCTGTGGTTGCCAAAGGGGAGGGGACTGGGGGAGGGATAGATGAGGAGTTTGGGGTTAGCAGATGTAAACTATTATACATACGATGGATAAACAACAAGGACCTACTGTATAGCACAGAGAACTATACTCAATATCTTGTGATAAACCAAAATGGAAAAGAATATAGGGAATTCCCTGGTGGTCCAGTGGTTAAGACTCCATGCTTTCACTGCCGTTGGGCCCAGGTTTGATCCCTGGTCGGTGAACTAAGATCCCACAAGTCACAAGGCACGGCCATAAAAAAATAAAATAAAATAAAATCTTAAAACATATATATATATATATATATATATATATATATATATATAAAGAAGTTTTTAAAAGAATATAAAAAAGAATGTATACATTTGTATAACTGAATCACTTTGCTGTACAGCAGAAATTAACACAACATTGTAAATCAACTGTACTTCAATAACATAAATAAATAAATAAATATAAATAAAATTGTAGGTGAGAGAGATAAGTTTGGGATTCCCAGTTTCTCATGAGGAAATTACTAAGAAAACTGATGTTTAAGTGACAGAATTTGATTTTCTGAGAATTAGGGAAATTAAGGTAAATACTTCTATTCAACCCCTTCACAAATCCATATAATACTATTTCACAGGGATTTAGCAAGTACCTACAGGAAAAAAACCCTGTGCTACTGTCTCATCTACTGAATTTAAATGATGACTCAGCTGCAAAAGATTAGAGCTCCACAATCTGAGTTAGAGAATATGTTCCTCATTTTTTAAAATGAAATTATCTGTGTTACAAAAGCTACAACTCTTAGCCTAATACTGGCAAACTGGAACACTGGGTCTTTTTCCAGTATTTATTAATTCCTTACCTAACATAAGCCTTCCATTTTTATTCTTTTGGTTTTGTTTGTTCATTCTTTGGTCCTGTTTCATCACTAGAAAATGAATTATTATTACCATTATTGTAAAAGCACATGAAAATATAATTTCAATAGACTTCCACAGCTGCTTGAAGAGGCTTTTATGAGCATCCCTAGGTCTTCAATCAATAGCAAGGGCTGGTCTTTTGTGTAGGATTTTTGATAGAACAGACTGTAAACAATGTGTTCTTGGCATCTTACATTTACACATAAAAACTGTTTTTTGTATAAAATAAGTGTGATTGCTTGTTCTTCATGGTTGCTGTTAGAAGTGAAGGTAAGTAGGTTTAAGTGTTTTTTGTTTTTTTTTTTATGATTATTAGAATCAGGGACCCAGGATTGCCTGAATCTTGCCTTGCAACCCATCTACTCACCTCCCCACCAGTAGGGTTGCCAAGGGATAGATGTGAAAGGCTCTGTAGGCAAATAAGAAAAAGGAAATTACTTTACTGCAAGCTGGATGAAGGTCCCCACCTTGACAGAGGGCTCTTCGAAAAGCTGGCATACCTGGCTTGAGCCAATGTCCAAACTGAGCTAAGTCATAAGTCTGGCATGTGCCCGCCCCAAAGCCAAAATCAAACTCTTGGACCTTACTCCTAATAATCAGTGTCACAAAAGCAGGAAATCCAAGGATGGTCACACAGACTGATGCAGCGCACTAAACCTGCTGTAAATAGTCAGGGCTCCGTTGGCTCATTCAGTCACCCAGAGAGATTGAAGAGAGAGAATGCCTGTCACGTGCACGATTAATGGGTCCACAGTCCAACTCAACTGGCAGCTCCCCGCTCTTGGTGAGGGAGCCAGGACTGAGGGGCAGGCAGCTCTCCCCGTGTCCATAGCAGAGCTGAAGCTCAAGGAACTCAGGTCTGTGCCTGCATTGATGGGAGCAGCAAAAAACAAAACTAAACAAAACAAAAACAAAAAAAAACCTTTGGTGACCTTCTCTTCACGGCTCATGATCTGAGGACCAATAACCAACGTTTCAAACTCATGTGTCACATTCCTTCCTCCAGAGTCTGTCCACCTTGATCTTAACAGTTCTGAGGCAAAGATATAGAAGACTCACTTCTGGGGTCCAAGGGAAAGACAGCTCTTTCTTCTCCCCAGTTCTGTTCCTGCTCCAGAATCTTCCTGATATATTGGGAAACATGTAGCAAAAGTATTTTTATTTTTAAATTAAATAACTTTAATGTTATATCAGTAATAACTGTAAATAGTTTCTAATGTCAAATAATTCTTAAAGTCTTAAAGTGAAAGAGTATCCTACCCCATCCCATTCCTCAGATCTTTTTATCCCAAAATCAACTACTCTCAACTCTTTTAGCTATTTCATATGACCGATGCTTCCATATTTCTGAACAGCATGTGATTCTACTAGCCTTGAGTATTGTTTTTAATTTTAAGCCTTGTGTACTGACCACCTGCCATTGGAGACAAGGATTTAGCTTTTCCACACCAATCATCCTAAATTCACCTACTCCCAGCTTTCCAACATAATTATATCACAACTTTTAGGTAAATTAATAGCTTATATTCTTAGAACCTTCCAAATATTGTTCGCTGTTGTGTCCCTCCTTTCTTATAAACCTTTTGCTGTTGTTATTGTTGTTGCTGTTTTTGGAGTTCATCATTACCATAATTTTTTATTTGTTTAGTTTTCTATGAACAAACTAACTGATATCTTTTCAAGAGTTCCAATCTTTCTCCTACAGACCTATCAATATTATTTTCCATATACTCAAATACATCTCTTTTTTTCTGGCAAACTCCCAAAGACATCGGTTCCTGTCCTTCTGTTCTAGCCCATACTGTTTTGTTTCTAGATCTACACAGCTACCATCCTGAACATTCCTTTTAATGACCACCTGTGTTGGATGGCCAGTTTGCTGGATGTAACACCCTCTTCCTGTTTCCTTTTTACTTTAAATTTTGTTGAAAATCATTTTTTTTGTTTTAATATCATCCTGAGAAAAGGTGGTAATAAGTTGATTTTTCAATCTCAGCATACCTGAAATATTTATCACCACGTCTGATCTTTTGTCTGGGTAAAGAATTTTATATTGAAAATCTTCTGTGTCAGAATTTGAAACCAAAGTTTTCTTGTCTTATAACTTCCAATCTTATTCCTTAGAATCTTGCTGCTTAACTGATTGGCAAGACTTTGGGAGTTAATAATGCAGAGTGGTTAAGAACTGAACCACCTTGGTTCAAATCCCTTCTAACACCCCACCAACTTGGCCAAGTGATATTTACAAAGTTACTTAAACTCCTTGTGTTTCCTTTTTCTGCTCTGTAAAATTGGGTGTGATAAAATTCTATTCAGCCCAAATCAATGTCTTGGGTATATTTATCTTTAGATGATTTTAATTTAGATGAGGGAGAAACTGTTTTGGATAAAATAAACCTTTGTGGGATTTAATGTTGTGATGGATGAACACAAGTTTCAGCTATGGTCTTGATGGAAATTTGCAGTAAAATGCAACATGTAATGTTAGGCACATCCTATACACACAAACACCAAAACAATTATGATAGCTCAATTTCTGGAAAAAATAGCATGTATTACAATAATACTATGTAAGTAGTAACCCTTAAATTATAGTTTTGTTTTGCATATTAAAAAAATAGTTCATCAAGAGCATAGAGACCACAGTGGGAGGTCCAAAAGATCAGCAGATAGAGTGGTTAGTCTATTACACTCCCCACAGCAGGAGATCTGAACTTCACTGTTAGGATATTGAAGACAGCAAGTGGAGTTTGTCTCTACTAGCACAATGCCTGGTACATTGCCTTGGCCAAGCACACACGCGAAACTCTAGTCAAACAATTAAAACACAAATGTTACATATTTATTAATTTGGTAGTGATTAAATGTTTGTTATCCAAGCCTAATAATTCATTGTTCTGAATTGGATTTCCCACAGTCTATTATGGTAATTAGTGCTGGTAATGTGCTCCACACCCACAGATGGGAGGTTGAATTTTCAAAACACCCTGATTTGGAGATGGAAAATGTGAGCTGTTTGTTCCATGTCCTTGAGTAACTCACTTAACCTCTTCTCAGTTTCCCTGTCTGTAAATTGCTGCAGCTACCCTATTAGAGCATTTTAAAGGCTAGAATAACGTGTGTGAAAATTCTAGGTAAGTCCTATGAAAATGACTGTTCATAGGATCTGAGCCTCAGGCAATACTTTCATGTAATATAAGTTCTTATGAAAGCAGAGGTTCTTCCTTCATTTCATGAACGGTTATCTTTTAGAATAGAAATAAATAAGAACCTGGTTAGTGTAATTTCTACAAGAAATTCCATGTTGCAAATATTAAACTAGTCTTTTTGCCTAAGAAAAAATTTGCCATATACTCAAAACTAGTCATGTTTTTTTGTGCCAAGATAACTAGATCAAGTCAAAGTTTTGTCATTATGGGGTTTTGTCTCCATATATCTCATGCTCGCACTGTTGCAACTATGTTTGTCATGATTTCTTTTACTAAATAATGATATAAAACAGCATTGATTGATGATTTACTATGTACCAGGCATTGTGCTAGCAGAGACTAACTCTACCTGTTGTCTTCAATATCCTAAGAGCATAAGGACATTCTTGAAACAGTATTCATTTTGTAATCACTATTATCTTTTATTTGGAAGACAAAAACAAACATTCACATAACTCCTTTGGGAAGAGGTGTGTTGCACAAAAATAAAGAACATGCTACGTAGTTCCATGAAGCTTGGGAACTGCTAAGCTAGAGGAAAAAAATGTTTTATTCTGAACTTCCCTTTATTAGTACTTAGTGCTGTACAAGACTAAAATGATGTGATGTGATAACGAAACAGATAAAAGGTCAAATGACTGAAAATTCAATATAAGTTGGACAGGATGGCTAATATGCAGTGTTTGCTGTAGAAACACATAAAGGAGCCAACAAATCTTTCACTTTTTCATTTAATTTTTTTCCTACTTTGCTTGATAACTTTTATACATTAAGTACTATGATTTGACAGCCTCTGCAGGGAGAAAGTTCAGCTCCTATTACCAGAATTAGACAGAATTTTTTCTATTTGCTAATAACTGGGTGCTTTGTATAAATTGCTTAAACTCTCTAAGCCTCAGTTGTCTTATTTATAGAAAGAGACTAAGAATACTTAATAGGGCAATTATGAGGATTATATGAGAAAATATATTCAAAGTAGTTTCCACTGTGTCTGATCCAAGTAGGCATACAATAATAATTAGCTTTACTGTAACAAAGATACTATTTGTTGTTGCTTTGCTGTAATATTAGTTTTGTGAAAATGTTTTCCTTTTATTGAAATTCCCAATATCCTTCATTAATTATGGAAACCCTAACTGGATAAGTTCTCCATCAATCTTCTGAAATACAAGAGCTCAGGTCCATGGCTTTTAGAAGCATAATCATCTAGTCCTCAGTTACTAGCACATCTGGGGACGGTCCCAGTTAGCCCTGTCCACAGGCATTCTAATAATATACAACATATTCTATTTCTCCCCAGACCCAATTCCATAGTTGGGAATAGGGTACCAACTCTTCCATTAATTTCACTTTAGTCATAAGTTGGGAAAACAAAAGCCACATTTACAATTACTTAGTTCATTGAAAGTGGGTTCAATAAGTAATTAAGAGCTCCTCAAACTCAACTCAAAGAAGCTACCCAGTTTATCCCATTCTTCAAAAATGAGAAAATCACGAAAGTTAAATAAAGAATGACATGAATAGCACTATGAAATGCAAATGACTCTCCAGCTTCTGGGACCTGCAGGACCTCCCATCTCTACCAGTGTATTGAGTAGAGCAATCCTTAATTTCCACACATGCCCCCAGCCTCAGCCATCTCTGAATGCTGCAGAGAGAAATGTAATAAGACACCAATTAAAACACATGATCCTTAGGAACATAAAGCAAGACAAACAAAAACACAAATAAAATCATTCAATAAACACTAAATGCTTCCTTCAGCACAACACTATATCTTGGCTTTATTGATTGAGAATAATAATAATTCACCAAATTCAGTATAAGAGGGTTGAACTGGAGTGCATAGAGATCTTCAACTGCAATTTTAATATTTCATTTATGTAAAATACTACTACTGTTACTGCTACAACACATACCAGCACTACAACTAATGACAATTCTGAAATAAGGGTAAAACATTCACATTTAATCAATTATGTGAATTATTAATGCCTCCATTTCTCAGTGTGTTCATGACTTCATGATCTTTTTTAATGACAAAATAACGTTAAGGTAAAAAATGACTTGTGTTACATAGGAGGAATTGGGAGACATACATTTGAACTCTGATTCTGCTGCTCAATAGTAATGACCCTTGTCAATACTTTGTTTCTATCTATAAAAATCTATATCTACAAAAAAAAACCCTATAAAATTGTTTGGCTACTTACCTGCCTCAAAAAATATTTTACAGCTATAAAAAGAGTTAATGTGAGAAAATATCTAGTATAATGCCTAACACTACAATTTCTCATTAAATATTACTTTTATCTGAAAAATAGTATTGATAATAGTTATTGTTATGTATATTATAAATCTTACACACGGCAAGAAAAATGGTATTGTCAGTGGATTTCTAACACACCTAGTAAGAATGGGCTGGCTGCTTGTGAAAATGACTCAACAATGACATACACTGACTAAGAAAAGTGGAGAAACAGACTACATTGGATTTATGGACACAGAGGTGGAGTTTGAGGAGTGTTAAATGAATAATAGTACCTGCTTTAGTCAAGCTTTGGTAAAGGCTAAATTAAATTTCTCAGACATGAACAAATTGACAGAAGTACACGAAAGGTGAGCAAGTTCTTGTTAAAACAAGAACAAATTTAAACTATAAGAGAAATAAGGAATGCCCTGTACTCCTTCCAAAAATTTCAGAAAGCAATGAACATTTAGAAAGAAAGGAAGGAAGGAGGGAATGAGGGAGGGAGGGAGGGGGAGAGAAAACTTTGAAGGAAAAAAATATAAAGCCACCATCTTTAAAGAGGTGAATAGATATTTCCAGCTGTGGAATCATTTAATATAATTCTTGAACAGGAAAAAACAGGTGAGGAAATTTGAGCAGAAATAGCAGAAAACGAAGACAAAAATGGAAGAGGTTCGTGAAGACAGGATGAAAGCAATGAATGATGAAGAGTTTAAGGAAGAATCAAAGCTCCAACTCCAGCCCTCTAGGAGTGAGGGAGAAGGGTTGGTGGCGAGGGGCTTTGGAGACAAGATAGCCAGGGGAGGCTTCCTGAAGGAGAGGTGATGCAGAGCTTTTGTGTTGAACTCCTTCAAGAGAAGGAGAAAAAAATCAAGGTAAACAACAGCTGAACACAATATGGTTATTAATCAAAGAAGGAAGAGTAAAATAATGGAGCCATAGCCATGGCAGCTTAGAAACTAAGTGGTGGGGAGAAATTCCTGGAGAAGAGCTGGCCATTCTCAATGCAGAGGCTTCTCTGCTACAAGGGGGCCGGGATTTACCTTTGGCTGCTAATGGCAAGTGGGAGAAAGACAAAAACAGTTAGTATAAAGGAGGAAAGAAGCCATTAGGGACATTTTTTTGAGAGAATCAAGAGAATGATATTGTAAAGTGAGGATCAATAAGCTTTGTAAATTCCTATTAGAAAGCTGACCCAGGAAACTTGCCATGAAGCTGAGACAGAATAATGGAAGTGACAGACAATGCAGCCAGGGCACAGAGGGGCAAGGAGAAGGTTTTTTTTTTTTTAATTACAGAGGTAATAAAGAATAACCCCAAAGCAAGAAATCAAGGTTACTTATTTATAAAGATCTGATAGATCAAACAATTCCTTTCCAAGACAATGCAGAAATACTGTGTCGTAGGTGTTATAAAACCACTAGAATTCCATGTACAAAGGTTAAATAGAAAAAATACATATATCAGATGAACCAATAATGAGTAAAATTGCACAGAGAACAGTTTTTATGTTGCTGCTAAAAGAGACAGATGCCCAGGGAGCCATAGAGCCTTATCCAAGGTCCCACAGTTAGAGGTAGGTCTTTTTGACCTAAATCTTTTTTGTCTTTTTGACTCCAAATCCTATGACCTTCCCACAATGTAGCTGTTAACTCAACCAAAAACTAAGTTAAAACTGATCAAATTCCTAATGCCAGTTGTCTTAAATAATGCATTCAAATACTTTCCACCAAGTGGGGACCCATGCTGTGTCTCTGTAGCATAGTAAGGTGAGCTTAGGAGGGAGTTCCCACACACTCATGCACACACAAGCAAGTGCAGGCACACAGGAGTGATAGGAATAACCACAGCAAACAAAGAAAAAGAGTACCTTCTTAATAATAAGGAGGAGAAGCAGAACCCATCACATGCACTCTCTGGTGAAAAATAAGAAAATTTTGATCCAAGTAACCAAAAGATTGTTCTTCCTTTTGCTATTGTTGTTTTTTTGTTTGTTTGTTTTTTGTTTGTTTGTTTGTTTGTTTTGTGTGTGTGTGTGTGTGCAGTACGAAGGTTTGTGAGGGAGATGTGGGGCAGTTTTAATGGATATAAAGCGGGAAAACAACAGTTACCAAAAGAATTATGCAATCTTACAAAGTGAAAGTGGAAAGAAGAAAAAGAGAATCACTTCATGGGAATCATACAAATGTAGAAAAGAGCACAGAAAAGAACTGAAAGTAGAATAGGAGGTTATGAGGATAACCTACTTTGGAGAAGAGAAGAATGAAATCTATTTAAAAAGATATTAGAGAGTCTCAAGAAATTTCTATTTTCTCTCTGGAAATTTTAATGAGCTATTGTGATGGTGAGGCAAGAGTTGCACATAAATTAAAAGTATTTTTTAAAGTAAGAATTAAAATGGCTGTCAAATGAGATGATTTGTGTGAAAATACTCTAAACATTATGAAATGTTGTTGTGGTGCCAGACGTCATCGTAGCTATTACTGCTGTTGATATCATACTTGATGGTGTTTCCTATGGTAACACCCCTGTCTCACCACCCCCAGTGATGTACTGAGCTCCATCATATCTGGGGGCTGTGGCTCCTCTTTATAGATAAAGCCCTGCCCATCCAGCCCTCTGGAGACAGTAGAATGGACGGTGCTACTGAATCAAACACACATCTTACCATGAAAGAAATAGTAGTGGGCTGGCTCTTTCCCACTTTCACCCGATATGAAATATGAAGAAACGGTCATAAATTACAACAGGAGAGATTTCAGTTTGGAATAAAAAAAATAATTTCCTGCTGTGATGCATGGAAAAAGGTTACTGAGGGAAGTAGAGGTATCTCTTTGCTAGAGCTGGTAGAAATAGTTCCCTGCTTGCCTTCAGATGTTCAGAAGGAAAGCTCTTAGAGGTGGGGCAGTTGTTGCCGAAAGGGGTGATTCCGGGGGTCTGTTCAAATTTCCAGACTGTGTTATTATAAGTGGTTGTCAGTTTATCAAGTCAGGTTGTGCTGTTGATTTAGATACTTACAGTTGTGCTTCAATTCCATGTATCCTGAAGTAGCCTTAAACAGTTAATGCAATTTTGAAAATATTTTCAGTTCTGGAAATTGTTGAATACACTGGGAGTGAAAACATTGAAAAAGGTTTCAACTATTTCAGGTGATAAAGAAATCAATATTGGATTTTTCTATTTTGACTTGCTATTCATTTTTTTTTTTTTTTTTTTTTTTTTGCTCTCATCCAAACCATTCTTTGGCCAGGCTGAGGCAAACTCGTTTGCTTTATTCACCCAAAATATAGGATTTAATGTTTCCTTCCGTATACAACTTCCTACTCACATCACCTATCTTCCCAAAGGCTGTTGAAGGCGTTTTCTGCTTCCTTATCCTTTCAACCCAGCCCAAAGAGTTGTTTCCCCTTTCGTTAAGAGGTATAAAAATGTCAGTGCCACTGAAAATACAGTATCTTTATTCTCATCGTCTAGGAGACAGGATGCGTGTGAAGGTGTTAAGTGTCAGCCATGTCAGATTTCACTTCCTGCTTCATAATCAATCCAATATGGGTCGACCAGGCCCCTGTTATGCCCCAGCCTTTCCAAGCAGATCTTGCTTCTAATCTGACCTGGGCTGCTCTCACTTCAACTACCCAGGGACAAAGTTAAAAATACCTGGCAATATCCCTCTCCTTCATCCACCTCCTGGCCCCTCTTCTATCTTCAGGGTTATAAAAATGAAGGAAATTTGTTACGACGGATTCCCATGGCTTGGGAGTTGCTTGCTGAATGATTTCATAGTCTAGCTATTAGCTATGAAGAAACATAATGCCATCCTTACATATCTGGTTTGAGTTGGGAGGGAAAGGCTCAAATGAAAGTCTCAGAAGAGGCAGAGGGGAATGAAGAGAATTTAGCATTGTGGGGACTCGGTCTGCTGATTTTAGGAGGGTGATTAGGTGGAGTGTTTATGGCGCTAATGTTGGAGTTTGATTCCCCAGCTTTTTTACTTGCAGTGTGTATGCCAGGGTAGAAAGTGACCCTGGGGACCTACCATGTTAGTCCAGGTGGAGGGAGCTCGTTGGGAGGGAATGAAGAGCTTTTTGACTGGTTAATTTCCCCTGGTGGAGGGTCTAATAATGACTCTGACAACCAAGAAGCCAGCGCTCTTAGGGTCAGGTCCCATTACCACACAGATAAGTGGTCTTGAGGCAAAATACTGCCGTGATTAAGAGGTTGGCCCCTGAGATCAGGCTGATGAAGGCTCAAACTTTGTGACTTTATGAAAAGGAACCCCATATCCTCAGCTTCCTTAACCAAAAAAGGAAGATAATAATTGTATCTAAATGAGAAAATGGGTGAATTGTGCTAAGCATAGTGTTTAACACAGGAAAACTGCTCAAAATGAGAGACACAGGGACAATAAGGAATGAAATAGACAAGTATCTGAAAGAATTCCTTGATTCAACAAATGTTTATCGAACACCTATTATGAATCGATACATGCCCATGGTATTTTGAAAGACAGAAGGGCACCCTGAGCACAGCTCCTGCCCTGGGTACTTCTATTCTCATTGGCCAGACAAAATATTATTGAAATCTCAAGCTATTTAAATAATGAGAGCTTAGGAATTCAGGAAAGGGGATAACTATTATAAATTGGAGTAAAGAATCTCATGAAATATTTAAAATATTTAGAGAAAATTAGAAGATATTTTGTGATATGTCATGAAATTATTGGAAACTACAGTTGCAGAGTAAAAGAAAAGGTAAATCAGATGATATGGACTCAATTCTTTCTCACCTTCTCATGTGTGATACTGAGAAATCATTTCACCTCTCTTCGTCTGAGTTTCCACAGCTGTAAAATTAATGTTAAGATTCAGCTCATGGATTTTGTGAGCATCGGGCAAAATAACATATGTTAAAGTGCCTGGATTTGGTTTTGCTCTAGGGAGCATTTCAAGGGGTAAATATGAAAAGAATGTAGAGTCAGTGTTCACTCCCTCCATGTCTCACCCTTTCTTCTTTCTCTGAACAGAGCTACGGCTCCTCTCATTTGATTCCCTGACTTCCTATGCTATTTGAGTGGAAAAGAACAGATTTATCTCGTCAGACAACATGTTACCCTGTTTCTCCTGCATCAGTCAGCTGCGTCCTGAATGCTCCTGGACCAGAGCTGCCGACAGTGACGGTCCAAGTGATGGGGCCCAGGACTCGCTGCTCAGAAGGCCTGACTTCTGCTCCTGAATCTGCAAGAATTTCACTAACTGACCCTGGTTAACTCACCCTCCACCTCTTGCCTCAGTTTCCTATCACAGGGAAGCCACGAAGATGAATTAGCAAATTCCAGAAGTTGGAGATCCTATTGCATGTACAGCCCTCTATTTCTTTACCCTTCCTTTTTGATTATTTGACCAATTCCTTCATAAGTGTAATTAAAAATTAATTCCTGTGTATCCTTTCCCTAAAACCAAAATGATGTCCTGAACATGTCCCAGGTGAGAACTGGAGAACACCAGAGGGGGAAAGGTCCACCGCTGCATACAGCTGGTGAGAAAGCACAGACCAGTCATTCTTTCTAGGCTTTTCTTTTCTCCGTCTCTATCAGCATTTTCCCCAGTGGAATCAAGGAAAACATTAATGAGAGGAAATACAACCAAGTGAAGCAAAAGCACAACCATATAGTCCCTACTTTACTGACCTAAGAGACTAGCAAGGACGAACGCCAAGGAGGAAGGATTGACGTGAAGAGAAGAATCATAGATAGAAAGTCCATCTTTCAATGACAACGTGATTGTTCCAGAAAAAAAAAAAAAGACTTAACCAGGTAAAAAGAGGACTAGAGTTCCTTGACAATGACTGGGAGGTGTTTTTTCCTCTGTTTTCCTCACAGGGCATAACATGATGCCATGCACAGAATAGTTGATAATGTTGAGGGTGGTAATAATTATGATTATTACATAATTATGACACTGGTGAGCACCTACTCTATGTCAGATGTTAAAGTATCTTACGTATATTTTCCCAACAACTCAATAAGGTAGCTGTGTGTAGGTGCTTGCATGTGTGTGTTATTCCCATGAGGAAACTGAGGTACAGATTGTTTAAGAAATTTGACTATGGTCACCCAATTAGTAAGTAGCAAGGACAGAATTCAAGCCCATATCTGCCTGATCTGGATTCCTATGAATTACCCATTATGTCTCATAGATACTGAAAAGGTATTTACTGAATAATTGGGTAAATATTTCCAAATACCCATTTAAAAACATCTAGGGAAGAAGAAGAAAAAAACATAAATGAAAAAAATAAAACTGTAAGTGGAAAAAATAAAACTATAAGTGAACAAATTGTTTTAGTGAGGGAGAAGACTAACCTATCACTTATATATCTATTGATAGATTAGAATCTAAATTCAGCTATATCAAATAGTTTAATGTATATGTCTACAGGCTTTTCCAGTTGTGATTATAATTAGTAAAGACTAAATAGTAATAGCTTCATAAATGCCATCTCCCACTTGCTCCCACAAAATCTCCAAAAGCCTTCAAAATCTAATCCAGTCATTTCCAGGAGTGACTTGGAGGGTTGTCACCTGTGCTTGCAAACTATCTCTTGGGCTACAATGGCCACATGGTATCAGTGAGTTTCTTCCTCTCCTGCCTCAGCACCCTCTTCAGTGTCTGCTTCCTGGTAAGCCAGTGCAAAAAGCCACACTCTTGTCCCTCCAACAGTGCCCATCACAGAGCATCTTTATCCGTGCCAGAAAATCTGTACGTCCTCTTGATGCCAGAGTAGAGCTCCTACTTCATCAAGCCTATGTTGGATTTTGCACAAATTTCAGTAGAAGCTCCTCTCCTAGACTGTATCACCAGAGCGTTGATGCAGAACTCATTGTGCTCTAGAGACTACAGGAGACCATGACATTGTGCAAACAACTTACCTTATACCTTCACCTTGTCTCCTATAGGGCTCAACTAGGAGCCACTAATTCTGGTCCAGGGAACTCAGTCCTCTGGACATTTCACACCTATCCTTCCTCCCGTAGGCTCCTTTCTCACATTCAGTGAGATGCCAGAGCACTGCCTGTCCCACTAATTTGCCAGTCAAATCCAAACATACCTGAGTCCCAGTGTTGGGTACAGCTCAGGCTCAAGCTGAAACCACTTCTACATCATTTTTAAAACACTTACATTATTTTAGAAATTTGATCAGGTATTTTTCTGTATAGTTCGGTGCTGAGAGAGGGAAAACATGTCATATTCTGCCAAATATAATTTGAGAATTTCAGCTTAAACATTTTTTGTCCCCCAAATGCACCCGTCAAATAATATTAGGATGATGGTTATGAGACAGCTTATTAAAACAGGAAAGTACCAACCTCATAGAGATGGAATGTTTTTCATTGTTAAATAAACACAAATTTGTGTGTGTGTGTATGTGTATGTCTATGACTAACAAATTTAAGAAAAAGGGACAGACCAGTGATTAAGAAATAAACTCAATGGCAAGGACACACAAATCAACACACAGATTAAGAGAACATCATTATTGTTATTTTTAACCAACTAATATGTATTGATTTCTCACTACAGCCAAGACACCAGGAATATCAAGAAAAATACAGCATGCCATGTAAATTAGTAATTGCAATTCAGGAGAACATATTTATAATAACATAATGGGAAAATTATATTTGGGCTCCCCTCTGAACAGAGTGATTGAATTTTCCCAGGGTTGTCAGAGATAGATTCATTTAAGATGAATCTTGAGCTGGTACCCTTTAGGAGTTATGCAGTTTCACAAGGCAGATCAAAAGACACGGAGGTACTAGTGACACTAAGTTACAAAGTCTAAATAACAATCGTGAGACATAATGGAAGGGGACCCTCTCTGAAAAGCGCTCTTCTGATGCAGGTTGAACCTCAGATACCACATGGTTTGGCTGGGTGACATGTGCTAGCCCTGACTTCCTAGACCCGTTAGCTGTTTGCCCCAAAGCTGTCTTCTTAGAGATTCAGCTCTGCTCATTATCTGAGTCCATTATCCACAGGGCAAGGAATACTCGCCAACCTACCAACTGGTGGTTCTAGGGCTGGTTTTATTGCTGGAGCCCCACTATCTGTGTACACAATCAATCTTAACTGTTTAGCCCAGCCTGCTCTTCTATCTTGGTCTGTTGTCCTTCTGTTCAGTTCCTGCTAAGCCCAGAGTTCTTACTCAAAACAACCTTCTTGTCTAGGCCTGAGTCATGGGTCTAGTTCTTGCCACTTGACTTTTCACCCATAATCAGAACCTTAAGGCTATCTCCCAGCCTGACTTAGCATCTTTTACTTTCTGAAAACTCCTGCTATTGGGGCGTCACCATCAGAATGGAAAGACATAGCTACCAAGGTCACTTAGGTCTGAGCTTGCTTTGTTTTCCTTCCTTCAACACTGAGTAGTGAAGTGCTGACTGTCCCCTTCAGGGACCTCCCTATGTCCCAGTTCCATCTCCCCCTATTCTCCACCTGCCTATGCAATGTCCACCTCTCCTTTGTGCTCCAGGCTTAACCAACAGTTTCCTGAATGCCTCAGTTTCTACGACTCACACTTTCCACAAACTTAAAAATTCAAAGATGCTTTCCACACACTACCCCATAAACTCCAGCTCCTCCCTTTATATTGCATTGCATGGTTTCTGCATAACTGCCTAAGCCAGAACCTAGGGAGCTTTCTCAATTACTTTTTCTCAATATCTACATGTTAGTTATTAAACATTGTTGGATCTGTCTATTAAGCTTCTCTTATCACTTTCTCTACCCCAGATCCCACTGTCATGGTTGATGTCCTCAATATTGTGTTCCCAGGCTCTAGTTATATCTTCCTCTCTAGTATTGCATTCTGTCTCTTCTTCACAGAAGCCAGAGTCTACATTGTGAACTGTAATATCCGGAGAGCACATCTGATTCTGCATATCTGTTTAAGCCCTGGGATGATTCTCTGCTGTCTATAAAATAAAGGGTAAACTTGTAATGTGGAACCTAAAGTCTTTGTAATATATTCTCCAGCAACCCAAATTATTGAGAGTTCCCCCCAAATGACTGTGCGTATCCCTCATTCTTTCTATTGCCAGAGTTCTTCCTTCTGTCACCACGGGAAAATTCTATTGAACTTTTAGGACCCAGGTGTATTATTATATGCCCTGTGAAGGCTTCTTAGGCAATCTCCTTTATTCTCACACTTATTTCCTCTGTACCTCCTAACTTGAACATATTTTAATTGCAGCAATTAACCGTATGTACTATTGTCATATTTTTGTTGTCTATCTTTCCTTCCTCTAGACAATGAACTGTTCGTGACATCTTTGCTTATTCTCCATCTTGTTGTGGGTTTCTCAACAACGGTACTACTGACATTTTGGACTGGTAATTCTTTGGTTTTGGTTGGCTCTTGAGTTAACTGTAGAATGTTTAGCAGCCCCCCTGGTCTCTACCCACTACATGCCAGTAAAACACTCTCTCTGACCTATCTATTTGTTACAACTAAGAAGGTTTTCAGATATTTCCAAGTGTTCTTTCTGGGGATGGGGTAAGCAGTGGCAAAAATTGACCCCATATGAACCACTGATCTAGATCAGTTTTGCATATAGTTTAACTTTATAGTTTGATGAAGGAAGGAAGGAAGGGAGGGAGGAAAGGAGGAAACAGATGAAGAAATACATATGAAAGTTTGGATAGAGAAACATCTAACATACAGATCTCAAAAAAGACAGCCAACATTGCACTCAGGCAAGGGTCAGTCGCCTATAAACCTAAGATTAAAGTATGTCTACTGATATCACAGTGGTGATAAGACACAGAAGGGGAAAAAAATGAAAGAGGAAATATGTCAGAGATAGAATAGCAAAAAGAATGAAGAAGACAGAAAGCAGAGACAAGACTTGCACTGATTATAGAAATTCAAGTACCATGAATAACATTTAATGTATATTATGTGCACCAATGATATTGTGGTTATAAGAGCACTGGCTCTAGAACCAGGCACCCTGGGCTCATGCTTCACTGCACCACTTACTACCTAACTTCAGATTCGTCATCTGTAAAATAGAGATAACAAAACTGCCTTATCTTGGACTGTTAAGAAGGATACATGAGGTACTCTAGGTAAAAGATTTATAAGAGTGTCTGGCAAATTTTAAGTGCTTCATAAATGCTAACTATATATAGTCCCTTCTTCTGTATTTATTTCTTTTGTGTAGTGTTATGAACCCAGATTTGGACTAGAAGGATTTGCACTCCTAAATTGATGATAATGTAAGAGAACGATAGATCTGGAATATAGTTGTAGAGCCACGAGAAGTCTAAACACCCCTTGGCATTCATCCTGTCAATTACTCTGCTTTAGTGTTTGGATAATACATTTGTATTTTCAGGCTATGTATCCTTGTATTTTTAATATCTCCATGTAATGTCTATCTTGGAGGAAAGTTTCATGTCAAGACTTAAGTCTTTCATCCCTCCCTGTTACTCAATCACACTGGGTTCTCATAGAAGTCATTAACCAAGAAATACTCTGGTACAAAGCCCAGAAGAACTAGAATTGGGCTGGGCCTCAGAGAAACTGCTGCTCTTATTGCTGTTGACCTAGTTATGAACCTCCCACCGGGATCTTCAGGAGCTAGAGGCTGGGGACAGTAGGATGGGATAGTGAGGGGGATGAGGCTTTTTGCAGGTGCTCCTAAAAGGACGGTGGAATGAAGGGAGGTCAGAAGTTAAGGCTGCCTAATGTTTGCAGTGTGTGCATGAAGGGGGTGTCACAGTCCTATCGGCGTGCAATATCAGAACTGGGTTCCAGTGGGGACAAGAGAGCTTGTCCCCTCAATGAAAGTATGGCCCTTACTCTTAGAGAGCTCATGAGCTGATGCAATACAAGCGTCAGATTGATATAGGAAAGAAAATTGCAGCTGCTTATTTCCTTTCTCATGACCATTCCTTCTGGTTTAAAGAGGCTAAGATTGGCTGACCTAGCATGGTTTAGTAGAAAGAGTGTTTTTCAGCATTCTAGCCCTAGTTCTGCTAAAATCAGTCTTTTCAAAATTATCATTTAGCTTCGCTAGACCTCAGTTTTTTTCATTAGTAAAGGGAGATGGTTGGACTTCTGAATTTTTTAAATTCCTGAATTCCTGTGAGTTCTAATGAGAGTAAGGCTACAAAGAATTGTTCCATAACAGGTGGTGATTTTCTCTGCTGTCTTTGGAGCCTGGATTGACTATAGTGACCACCTGAGGAGGGGGTGGGAAGAAGAATAGTCATCCACAGCTTTGTCCCATCATTTTATATAAACCTGCATATACTATAAATCTTTACTTATCTTGTGAAATTAAGCTCAAAATTATCCCTACCTAATATCCTCATTTATTAATCTGCATCATTAAAACATTTCTCTTTTTCCATTGAATTTGTATCCCACCTGCATCCTTCCAATGAATAGGTACTATATCTTACAATCCCATACTGTGTGCATGTGCGTGTGTGTGCATGTGTGTGTCTGTATTGCAGACAGAGCAGCAGGAGTAGCAGAGGAGGATAAAGGATTATGTTACGAGTGCCTTTAGGGTGAAGGAACAAAGAAATTAGAGAACAAGAGAAATCTTGCATTCTGATCTTCATTGTTCTAGATGCCATTAAGAACATTTGTGATTCATGGGAAGAGGTCAAAAATGTCAACTTTAACAAGAGTTTGGACGAAGTTGATTCCAACCCTTATGGATAACTTTGAGGGGTTCAAGACTTCAGTGGAGGAAGTAACTGCAGATGTGGTGGAAACAGCAAGAGAACTAGAATTAGAAGTGGAGCCTGAAGGTGTGACTTAATTGCTGCAATCTCATGATGACATTTTCGTGGATGAGGAGTTGCTTCTTATGGATGAGCAAAGAAAGGGGTTTCTTGAGACGGAATCTACTATTGTGAAGACTGTTGAAATGACAATAAAGGATTTAGAACATTATATAAACTTAGTTGATGAAGCAGGGGCAGGCTTTGAGGGGATTGACTCCAATTTTGAAAGACTACAGGGAAATCATTTGTAAAAGGAAGAGTCAACTGATGCAGCAAATTTTATTGTTGTCTTATTTTAAGAAATTGCCACAGCGACCCCAGCCTTCAGTGCCCACCACCCTGATCAGTCAGCAGCCATCAGCATGGAGACAGGACTCTCCACCAGGAAAAAGATTATGACTCACTGAAGGCTCAGATGATGGTTAGCATTTTTCAGCAATAAAGTATTTTTAATTAAGGTGTATACATTTTTGAGACATAATATTATTGCACACTTAATAGACTATGATATGCTGTATAATAACTTTTATATGCACTGGGAAACAAAAAAAAATCCATGTGACTCGCTTTATTGCAATGTTCTGGAACCTAACCCACAATATCTCTGAATTCTACCTCTAATGAAGTATGTATAATATATGAGACACTGTTCTAAGTATTTTACATGTGTTTTCTTTTTCAATTCTCATGACATCTCTATGAGGTAAAACTATTATTATCTCCACTTTAAGTTAAAAAAATATGTCACATAGAGAGGTTAAATAATGTCCCCTAAGACACAGAGATGGTTAGTGGTGGAGCCAGAATTTGAAACTAGACATGTTCTTCCCCAATCTGCAATTATTCCTAAATATCGAGATAATCCTGAAAAAGTAGCACATTAGCTATTAAACACTTCCTTATGAGTTGGTGTAACCCAGACTTACAGACCCCCGGGATGTGGGATAAGAGAAAGGTTAAAAGAGCAAGGTAAAAAAAACTTGTAGGATTGAATACAAAATTTCTATTATCTTTTGAAAAAAAGGACAGTGAGAGCAATAAGAATTTCTTTGTCGGTGGTTACACATAGACCACAAAATTTTAGGTAACAACTAAATACATAATCAACTGGTTTCAATATACTCTTTCTGCCCACATACACAGATGCTCATCAGATGCCAATGGAATCTGAAATGGAATGAAAACAATAAAACAAAACAACATCAAAAGCAAGAACTTGCATATATTGTTGGTGGGAATGTAAACTATAGTACACATAATTTGGAAAATAATTTGACAGTTTCTTAAACAGTTAAATGTACACTTACCTTATAACCTAGGAACTGTACTCTAGGTATCTACACAAGAGACTTAAAATCTTATGTCCATGTGAAGAATTGTTCATGAATGTTCACAGCAGCATTATTCATGATAGCCCAAACCTGGAAACAACCCCAGTGTCCATCAACTGGTGAGTGGATAAACAATTATCCACACAATGGAATACTACTAGGCAACAAAAAAATGAAATCCTGATACCTGCAACAATGTGGATGAAACTCAGAAACATACTAAATGAAGGAAACCAGACACAAATAGTATATATTGTGTGATTTAATTTTTATGAAATTTGTAGAAAAGGCACAACTAGAGTACACAAAGTAAGATTTTCAGGTGATGAAAATATTCTAAAATTGGATTATGGTAATGGTTGCAAACCTGTATAAATTTACTAAAATAACTAATTGCTCTCTTAAAGTGGGTGAATTTTATGGTATGTACGTAAATAATAACTTAATAAAGCTGATTTAAAAAATTTGTCTTCCTCTAGACTTACTAAACCAGCGACCCCTGGTACCACTATTTTTTAATTGTGGAAAAATACACATAATATGAAATTTACCGTTTTAACCATTTTTAAGTGTACAATTCAGTGGCAATTAGTACATTCACATTGTTGTGCAAGCATGACCACCATCTCTCTCCAGAAGGTTTTCATCATCCTATGTTGAAACTCTCTAACCATTAAACAATAACTCCAAATTCTCCCCTTCTCCCAGACCCTGGCAACCACCCTTCCCCTTCAGTCTCTATGAATTTGGCTACTCTTGGTACTTCAAGTAAGTGGAATCATATATCTGCCTTTTGGTGCCTGGCTTATTTCACTTAGCATAATGTCTTCAGGGTTCATCTATGCTGCAGTATGTGTCAGAATTTCATTCCGTTTAAAGGAATGTATTTTCTTTCCATTGTATGTATATACTACTTTTTGTTTATCCATTTATCCATCAGTGGACAGTTGGCTTGTTTCCACCTTTTTGCTATTGTGAATAATGCTGCTATGAACATTGGTGTATCTTGGTACTGTATTTCTTCTTTTGGGAGAAGGGGATACATGGCTTTAATTATATTTGCAAAATCTGTGATCCAAATGTTAGCCATGTGGCTGATGAAATAACACATAAATAAATAAAATTTTCATGACTTTATTTTCCTGAGTGGGGATGAGTCTAGCAATTCAGAATGGAAAATACACTTACTAGATGTGAGCCAACAACATAGAGATAATGATCATTAACTTATTAACCCTTCATTATGTACCAGGCTCTGTACCAAACACTTTTTATTCATTATAGCATTTAGCCTTTAGAACACACTTCTGATCCAAACCTGTGAAGCACTGAGAAGCAAGTAATTTACTCAAGGTCAGCAGAGAATTTTTATTCACTCAGCTTTTGTTCTGACCCAAAGGCCATTTTTCATAACGACTCTACTATATTGCCTCTGTAGAGAAAATTCCTTGATTCACATGAGAAATTTGAAAATGGTTAGCACTGATTTTAGGAAAGACTGGTGCTTTGATTCAAGAAACAAAGCAAATCTCTCTCACATTTTGTAGTATAATTAGCAGAATCTGATAGCTAGAAGGATAGTCTACAACTATAGCAGTGATTATGTTTTAGATCTGATTTGGGACTCTCTTATGCAAAAATGAAGCCATTTGGAATCAATCCAATGCTATTTAAACTACATCTTCTTAAACTTCCTTGTATTTCCTTTCCCATATCTGCAGCAGAGAGGAAAGGCCATTTTACCATAACAACAAAGCCTAAAAGGTTTTGGCTGGCCCTCTTTTTCAGGAATCGTCTCTCAGTGGCTCCTGGGTAGGTGTCAGGAGGGGAGGTGCAAGAAGCTGTGTGTTGCTACCCTGCATTCGAAGCAGACTTTCCCACCAAAATATTCACAGCAGCCTGCAAGCAAGTCAGGCAGCTCTTTTAGAGATGGAGATTGTATTCAGATGTAAATAAAGACACAGACCTACTTGAGAATGGACTTGAGGATATGGGGAGGGGGAAGGGTAAGCTGTGACAAAGCGAAAGAGAGGCATGGACATATATACACTAGGAAACGTAAGGTAGATAGATAGTGGGAAGCAGCCGCAGAGCACAGGGAGATCAGCTCGGTGCTTTGTGACCGCCTGGAGGGGTGGGATGGGGAGGGTGGGAGGGAGGGAGATGCATGAGGGAAGGGATGTGGGAACAGATGTATATATATGACTGATTCACTTTGTTATAAAGCAGAAACTAATTAAAAAAAAAAAGTCTTCTTGGGATACACTGGTGTTCCTAGCTCTGACTGCGGTGCCCTAACCTGGGTTTTTGAATAACTCCCTTGGCTGCAGCTTAGTGAGTTTCCTATGAAAATGTAGACACCTGTCTATTCCTTCCCAGAGCTTTATTCTCAGAGCTTCAGTTTCTATTAATAGGGACTTTGTAGACAAATAACAAAAGGAGAAGAAACCACTCAAGTATGAGGCTATCTTGTTGCCCACAGATCTGATCACAAGGGTCAGTTTAGGGAATAAGGCAGAACAGGGGATGAATAGATGTATGAGTTATAAAAGCAACATGGCTCAAGGTGGCTTGCCAGAATTGTTCTGTATTTGCATGCCATTATTCTAAGGCATGCCTGCTGAGTTTAAAGATTGTGACATACAAACTAGAAGCTACATTCTGTAAGGGAAAGAGTTGTGTTCCTGTCATCTCTGTATCCCATTCATCCCCAAAAACACACAAACTATATTTTTGGCATTAATACTTCAAAGGTGTTTCTGTTTACCTTTTACTACATTAGCAGGAGTAATATAATATGTAATTTCTCCACTTATAGTGATTTAAGATTGATAAGTAGTGTATTTCTTTCTGCCATGGGCTAATGGTATAAGCAAAAATATCTGAAGAGGGTACCTTTGTGTTGCTGAGGTCTGTGCTTCCCAAAGACCCATGGGGTTGTTAACAGAGCCTTATTGCTTTGATCCTAGACTTACGAAGGGGGTTGGGATGGATGTTCCCAAAGAGGAAAGGGATGTAAACTTGCGCTATTAGAGGAAGAAAGGACTTGTCAGAGGTGATATACTGCTCATTGGGAAGGACAGGCCATGGGATATAAAATGGCAAACACCTGTCCTCCCTTGCACACCACCTGGAGGCACCAGGACCTCAGTTTGTGGACGGTTCTCTGGAGCTTGTGGAGGCTGGGCACTGAGCATCATGTCCTTGAGGAGTGTGTTAAGGATCCACATAATGAACTTGATTATGACCAGCATCTCTGTGTACTCAATGACCTTGAAGAGCCCTGACCTGCTTGACCAGGTGTGGCAGAAGAGTGATGACTGGGATGAGCATGGATTAACAGCCATATGACTTCTTGCTTATCCTCACCTAGACTGCATAATCTCCGAGTCTTTGTACCACCATGGAAAGAAGGAACCACCAAAGTGATTTGTATTAGATATCTTAAGGACTTTGGTGAATGAGTCCTTGGAACCAGGTTTGACTTGACATTGGGGGTTGGGAGACATGATTATTATAGCAAACACTTCACAGTGCTTACTATGTGCCAGGAATTGTTCCAAGAACTTATATTTACTAACAAAATGAATTCTTACATTTTACATATGCAGAAACTGTGGTAAGAAGAGGTTAATAACCCATCCAAGATAGCAGAACTAGTAAAAGGCAGGGCCAGGATACAGAACCCAAACAGTGAAGCGTCAGAATCTGTGCCTCTCGTTTCCATGAGGCAGGATTTACATCCATTAGATGCTTAAGAAAAAGAAAGAATGTATGAATGTTGGATGAGACCCCCTCCCCTCCACCACAAACCTTTTTTCAGGGAATATGCTGATGATGCTCTTGATTTGCCCTCAGGTAATATTTGGAATTAATGCTCAGTTTGATAAATATGTACTGCATTGGAGGAGGTGCAACAAAAGTCATTGTTGTACCACTCAGAGTTAGAAGAAGCAACTTGGAGACACAGAAGAATCAAGTCTTTCTTATTTCTCCTCCCTTGCCCCCATATTTCTGTTCTTATTCCTGAGTTCTTCATCTGCCCTCTCCTAGTCTAGACAGCAGAGAATGACAGGTAGGTGTGACCCTATACTCTACACTTCTTTAGCTAGTAAATTCTGAAAACCATGCATGTTTTGCAAATAGGGTTTTCCTCAGGGGGATCAGATCGTGTCAGGGCCTCAGACCTGTTTCTCTCTTCAGGCAATACATGTATATTTCTTCCTCCTACTCTTTCTCCCCTTCTTTCTCCCCAGATTTCCTGAGTAGAAGCCAGTTCAGCCCCCAAACAACTCAGCTGTTTCAAACACCCTCCTGTTCTCTCTCAAACAGCTTTACACTCAAGCAAACAGCACAGCCTGGGAGGTTTGTGGTGCTCGTGGGTTGCCACTGGACCCTGTCCAAGCCCCAAAAGCCTGTGCCCAGGCAAGGTCTAATGGGATATACTGCCAGGCTGCATGTGATTTATGACACCTGCGCCCGCTTAGAGCAAGAGAGGCATTCGGTTTTCCTTTTCTCCCACCCTATGATTTCCACACCATTCCTATGCTCAGTTCGTGGGTTCTAACTAAAAGAAGAGTTGATGCCAAATACCGTTAGCAGATGCAAACTAGATAAAATAGATAAGTGAGGTCCTACTGTATAGCACAGGGAAGTATATTCAATATCTTGTAATAAACCATAATGGAAAAGTAAAAAAAAACAAAAAAGAATAGTTGATGAAAATGGATAGTGTTTTCTCCAACAGCTCTCAGTTCTCCTTTTATCTTTTCTCTCTCCTGCATCTTGCAACCCTTTACCCTTTTTCTTCTTCCTTATATGTTTTTTCACCCCCATTTTAATTTTCATTCTTTCCGTCCAGGACCTTTTCTTTAGACTGAGACTACTGTAGGACTAAACAAGTGCCTGATAAAGCCTTCAGTTTCTTATTGGTTTTATTGGTCATCTCAAATAAAAATATATTTTTTTAAGAACTGGTTTTTGAAGTGGTTGTAAGAAGAACAGATTTGAGGAGTGTCTGAGGGGAGTTAAGAGGTCAGCTCTAACCCAAGGAAGAGGTGATGGTGACTTGAGGAGGTGGGAACTGAGAAGCCCAGATACGATTAGATAAGATAATGAGGCAGGTCACTCTGTAGGAGAAACCGTTGCTTAAAAAACACGCACAAGTAGCCATTTAGGGTTGTCCGTTTCTATAATAAAGGTAATCTAATTAGAGCTAGTGTCATTCCTACTCAGTAGCAAAGAGCAGTGATGCCAACATTTTCATGCAGTTGCCTTCTGGAGGGGTAGGAAAAGGCCAAACACAGCACACATGAATAATGTGATGAGGTATTCGTTCCAGAGGCAAAATAAATTTAAAATTTTAAAAACATGGTCAAGGGAGAAATATTCTTTCAGCACTACAGGATTATAATTTGTTGTCTCTGAGAAAAAAATAATTAAATAAAGCTTGATTTTTCTTTAGGTACTTATTTCTCAAGTGAGTAATAAGGGGAACCAGGCAGGCTGAGCTCTCACTGGTAGTAAGGCGGAAGTTGAATTATAACTCACATAGGACAAAAGGTCAGAGGAAGAACCCCCCTTCAGTGTCAGATCTCAAAACAGAGGGAAACTAGCCACCATGAGTGACAGCCAAAATAATAAACAGCACACTTTTACCTCCAAGAGCCTCATATATTAGAATAGTTGTAATCAAAATCAAAATAGCTTAAATAGTTTAACAGGGAATTTAAAACAAATAAATTATAGAAAGATTTTAAAATAACCTTAGAGGAAATTATAATGATGAAAAATTTTATTTCATTGAAATTTTGTAAAATCAGTGGATATTTCAAATAGCAGATTAGACAATATTTTAGAGTTGGTGAACTGAAAAATAAATCTAGGGAAATTATCAGAATTTTGTACAGAGAGCAAAATATGAAGTCTGACTATAAGGTAAGGAGATGGATGAAGGAATGAAAAGCATTATCAAATAGTTGGTTAAAGATTAAGAAAGAATGGAAGAAAAGCAATATTTGCTAAGAGAAAGACTGTCTAGAAAAGATGGAAGAAAAATAAAAACCCTCAGCTTTGGGAAGACCAATGAATCCTAAGAAGGATTTAAAAAAATGAAAGTTAAAGAGATGATATCATAGACTCCCAGAATAAAAAACAAACAAACAACAAATTGCCTATGAAGAAATGACGGACTTGGAGAAGACTTTTCAACAGCAAAGGTGGAAGGGAAAAGGCAGTAAAATAATGATTTCAAGGTTCTGAGGGAGACTCAACTAAACTATTACTGAAGAAAGAGAGTAAAATAAAGACATTTTTATTAAAACAAAAACTGATAGAGTTGACTCAAATGACTTTCATATAAATAATTTCTGAAAGAAATGTTTCAGGTAGAAGGAAATAATTTTAAAGGAGATTTTGAGATATAAGAAAAATAATAAATTGGCTTACAAAATAATAACAATCATGTCTAATTTGGGAGATAAAACATAATAGCATTAAAATATTGAAAAAGAATAAAATGCTAAGATGGAATAATGGAATTGAAGTTAATATGTTATGTTAACCTAGTTTGCATAGGCAATGACTAAAATTTGATTTTTTGTAAAATACCCATGTATTTAGAAACTACTCAAAGAATGGAACTAGTGTGTAGTTTATAAAACAGTACAGTGACAAAATGGATTATAAACGTTCAATAAATGCACACAAAGTCAGAAATGAAAGTAATAAACATAAAATGAGAGACATAGAGAAACCAAAATAATATGATAGATAGATTAAATTTTCCAATTAAAAGATTTTTTTCAAACTTGTTCAAGATAAATCCAGCTATATGCTGCTTATAAAGAATTATTCTAAAAATACAAAGGCACAGAAAAGTTAAAATTAAAAAAATTGAAAAATATATATCAGATATATTTTACTTTAAAAATGTAGTGTTTTACTTTTAGAAACAGGGCTTAACTAGTTTTAGACCTTAAGGCCAATAATTTACTGTTCTACAGATAAATAACACGCTAACAACAACAATAAAATTTGGAGTGTCAATTCACCAGTATGTTTACAAGTACATAGAATGTATGCATGTAATAAAAAAATCCCTCAAAATACATAAAGTAAAATTTGACAGAACAGCCAGAAGAATTTGACAAGCTCACTAATACCTCTCCTTAATACCTCTTTTAATAATTAACTGATCAATTAGAAAAAGTAAGTAAGAATACAGAACAAAAGTGGGAACTCTGGCCTATAAAACCAACCTGCCACCTGCTTTTGTAAATATAGGTGTGTGGTTTTTTTTAATTTTTAAATTAAAAGAATTTTATTGAGGTATAATTGACATATAACAATATATTACTTTCAGGTGTGAAGCACAATGATTTGATACTTATATATATTGCAAAAAGATCACCATAATAATTTTAGTTAACCTGTAAATACAGTTTAATGGTGCAGAGCAATGCCCATTGTTTACCTTTGTTGATGGCCACTTTCTTGCAATAATGGCAGAGTTGAGTAACATAGACAGTATTGCCATCAAAGCCTAAAATATTTAATAAATGGGCTTTTTTCAGAAAAAGTTTAACAATGACTGATATAGAAAATCTCCATTAATATACTTTTTAAATTTAAGTCTTATAGGGTTATAATTTATATACAATAAAATACCTAGTTCTTAAGGATTTAGTTTGACGAGATTTGACAGCTATATACACCTGTGTAACCACCACCCAAAACAAGATATTGAACATTTCCATCATCCCAGTAAGTTTCATTTTGCCCCTGTCTAGGCAATTTTCTTACCTTTCACCCTCAACCCACATATCCAGAGACAATGACTTTCTTATTTCTATCATTATAGGTTAGTTTTACGTATGGTGGAATCATATTGTATATACTCTTTTCTGTCTGGTTTATATCACTTTACAAAATGTTTTTTTAGATTCAACCAGGTTATAGCATTTCTTAGTTATTGTCAAGTAGTATTACATTATGTGATGATTCCACAAATTTTTTACCTATTCTCTTTTTGATGGACATTTAGATTGCTATCAGTTTTTAGTCATTATGAATAGACTGGTATGAATATTCTTAGGAAAGTCCTTCTGAAGACTTTCTTGAATAAATATCCAGAAGTGGAAGCTGAGTAGTAGAGTTAATTTTATAAGAAACTGTCAAACAGCTTTCCAGACATGTACCACCCTCATCAGCATTATGCAAGGTATCCAATTGCTCAGTAACCTTTGATATTGTCAGTCTTATTGAATTCAGGTGCCACACTAGTTGGTATGAATAATATCACATAGGCACTTAAAACTATACATTTTCTTGTACATTTCCTTGTTTTAGCTGCATCTCACAAATTTTGACATGCTGGCTTTTCATTATAATTCAGTTCAAAAAATATTTATTTTTGACCTCTTGATTGTTTCAACAATAGGCTGCTTAATTTTCAAGGATTTAAGGATTTTAAAAGATATCTTTTTGGTTTTACCTTTAATAATGTTGTGGTTAGATAACATATTCAATGATTTCAATCTTTTGAAATTTATTGGTGTGTGTGTTATGACCTGGTGCATGGTCTGTCTTGGTGAACACTGCATGCACACTTGCAAGAAGTGTGCATTTTTTTTTTTTTTTTTTTTTTTCTTTATAAAGAATCTATTGATTTTATTAGATACATGTAATGGAAAAGTCACAAATAAGGTTAGGAATGAAAAGGGGGACATATGTATAGACACAGAAAGATTTAAAGATAAGAATACTATGCACAACTTTATTCCAGTTAAATTGATATTCTAGATAAAATTGACAAATTAAAAAAAAAAACTGAGGAAAGAAGAAAGTAAAGTTTGAATTATAGAGAATCAGTAAAGATATCCCTAAAAGGAGACAACCAGGCCCCGATTATTATTTTTTTTTTTTTTATTAGTTTCTGCTTTATAACAAAGTGAATCAGTCATACGTATACATCTGTTCCCACATCCCCTCCCTCATGCATCTCCCTCCCTCCCACCCTCCCCATCCCACCCCTCCAGGCGGTCACAAAGCACCGAGCTGATCTCCCTGTGCTCTGCGGCTGCTTCCCACTATCTATCTACCTTACGTTTGGTAGTGTATATATGTCCATGCCTCTCTTTCCCTTTGTCACAGCTTACCCTTCCCCTTCCCCATATCCTCAAGTCCATTCTCAAGTAGGTCTGTGTCTTTATTCCCGTTTTACCCCTAGGTTCTTCATGACATTTTTTTTTTTTTTAAATTCCATATATATGTGTTAGCATATGGTATTTGTCTTTCTCTTTCTGACTTACTTCACTCTGTATGACAGACTCTAGGTCTATCCACCTCATTACAAATAGCTCAGTTTCGTTTCTTTTTATGGCTGAGTAATATTCCATTGTATATATGTGCCACATCTTCTTTATCCATTCATCCGATGATGGACACTTAGGTTGTTTCCAGCTCCGGGCTATTGTGAATAGAGCTGCAATGAACATTTTGGTACATGTCTCTTTTTGAATTATGGTTTTCTCAGGGTATATGCCTAGTAGTGGGATTGCTGGGTCATATGGTAGTTCTATTTTTAGTTTTTTAAGGAACCTCCATACTGTTCTCCATAGTGGCTGTACCAATTCACATTCCCACCAGCAGTGCAAGAGGGTTCCCTTTTCTCCACACCCTCTCCAGCATTTATTGTTTCTAGATTTCTTGATGATGGCCATTCTGACTGGTGTGAGATGATATCTCATTGTAGTTTTGATTTGCATTTCTCTAATGATTAATGATGTTGAGCATGCTTTCATGTGTTTGTTGGCAGTCTGTATATCTTCTTTGGAGAAATGCCTATTTAAGTCTTCTGCCCATTTTTGGATTGGGTTGTTTGTTTTTTTGCTATTGAGCTGCATGAGCTGTTTATAAATTTTGGAGATTAATCCTTTGTCAGTTGCTTCATTTGCAAATATTTTCTCCCATTCTGAGGGTTGTCTTTTGGTCTTGTTTATGGTTTCCTTTGCTGTGCAAAAGCTTTGAAGTTTCATTAGGTCCCATTTGTTTATCATTGTTTTTATTTCCATTTCTCTAGGAGGTGGGTCCAAAAGGATCTTGCTGTGATTTATGTCATAGAGTGTTCTACCTATGTTTTCCTCTAAGAGTTTGATAGTTTCTGGCCTTACATTTAGGTCTTTAATCCATTTTGAGCTTATTTTTGTGTATGGTGTTAGGGAATGATCTAATCTCATACTTTTACATGTCCCTGTCCAGTTTTCCCAGCACCACTTATTGAAGAGGCTGTCCTTTCTCCACTGTACATTCCTGCCTCCTTTATCAAAGATAAGTTGGCCATATGTGCGTGGGTTTATCTCTGGGCTTTCTATAAGAAGTGTGCATTTTGAAGTTTTTTTATTTTGTTTCTTTGTTTCTGTAATGCCAGTTGGGTTGAATGAACAATTTGGTTGATGAATATTTTTTTTCAAATCTCCTATATCTTTACTTATTTTTCTACTATTTTTAACCAAATAGTGTTAGAATCATCTAATATAATTATCTTTTTCTAATTTTCCCTTTAATTCTTTTCATTTGTTTTTATATCTAAAGAGTTATTTTTGCTTCATATGTACATATGATTGTTGTATCTTCTTGACCATATGTCTCTCTTTATCTTTGGTATTGCCCTTCATCTTGAAATTTACTCTTCCTGACTCTACAGTAGTTATAAGAACTTTCTTATGATTAATATTTATATAAAATATATTATACATTTTTCTCACCCTTGTGTTTTCAAACTGTCTGCACTTATATTTAAAGTGTGTATCTTGTAAACAGCATTTAGCTGGATCTTGCTTTGGCATCCAGTCGGATGAATTTTGTCCTTTAATTGGTGTATTTAGTCTATTTTCTTTTAATTACTGATGTGATTGAGTTTCATCTTACCATCTTGGTATTCATTTTTATTTGTCCCATCAGTTTCTTGGTCCTTTTCCTTTTGTGCCCCTTTTTGAATCAGTGAGGATTTAGTATTTAGCCCCTTTAGCATTTTTAGCTATATGCTAAAAATATATTATTATTTTTAGTGATTGCTCAATAGAATACATTATGCACCTTTACCATAGCAACATCTACCTTCAACTATTATACTATGTCACAATGTAAAAATCTTAGTTACAATTATCTCCCACACAGTGTAACCTTGCTGTCATGTATTTTGCTTCTACATATTTATATACCTCACAAAATATCGTGGTGTTTTTATATTTAATCTGTCAATAATCTTCTTTAGGAATGTAACATTATATTAAAATAAAGATAGAATGTTTTCTATATTTTCCCAAATGTTTACCCTTTATGCCATTCTTTATTATTTCTTGCCAAAGTGAGGAAATTTCCTTCTGTTATTTCCCAACTCATTTGAGGTTCTTTTCTATGTCTTTATCCAAATGGTTAGTTTCATTATTTTCACCTTTTTTTAAGTAAGAATAAAAGTATCTAGAAATATGAAGATTTATCTTAACATTTCTATGTCTGCATTCTAGATGTTTTGATAGGCACTTAAAATATTGTTTCCTCACTGGTATGTATTTCTAGAATTGTTTTTCATTATGATCCAAAGATACAAGGACAGTATTTTCTAAGGTCTAAGTTTGCTTCGGCTTGTTTTTCAATGTTTCTTTCTAGTTTGAATTTATTGTGTCCAGAGAAGATAATATTATTTACTTTGGGGAATATAATGATTTTTTTTAAATTAAGTGCAAGTATTTTGTAAATGTTCTATGAATGTTTGGGAAAATATGGATGTCTACTGTAGGTACACATATTTTCTTCTCTGCCTTTCAAACATATTAACTTCATGAAAGCCCTGTAATAAGTTAAGTATCTCAGGTCAATAGTATTCATTTCAATGGGGTAAAACTGCGTTCCGCAATTCCCATATCAATGCCAATTTTTGTTAAATTATTACCAAATCTTATTAAATGGACATAATTCCCTCAACAGTCAAATAAAACACAATTTTAATAGATACTTTTCATCTAATTAAGTACTCTATCTTATGGCTGTTTTTCTCCTTTCATTGGTAGCTATCACTTACTATACACCTAAAATCATGTAAACAGAATATAATTTATAATACCCATAACTTATATTATTCAACCTTTAATACAAAAATAAAATAATAAAAACAGAAAGAAAAGAAATAAATGAAAAGGTCATATTTTAGGAACTTGATATATGAAATTATTAGAGAGTGATATGTGACGTGATTACTAACAAATCATGGGTACTGTGAGAGGAAAGTTAAACCACCATGTTTCAGTATAACACTGCAAACATGATTGCATAGTTGTTTTATTCTGATCTCAGTTTTGTTTTATTCTGCTCTCAGTTTTGAGCTCCTCTGTGAGCTGCACAAAGTTGAAATAAGAATGCTAAGTAAAATTCTTCATAAATCAACTTCCCATTATCCAAATAGAATTTTTGTGTCATCTGCTTTCTACCCAAAGACCTATGGGTATCATTACTCCATTGTTTCTGAAATAACATGTTGCAGAGAAGAGTGATACCAGAAGAATTTTTTACATTTATAAGCATAGTTTTTTCTATTTGAATTCTTAAAGATGTTGCCACTATTAAAAATTTCACATAAAACCTCTAACACTTCTATTTTTTTTTAATCTGGGTTTTAGTGATCCACTTTATTATGAAAACTCAAATCTTTGGATTAGGAAAGTTTTTTTGTTTTTGTTTTTTTATTTCAGAATTTCTCATTCTTTATCTGTTGTGCTTGTTTCTTTTGAAATTCTAATTTTATATAAAATATCCAAAACCAAATATACACTATATAGTCTCTCATTATTTTTGCTCCTATTTTTTTTCTGAGTTTTGAAAGCATTTTTCAAGGTATGCTTATGTCATGTGTTCAATTCTAATCAAAATCCAAATTCTTGTTCATTGAATCAATTACAATTACTGAATGTAAAAATTTTCCTTTTTCATCTCCCACAGTCTCTCCTGACAACATTCCTGTTAAACATTCCTGTTTAACATTTAATTCTGAGACAAAATCTTCCTTTCCCAGTGGACAGTCAATAACCAGCCAACTCTTCCACTGCAGTTCAATATTTATTATGTTGCAAGCAAATGTTTAAATTTTCTAGGATCAAGATTCTCCTTTTTCTAATTTCAGAATAAAGGTCAGAGTTTTTCTTTTTTATATGTATTTTTTGGTTACTTTGATGAGAACTGTGGACATGGACATTTAGATGTACGTACTCAAGTAACCTACCATCCCCTCCATATCCTAGAGTGTACTTTTGCTATTATTTTGTATTATAAATATTATGTCACTGCCCCACTTAAAATTCTTCAGTGTTTTCCCGTTGTCTGAAGATAAAGTTAAAATGATTTACCATTGTATGCAAAGCCTTTTAAAATCAAATCATTAACATGGAATCACACACTACTGATCCATGGACTTTATCTCCAAACTGCAGATATTTTGTTTATGCAGTTCCTTGTCTATTCATTTAACTATAAATGCTTTTAGCTTGGCTTGCAATCTCCAGCTGCCATAGTTCTCATTATTTCCCATTCTTTTATACCGTGCTCTTCATACTTCTAAATTCTCCATCTGAGCATGGAAGGTTTTTGAGTTTGCCATTTCTCTATTTCCAACTAATATTTCAGCCACTGTAGAACTGTTTTCATTTCCCTACACTGTGATTTCTCTTACTCGTGTATTTGTGCCTCTCCTAGGAATATATTTTCCTCTCTCACTCATTCTTTTCCTTGTCACTACTATTTGTCCTTCAGATTTTGACTTAGACCCCCACTTTATCTTAGAAGCCTGCCATGATTCCCCAGGATGGGTAAGACATCTTACTGATGTACTGTCATAGAAATCTTTTCATGCTTCTCATGTAGGGCCCACTACACTATATTATAATTATATGTTTACTTGTTATTTTCTCCCTCCAGATATGAGCTCCTTGAAGGTGGAATTGTACCTTTAATTTTTGCATCTTCTATATATGCCATGAAAGACATTCTAGAAAAAAATGTTAAAGTCATAATTATATGAATATAAAAATTTTTCTAAAAGGGATATTTAAATTTTAAAGAATATATATAGTTTGATCAAGACTTTGACATACATTTATGGCATAACTAGAAATAAAAATGGCCTAACTACTAATTTATTCCTGCTTTTTTTTGGAAAGAAACATATGCTTTATTTCTTGATGGGTTTATGTGTCACAGGGTTTATTCATTTATTCAATAAAACATTATTAAGTGCTTGATGTGTCAGGAACATAATAATGTCTGGGAATACTTGTGCACAGCAATACACCCTACTTTCACATTGGGTGAATACATGCAGTATTTCCCAAATAACTGTTCGAATTTCAGAAATGTATTTTAGTTACTGGATGTGTGTTACAGGACAAAAATATATGAAATAGATTTGTTTCAGAGTTTTTGTAGAGAAAAAATAAACTTTTAAAAATGTTTCTTTTTTACCTTTTAAGAAGACTCACTCTGTACCTCAAAGATTTCCTCCAGAAATCTTTCTTATTAGAAAAAGATCACAAGAGAGTCCATCTGAAATTCTCCTATTTAAAATGAGGTAAATGGTGATCAATGTGAGAGGGAGTTTCTCATTTACTCCAAAATAAAACTCAATACAATGCGATTTCCAGTAACATATTATGAGAGTGGACTGCCTTTGGCTTTTAGCTTCTCCTCATTCTACTTCCTTCCTGATTCCTTAATATTTAATCCAGGGCTAACACTATGCAAACTTCAATAGAGAAACCTGTTCATATGTTCTATTTGAAAATTATGAGTTTTAATAGAGTGTGGTTTGAACACCAAAAGTGGTAAAGATTTTTGCCTCACAAATATGTTACTTGCTTTCTGGTACTATGTGTAGCCTCTGAACTTCTATAATTTTTTTGAGGATACTTACACTTTTTAAAAAAATCACTATTTCATTCAAAGGAAGGTAGATAGGAGTTTAGTTTAAATTGGTTTTAGTTTTTTTGTTTGTTTTTGTTTTTTAAATTAGTGGGCCCAATGTTTTGTTTAGTAAGTGAGAAAAATGTTTATATTTTTTGAGTTGCCTAGAATATAGCGGCATATTTTTCATGGAAAAATTTAACCTCTGAGCTATTTGGTTTAAACCATTTGTTTATCAGTGGTTAGCACTGAAGTCTGGTTTCCAGTAGCTTCAGGGAAAATGGTCCGACCTTTACTCTTGATGAATTTACCTTCAAATCCAAACCTGAAGATGACTTATTAAAATAGTTCTCCAACTTTTCAAACCAACCTTGTTTCAGTATTTTCCAAGGAGTATAGAGGGAAGAAAGATGTTTCAGTGCACCTATAAATAAACCTTTCATTGGGTTGGAAAAAATTTGTCATGGGGAGAGTTAAGACCCAGCTGATTTCACTCCATTTTCTTGTCCAAGGATGTAGTCAGAGGTTAATATCTTGGCCAATGTCTCTCTGAATAGCACTAAGAGGAATGAAACTATTCTCCCTGGAGCAAGAGGTCTCTGGGTCTAGTATAACTTAGAGATCTAAATGATCACTGTGGCGTTATCAAGAGTGTGTAATGTCTTTTGAGAAGAAATTGTATCATTTTTATTGCATGTTACACAATACTCTTGGAGTTTATGTTTTAAAGAAGACAGTATTCCATTAAAAAATAGATTATAATACAATTTGAGATAATGATACATACTGGTCATGTACTAAGAATGTACAAAGCAAAGTAAGTATGTACGAAGTTAGTAAAAGCCAGGTTACTGGAAAAGAGAAGCAGAGCATCAGGAGTGGAGGGGAAGCTATATGTTAAATAAGGTCAAGGAAAAACTCTAAAGGAAAGCCTGGGAAAGAATCCTCTACAGAGAAGAGTGTAGCCATGCAACGATTAAGGTTGAATATACCAGACAGAGAGCACAACAAAAGTGTAAAGGCTGCAAAATGGGCAGAGATTTGGCATATCCAAGAAAAATCCAGAAGGCTAGTGTTGCTAGAACATAATGAAGAAAGGAAAAACTAGTAGGAGATATAGGTGAGGGACAGGCCATATAATGTCTTCTAGGCCCCCGTGAGGAATTTGCATTTAAAGTATAAGGGGAAGCCATTGAAGGATTTTATGAAGGAAAGAAACATACATTATATTCATTTTTAAAAATAGTTGCATCTGCTCTGTGTAGAAAGATCTGTAGGGACTCGCTAGCAGGGTCAGAGAGGCCAGATAGGCCAGATAGAACCAGGCGAGACAGCAGCAGCTGGAGGAGAGACCAGGTAATAACAGAGCAGCCTGGACTAAGACCCAGCTGTAGAGTTGCTAAGCAGTTGGAGACATAACTCACTCTGAAGAGAGAGCCAACAGCACTTGCTGATGGATTATATTCAGTGAATAAGAGAAAGTTTTTGGCCTGAGTCATTGGAAGGATGAAGGAAGTGTTTCTTGATTTGGAAGCAGTAGAGCAAAGAGCAAGTTTATGAGGGAAAAACGAAAGTTTTGTTTTTGTAAGACTGGTTTGATATGCCTAATTTGACAACCAAATGGAGATGTCAAGGAGGCAATTAAATTTCCAAGTCTGAATTCATGAGAGAGTTTAGGGCTAGACATGTCATTCTGGAATACATCACCATAGCGATGGTTTATGAAGTCAGGCTGCCAGAGAAAAAGAGTATAAAGAGCAGGAGTCTAGGGACTGATCTGGAGCAGTCCAGCTCTTAGGAGTCAGGAAGAGAACAGGAGGCAGCAAAGAAAAATGGGAAGGAATGGAGAGCCATTTGGAGAAGACCCAGGGAAGTGAGGTGTTCCCAAAGTCAAATGAAGAGAGTTCTTTAAGGACGAGTGGTCTCATGTCAAATGCTGCATAGAAATTGAGAAAGAGGAAGAGAGAGAATTGATCATTGGATTTGATGAGATGGGTGTCTTTAGTGACCTTGACAAAAACAGTTTCAATACCGTAGTGGGAAGAAATTTTGATTAAGGTGGATAAACCGGTGGCAGTATTTTAAGGAAGTCATGGGAATAAACATGCACAAATCATTCAAAGATTTTTGATGTGAAGTAGGGAGAGAAATGAGACAAGATGGGGTTGTAGGGTTTACTAGGAGTCAAAGGAGGATTTTTTTGTTTTTGAGATGGAAACTATTACAGCCTGTGTACTGATGGAATGAATAATTCAGAAGAGAGGGGAAAAGTAGGCTGTTAATTTGGGGAGCAAATTATTTCAAAAAGCAAGAGTGGAGAGACTGAGAGAGGGAAGGACTGATTCCAAGAGCAGAGCCAAGGAATAAAAGCCAGGAGAAACACTCCACATGAGGGACAATGAGGGGTAAGAGGGGGCAAGAGGGGGACCCAGACATAGGCTCCTATCTTTGTAGTAAAACAAAAAGATACACGAGCTCCAGAAACTAGAGCAAAATGGGAATTGAAAGGACATCTGTTAGGAGTAGGTAGTGTAAGGGAGGAAAAATAAACTTTTCCCTGTAACCTCCTAGATTCTCTAACTAGGGCCCTGTAAATCAGACAGACAAAAGATATATTAAGAAGAGAAGAACAAACAGAAGTTTATTAGCATGTGCATCATGCATACACAGGGGCTTACTCAGTGATAGGTAAAGGGATGATTAAAACTTGGGGCTTATATAGCACCTTGACAAAGATAATAATTTTGTAGAGTGACAAGAAAAAGGAAAGAGGGTTTAGGCTTTTCGGTGGCAAACTGTGGAAAGGTAAATTTATAGGGAAACTCATGGAAGATAAGGCCTACTTTGTAAGGGTTTTTTGTAGATTTCTCTGCGGCCATCTCTGGGTTGATAAGGGTCTATAGTTGTCTCCAGTGATAAAGTTCTGTCCTTCCTGGTAGAGAGGGTAGGTGGGACACCTTTACAAATTTATGTCTTGTATTTAGGCAAATAGGGGGAGGGCAGAGAGCTTGACTCTATTTCTTCTCAATTGACTTCATTTCAAAATAATCCCTATGCCAGAGTGGCATGATTTTTTGAGGTGACACACTGAACCCGTTTAGTAAAAAAGCTGCACTTAGGGAATCTAGCTGCTTTCTGCCTCTATTGATAGATCATTCCCAGATTCCTGGTTAGGCCAGGCTCCCTTTGGAGCAAACTCAAATTCCTGAGCCTCCCCACTGCAGGGCTTCAGTGCAACTTGGCAGAGGGCGTAGGATAGACGTGACCCAATAATAAGGATTTTTTTGATTTATAATAACAAATCTTTCACGTTGATTACTTTATTGATTGGTATAAGAAAGATTGTGAATATTATCTTTTCAACTGGCTAATGGGTAAAAGCCAGGCATTGCTTCCAGCATCTAAACGTATGGGAAACAGCATGGAAGTATGCCAGTTATCAAGGATAAACCAGCTGGAGATCAGAACCTCATAAATCATTCTAAGGATGATAATCACATGAGAATAACTAAAAACTAGCTTTATGTGTAATACTTTTACAAAATAACAAGTGCTATTAAATATTTTAAAATTTTAACATTTTAATTCTTTTCATTTTTAAAATTTAGAAACACAAGATAATACAGAAATGTGAATAAAACACTTATATACTGTTTAACAAATGGTCATAAGTGTAACTCCACAAAAGGTAAGAACCAACACTACCAAAACAACTCGATTCCCTTGTCCTATAATCTGTTCTACTCCGTCTTGCCTAGAAATAGCCACTATTCTGGCTCTAGTTACAATCATTGATATGTTTTTCTTTGTAGTTAATCATATCTAGAAGTATCCCCAAAGCTTTACACACACACACACACACACCCTCCAAGGTACTTCTGTGTCCTTCAGCTTTCTTCTTTTGTCCCCATTTCCCCCTGTGGCTATGGCCACCTACCTTTACATCTTAAAATAGGAATTTACAGTAACTCGTCCTCAAGGTTATGTTTCAAAGAGTGGAAGGACAGAAATGAGTATAAGGCAATATCAACCAGGTGCTTGTTCAGATGTGAACCTAACCTATATCACTTGAAGAAAGTCATCAGAGTACTGTTTTTGTATGAACATACTTCCCAAGGAACCTTAGACCTTAAGCTATTTGTTTTCCTAGACTAGCCCCAGAGAAACTGTGGAATTAATCTCTCTGCACCACTCACACCCTTAGCCTCTCTTTTTGACAGCTGGTGCCTTCATAAATGTTGCCTGACTCTTTAGCAGGTGACCAGTCTTCCTTGAAGATTTTTGAACTTAACTTTCCAAACCCCATTTCCTTCAAGACTGACCTACACTGTTTCCCATTCCTGAACTGTCTGATAATCAGAGATAATAAACACATGGCTAAAGTCTACTAAAATTTTTTTACTATATTTCAAGTATCTTGCTGGGTGTTTTATGTGTTTAAATGCATGATCTTGACATTAATCTTACAAGATAGATCTCATATTATCTTCATTTTAAAAATGGGAAAAACTGAAGCCCAATATAATATACCTAGTAAATGTCAGAAAGAATTTTCACCTTGGTCTAGTTTATTAGAATATACAATACTCTCTCTAATCATAACATATTCTACTGTTTTTCATTAGCTAATTCAAGCTCAAGTGTTACTAACAGGTATTGTACAAATGGTAGAATTTGATCATAGTAAGTTGGCTAGTGTCAACTCAAGTTACTAAACACAAGTAGGTCACTTTAGTCAATCTTTGTCTCATAGTAGTTATACAGACTATAATAAGGAGATATTGGTGGTTTTATACCTAAGGGTTTATTGCCTTCAGTTATCTTGGATTAATGCTTCACCAAAGGTAAATTTTAAAATATAGATAGAAATTATTACGTAAAATAAAATTTACCAAATAATATTTAGTAAGGTTATAAAATGAAAAGATTATGGAAGCTGGCCATTTTCTACAAGTGTAGGGAGATCAGACATTTCCATTATTATACACAGATCAGAAGCTCTGATAGATCTTCCTATAACAATAAAAGCAGAGCCTAAATAAATTATAATAAATAAACTTCTAAAATAAAAATGTGTACTCTCAAACAAGTAAGGAAAATATACAAATGCAACAAAAGAAAACAGAAACCAACCACCAACAACAACATCAACAGAAACTAATAAGCAAATGCAAAATCAGGAATTGACCTGTAGATAAATGCCACTGTTTATGCCTAAATGGAAAAATAAGTTCTAGCTCTCTCACCATGGGTGGAGAATAGGGACCCCCACATTAATCCTTTGTCCAATAAGAAGTTAAACCAGTCCTGGATTGATACTGTCCCCCCAGCTCTTGGGTGAGTCAAATGAAAACTGTTTCTACAGTAAACCATTCAGAAATTTAGCTCTTAGAATGCCAAATTTGAGTTAATACTCATCAATTATGAGGAATCCAAAGAAACAAGGTGACACTAATAGTTGGCAGAAACAAATAAAATATCAATTTAGACACTTAAAAACTTAAGATATTGAAGTATCTAGTACAGGATATAAAATGTATGAAATGTTTAAAGAAATAAACAATAAAACAACAATTAAGTTAAAAGAACATATAACATCCTTAGATTTTAAAAGAACCAATAGAACTATTATATTTATGTTAAATTTTTATTTATATTAATATTCTATTCCTATAACAAATATAATCTATAATAAATTTATATTAAAACAAAATAGGAGGTTTAAAAAAAGAGAAAGTTTAAAAGAGAGTTAGTAAGTTAGAAAGTAGATCCAGATAATTTACCATAATGGAACACAGAAAAACAGAGAGAGAAAATATAAGAGGGAAATAGACACAGCAAATCAAATAAGGAAGTTTAACATACCTAAACTATGTCCCAAAATGAGAACATAGACAGAATGGAGGAGAGGTATTATTTGAAGAGATATTAGCTGGGAATTGTCCAGGTGTGTATACAGAAATAAAAAGACAGTTGTCCACTCCTAGGCATATTTTAGTGAATTGGCAGAACAGCAGTGATAAACTGAAAATCTAAATGCCTAAAGGAGAGAATGAGAGAGATACATTTGCAATAATATGGACATATATACACTACCAAACGTAATGTAGATAGCTAGTGGGAAGCAGCCTCATAACACAGGGAGATCAGCTAGTGCTTTGTGACTGCCTGGAGGGGTGGGATAGGGAGGGTGGGAGGGAGGGAGACGCAAGAGGGAAGAGATATGGGAACAGATGTATATGTATAACTGATTCACTTTGTTTTAAAGCAGAAACTAATACACCATTGTGAAGCAATTATACTCCAATAAAGTTGTAAAAAAAAATGACAATTAGACAAACAATATAGAGGTCTCCTCCAGTGGATGCCTGAAACCATGATTAGAGTGTGCAAGAAATGTTCTGCCCCTCACCAGCCCTGTCCCAATGCTAAGGGAAAAAAAGCAATCTCAAAACTTGGCAATGAGTGACAGGAAGAAAAATATTCCTCTAAGAATTTGGAAAAACTAGCCTCCTGCTGATTGGTAGTCCATATTCACACACCCAGGTAATATACAGAATCACAAACTCAGCATTTAGTGATTTGAGACTGTATAGTGTCCACAAGTACCTAACAGAAGTGAATGAAATCTACTCTGAAGAACCAAGAGACCTTTAATGTGTCAAAGAATTTGTATTAAAAAATCTTTTAGAGAAAATAAGAAGTTCATGGTCAAAAATAACTAAACTTACAAGTAAGTGAAGTATTTTTGAGTGAGACTAGCAAAAAAATGAAAAAACAGCAGAAATAGATCAGTAAAAATTTCATAAAATGAAATCCTCAGACACATACTCCAAGGGATGGAGAGAAGGAGGGAGGGAGAGAGAGAGGGAGGAAGAGAAGGTAAAGGGAGGGAGAGACTATGCTTAATATTTTAAAGAAATAAAAGTACAAGTTTGAAAATATATGCAAGAAAAAAGAAATATAGAAATGGATATGAAAAATTGAAAGGAGCCTACTGGAATTTTAGAAATAAAAACAAGTATTGCAATTTAAAACAGTATAAGTTAAACTAAAGTTTAAGCACAATTGTTGAATTAAACTAAAAGAGAGAGATGAAGAAATTGCCAAAAATCCTGTAAAGGTAAACAGAGAAATGGGAGTAGAAAGAGAGATTAAGAGACCTGAATGAGAAGGTCTTATCAAAGACCAAGAATAAGAAGGGAGACCAAAATAGGTTGTAGACAATATTTGAAGATCCGTTAGCTAAAAAATTTCTAAAACCAGTGAAGGGTACAAAACAATAGATTCAAGAAGCCAGATGAATCCAAATCAGGAGAAATGAAAAGAAGTGCAAAACTGGGTACTCCACAGTAAAACTATAGAACTCCAAAGACAAGAAATAGATAGGTAGACAAAGAGAAGAGACAGTTAGTTGAAAGTTGATTCCATATCAACAGCAATGAAAGCCAGAAAAGGAAGTAATATTTTCAATATAAAAAAAGGGAAAATAACTACCATCCTATAATCTCTACCTAGTGGAAATACCTTTCAAGAAAAAACAAATGAATAAAGTCTGAGAAAGTTTGCCATCAACAGACCTCACAAAAGGAAATTCTTAAAAATATTCTTTAAGCAGAATGAGGTGTTCCAAGAGGAACAGTTTGAGATATAAGAATGAATATATAGCAGAAAGGGTGATAAATACATGGATGATATGAAGACAAACGTATTGGAAAAAAAATTTTCTAGTGGGTTTTTAAAAATATAATTGCAAGATATTAGAATACAAAGTAAGGGAAGGTGAATGAAGCTTAAAATGAACTAAAGAGAGTGTCAGGATTTGGGGGATGATAGAATAAAGAGCTCAATAGACCCTCCCCCCAGCAAAACAATTTAACTGATGAATTTGTTTTAAAAAATAATTTAAAATATCTGGAAACTGTCTTAAGGACATAGAATAAATGAAAAAATTCATTCAAGAAAATCTACTCAGTGTCGGTAAGAACGATGCCAGTCTATTGCATTTGAACCATGTCCTGCTCTCTTACTCCTCCCTCCCAACGTCTGTGTTATAGAAGATTTACCTGTGCTCTCTACTCTGGGCAGGTGAGACCCACAAGACAGGAGGTCTCTCTCCCTGCAGATTACAGTCTGGGGCTAACATATTCACCCCAGAAAGGTCAGGCTGTCTTTACTTCTCATTTCTTCCAGACCCATGTTGCAGAAGCCCTATTCCAGGCAGTGATGGCTGAGGGTGAAACCAAGGGCAGTCATCAGTCAGATCCCTTAAATTAAAACTTGCTTAGGGCCTCCCTGGTGGCGCAGTGGTTGAGAGTCCGCCTGCCGATGCAGGGGATACGGGTTCGTGCCCCGGTCTGGGAGGATCCCATATACCGCGGAGCGGCTGGGCCCGTGAGCCATGGCTGCTGAGCCTGTGCATCCGGAGCCTGTGCTCCGCAACGGGAGAGGCCACAACAGTGAGAGGCCCGCGTACCACAAAAAAAAAAAAAAAAAAAAAAAAAAAAAAAAAACTTGCTTAATAAATAATATCCTGTAACTTGTCTTCACTGACCAAGCTTGCTTTAATTGTTCTTACAAATCACACACCCTCCAAGCTTCATGTAGCTTAGACAATACATCAAAAGACTCCTTTGACCACCCCCTGTTGATAACACTTCTGACTGATGAGTCACTATAATAAGGATCTCTTAAGTTGCTTTTCAGGAAGACGGAGTTAGTCCTGACCAGTTAAAACTTGTCAAGGCCACGGATCATTCAACTGGTCCTGCACAAGTGTCTGATGGATGACCTTTTGACTTCAGAGGGCCAAAACTCCACCCTCACATCAGGTTAATGCCACCATTCCTATCAAAATCCTTATTAAAATGCCTGCTGTTTTTTTTGAAGAAATCAACAACGTGATCCTAAAACTCATAAAGAAATGCAAGGGGCTCAGAATAGTTTAAAAAATGTTAGATAAAGAACAACGCAGTTGGAGGATTCACATTTCCCAATTTCAAAACTTAATACAAAGCTCTACTAATCAAGAGGGAGGAGCACTCCCAAACACATTCTACGAGGCCACCATCACCTTGATACCAAAACCAGGCAAGGATGTCACAAAGGAAGAAAACTACAGGCCAATATCACTGATGAACATAGATGCAAAAATCCTCAACAAAATACTAGCAAACAGAATCCAACAGCACATTAAAAGGATCATACACCATGATCAAGTGGGGTTTATTCCAGGAATGCAAGGATTCTTCAATATATGCAAATCAATCAATGTGATACACCATATTAACAAATTGAAGGAGAAAAACCATATGATCATCTCAATAGATGCAGAGAAAGCTTTCGACAAAATTCAACACCCATTTATGATAAAAACCCTACAGAAAGTAGGCATAGAGGGAACTTTCCTCAACATAATAAAGGCCATATATGACAAACGCACAGCCAACATTGTCCTCAATGGTGAAAAACTGAAACCATTTCCACTAAGATCAGGAACAAGACAAGACTGCCCACTCTCACCACTCTTATTCAACATAGTTTTGGAAGTTTTAGCCACAGCAATCAGAGAAGAAAAGGAAATAAAAGGAATCCAAATTGGAAAAGAAGAAGTAAAGCTGTCACTGTTTGCAGATGACATGATACTCTACATAGAGAATCCTAAAGATGCTACCAGAAAACCACTAGAGCTAATCAATGAATTTGGTAAAGTAGCAGGATACAAAATTAATGCACAGAAATCTCTGGCATTCCTGTACACTAAGGATGAAAAATCTGAAAGTGAAATCAAGAAAACACTCCCATTTACCATTGCAACAAAAAGAATAAAATAGCTAGGAATAAACCTACCTAAGGAGACAAAAGACCTGTATGCAGAAAATTATAAGACACTGATGAAAGAAATTAAAGATGATACAAATAGATGGAGAGATATACCATGCTCCTGGATTGGAAGAATCAATATTGTGAAAATGACTCTACCACCCAAAGCAATCTACAGATTCAATGCAATCCCTATCAAACTACCACTGGCATTTTTCACAGAACTAGAACAAAAAATTTCACAATTTGTTTGGAAAAACAAAAGACCCCGAATAGCCAAAGCAATCTTGAGAATGAAAAATGGAGCTGGAGGAATCAGGCTCCCTGACTTCAGACTATACTACAAAGGTAGAGTAATCAAGACAGTGTGGTACTGGCACAAAAACAGAAAGATAGATCAATGGAACAGGATAGAAAGCCCAGAGATAAACCCACGCACATACGGTCAACTTATCTTTGATAAAGGAGGCAGGAATGTACAGTGGAGAAAGGACAGCCTCTTCAATAAGTGGTGCTGGGAAAACTGGACAGGGACATGTAAAAGTATGAGATTAGATCATTCCCTAACACCATACACAAACATAAGCTCAAAATGGATTAAAGACCTAAATGTAAGGCCAGAAACTATCAAACTCTTAGAGGAAAACATAGGAAGAACACTCTATGACATAAATCACAGCAAGATCCTTTTGGACCCACCTCTTAGAGAAATGGAAATAAAAACAAAGATAAACAAATGGGACCTAATGAAACTTCAAACTTTTGCACAGCAAAGCAAACCATAAAGAAGACCAAAAGACAACCCTCAGAATGGGAGAAAATATTTGCAAATGAAGCAACTGACAAAGGATTAATCTCCAAAATTTATAAGCAGCTCATGTAGCTCAATAGCAAAAAAACAAACAACCCAATCCAAAAATGGGCAGAAGACTTAAATAGGCGTTTCTCCAAAGAAGATATACAGACTGCCAACAAACACATGAAAGAATGCTCAACATCATTAATCATTAGAGAAATGCAAATCAAAACTACAATGAGATATCATCTCACACCAGTCAGAATGGCCATCATCAAGAAATCTAGAAACAATAAATGCTGGAGAGGGTGTGGAGAAAATGGAACCCTCTTGCACTGCTGGTGGGAATGTGAATTGGTACAGCCACTATGGAGAACAGTATGGAGGTTCCTTAAAAAACTAAAAATAGAACTACCATATGACCCAGCAATCCCACTACTAGGCATATACCCTGAGAAAACCATAATTCAAAAAGAGACATGTACCAAAATGTTCATTGCAGCTCTATTCACAATAGCCTGGAGATGGAAACAACCTAAGTGTCCATCATCGGATGAATGGATAAAGAAGATGTGGCACATATATACAATGGAATATTACACAGCCATAAAAAGAAACGAAACCGAGCTATTTGTAATGAGGTGCATAGAACTAGAGTCTGTCATACAGAGTGAAGTAAGTCAGAAAGAGAAAGACAAATACCGTATGCTAACACATATATATGGAATTTAAAAAAAAAAAAAAAAAGTCAGGAAGAACCTAGGGGTAAAACGGGAATAAAGACACAGACCTACTTGAGAATGGACTAGAGGATATGGGGAGGGGGAAGGGTAAGCTATGACAAAGCGAAAGAGAGGCATGGACATATATACACTAGGAAACGTAAGGTAGATAGATAGTGGGAAGCAGCCGCAGAGCACAGGGAGATCAGCTCGGTGCTTTGTGACCGCCTGGAGGGGTGGGATAGGGAGGGTGACAGGGCGGGAAACGCAAGAGGGAAGGGATGTGGGATCAGATGTATATGTATGACTGATTCACTTTGTTATAAAGCAGAAACTAAAAAAAAAAAAAAAAAAAAAAAAAACTATAGTAATCAAGACAGTGTGGTATCAGCAAATAAAAAGTTAATAAATAAAGGATATGAATAGATATTTCTTCAAAGTAAATATACAAATAGGCAATAAACACATGACGAGATGTTCAACGTCATTAGCCATTAAGGAAATGTAAGACAAGACCTTAATGAGATACCACTTTACACCCACTTGGATGGCTATCATCAAAAAGACAGATAGGGAGCTTCCCTGGTCACGCAGTGATTAAGAATCTGCCTGCTGGGCTTCCCTGGTGGCGCAGTGGTTGAGAATCTGCCTGCCGATGCAGGGGACACGAGTTCGAGCCCTGGTCTGGGAAGATCCCACATGCCGCGGAGCAACTGGACCCGTGAGCCACAACTACTGAGCCTGTGCATCTAGAGCCTGTGCTCCACAACGAGAGGGCAAGATAGTGAGAGGCCCATGCACCGTGATGAAGAGTGACCCCCACTCGCCGCAACTAGAGAAAGCCCTTGCACAGAAACGAAGACCCAACACAGCTAAAAATAAATAAATAAATGTATTTAAAAGAAGTCAGGAGACACTTTCTTGATGGCATCATTTGATCAAGTTAAAAAAAAAAAAAAAAGAATCTGCCTGCTAATGCAGGGGACACGGGTTTGAGCCCTGGTCTGAGAGGATCCCACATGCCGTGGAGCAACTGGGCCCGTGAGCCACAACTACTGAGCCTGCACGTCTGGAGCCTGTGCTCCGCAACAAGAGAGACTGCGATAATGAGAAGCCCATGCACTGCGATGAAGAGTGTTCCCTGCTTGCCACAACTAGAGAAAGCCCTCACACAGAAACGAAGACCCAACACAGCAAAAATAAATCAATTAATTGATAAACTCCTACCGCCCCCCCCAAAAAAGACATATAATATCACGTGTTGATGAGGATTTGGAAATTTTTAAATGCTCATACACTGCTGGGAGGATGTAATATAATGCAGTCTTTTTGGAAAACAGTTTAGCATTTCCTCAAAATATTAGCATAGAGTTACCATATGCCACAGCAATTCCACTCCTAGTCATATCTCCCAAAGAAATGGAAACATATGTTCACACCAAAACGTATACATGAATGTTTACAACATTCTTTTTTTTTAACATCTTTATTGGAATATAATTGTTTTACAATGGTGTGCTAGTTTCTGCTTTATAACAAAGTGAATCAGCTATACATAAACATACATCACCATACCCCCTCCCTCTTGGGTCTCCCTCCGACCCTCCCTATCCCATCCTCTAGGTGGTCACAAAGCACAGAGCTGATTTCCCTGTGCTATGCAGCTGCTTCCCACTAGCTATCTATTTTACATTTGGTAGTGTATATATGTCCATGCCACTCTCTCACTTCATCCCAGCTTATCCTTCCTTCTCCCCATGTCCTCAAGTCCATTCTCTATGTCTGCATCTTTATTCCTGTCCTGCCTCTAGTTTCTTCAGAACCTGTTTTTTTTTAGATTCCATATATATGTGTTAGCACACAGTATTTGTTTTTCTCTCTCTGACTTAATTCACTCTGTATGACTGTCTCTAGGTCCACCCACCTCACTACAAATAACACATTTTCGTTTCTTTTTATGGCTGAGTAATATTCCATTGTATATATGTGCCACATCTTCTTTATCCATTCATCTGTCGATGGACACTTAGGTTGCTTCCATGTCCTGGCTATTGTAAATAGAGCTGCAGTGAACATTGTGGTACATGACTCTTTTTGAATTATGGTTTTCTCAGGGTATATGCCTAGTAGTGGGATTGTTGGGACATATGATAGTTCTATTCTTAGTTTTTTAAGGAACCTCCATACTCTTCTCCATAGTGGCTGTATCAATTTACATTCCCACCAACAGTGCAAGAGGGTTCCCTTTTCTCCACACCCTCTCCAGCATTTATTGTTCATAGATTTTTTGATGATGGTCATTCTGACTGGTGTGAGGTGATACCTCATTGTAGTTTTGATTTGCATTTCTCTAATGATTAGTGATATTGAGCATCCTTTCATGTGTTTTACAGCAACATTCTTAATAGTTAAAGAGCAGAAACAACACAAATGTCCGTCAACCAACAGATGGATAAGTAAAATATAATATGTCTCTAATAGAATATTATTCAGTTATAAAAATGAATGAAGTTCTGATACATTCTATAATACCAATGAATCTTGAAAACTTTATGCTAAATGAAAGAAGTAAGACACAAAAGGCCACATATTGTATGATTCCATTTAATATCTAAAATAGGCAAATCTATACCAACAGATAGTAGATTAATTGTTGTCTGGGGTGAGGGAAGGTGTTAGGAGGTGAGAAATAATTGTTAATGAGTAAGTGGTTTCTTTTAGGGGGAGGAAAACATCCCAAAAATGAGATTGTGGTGATGGTTGTACAACCCTGTGAATATAATACTAAACATTGAACTCTTCACTTTAAATAGTTAATCGTATGGTACATGAATTGTATCTCAGTAAAGTTGTTTTAAAATAAAGGAAACCAAAGATCCTTCTGGAGGAGGGTGAGGCTGCTATTAATTCTGACTTGGATTAGTCATGTGTGCTTGTTGTAATTACTAGGGTGACCATTAAACAAAAATAATAAAATTTGTATTTTCTGAACTAGTATAGGTAAGAATAGAATCAGGAAAAAGTACATAATTAATAAAAAGAGGACAAAAAAATTAAAGGAAAGAAACACAGAAAGGTGGGATGAATAGAAGGTACATAATAATTGGTTGTATATAAATATGCTAATCTGTAAGTACCTATAATTAACATAAATGATAAAGTGCTTCAGGGAAAAGACAAATATTATCACATTTGAATTTTAAAACTCTAGCTATTTATTTATAATATATACATCTAAAACATAAGGATACAGAAAATTTAAAAATAAAAATACAGCCCAAATATTCTAGGCAGATTTCAACCAAGATAAAGGTGGTTTAATTATATTAACATGAGATAAAATACACTTTAAGGTAAAACAAACTTACTAAATATTAAAAATTTCAGCACATAAACAAGGAGAAAATTAAGAGGAAAAGCATAAATTAATGAAATAGAAAACAAATATGATCAAGAAACCTGAAATTTGATATATGAAACAATTACAAATTTTAAACCAAATATGTGGTGAGATTGAACAAGACAAAAATAAAAGGCACAAATAATCATCATTAGAAATGAAAAAGAGTCAGTGTAGACATCGACAATATAACAAGACGATATTATTAACAGCCTTGTGCCAACAAGTTCAGAAATTTATATGGATGTACTATACCCCTAGGAAAATAAAAATTAACAACACAATAATTAAAAATCTGAATTGTTTTGTTTCTATTCAAGTAATGAATATGTATGTAACTTTATACCTTCCCACAAGAAAATCTACATACTTAGCTGATTTTGTGAACCAGTTTTACCAAATAGTCAAAGAAAAAAAAATATTCACTGTATACAAATTTTACAGAGTTATCAAGAATGATTACTTCCCAACTCACTTTGTGAGACAACAAAACATAAAACGACAGCAAGAGAAAGAAAAACCTTAGACCTAAAAGCTAATAGCATGCAACATCTATTATGAAAGGGAGATGGAGGTACCCAAATTATAAAATTGGGGATGAAAAATGTATAGAACTATAGATCTTATAAGCATTAAAAATAATTAGGGGATATAATAAACACATATGTCAGTATATTCAACAATTTGGATGAACTGGACAAATTCCTTAAAAAAAATTTAACTTACCAAAGCCTACAAAGAAGAAATAGAAATGGACGCTTTCAACAGGTGAATTCTTCCAAATATTCCAATATTTCTACTAGAGAATAGAAAGAGTGAGCATGTTCCAACTTCTTATATAAGACCTTGATTCCAAAATGACAATAATAATTGATAATTACAGATCAAGCTTCTTCTTAAACATAGATGAAAAAAATCCTTAAAAATAATTAGCAAATTAAATTTAACAATATATAAAGAAGATAATACAGCCCAACAAATTGAGGCTTATTTCAGGAATACAAGGATGTTTAACATTTGAAAATAAATTGATGTAATTCTCTAAATTGAAAGGAAAAAATCATTTTATGATGCTGATAGATTAGATGCAGCAAGATTATTTGACAAAATTTAACACCCATCCATGAGAAAAACTGTTTGCAAGCTAGAAGTAGGGCTTACTTAAGCTGAGAATCCATATTTTTAAAATCCTTCAATTTCATGGTTAAATATTGTACTTTTTCTCTCTGAAATCAGTAATGAGACCAGATTTATGCTAACACCACTTCTATCAAAAATTGTATCAGAGGTTCTAGCCGATGCAATGGAGAAAAAATAAGTCATAATTATGGGAAAGGAAGTAGGGTATTATTTATAGACAATGTAATTGTATATGTAAAAAATCAAATGAATACAAAACTATTAGAATTAATAAATTAATTTAGCAAGAATATTGTATACAAAGTCAATGTGCAGTACCAATTGCAATTCTATAAACTAGTAACAAACAAATAAGAAACAAAATTTTAAATGATACTATTTATATCAGCACTAAAAAGCATCAAATACTCAGGAACAAATTTGAAGAAATATGTGCAACGTGTCTACACTGGAAACAATGACACACTATTGAGATAAATTAAATGAGACCTGAATAAATGGAGTATGTATGATGCTCATGGGTCAGAAGACTCAATACAAGGAAAAATGGCAGTTTTTCACAAACTATCTCTAGATTCAATGCCATCCCAATTAAAATCCAAGCAGGTATATGTGTATGTATGTATGCAAATTGATAAGCTGATATCTGCAAAAATTCAGAAATGCAAAGGGCCAGGAATGATAAAAATAAAGCTAGGAGAATTACTGTAAGATATTAAGGTTATTATGAAGCTCTCATAACTAAGACAGTGTAGTATTAGTGCACAGATAGACTAATAGAACAGAATAGAAAGTGTAGAAATAGACTTGCACATACTTAGCTCCTGATGTATCACAAATATGCCACCAGTAAGGAGGAAAGGATGATTTTTCCAATAAATGGTGATAGGTCAATCAGACAGCTAAATGAAGAAACATGTAACTTTATCTCTACTTATCAATATATACAAATACCAATCCAGTTAGGTAGCAAATCTAAATATATGAGATATAACAATAAAGTTTTAGAAATAAACACAGGAGAATATCATACCATGAATTGGGTAAAGATTTCTAAATAGGTCACAAAAATATTAACCATAAATTAAAAGAAACTAATAAATTTTGCTATAATTAAATTAACTTCTGTTTCTTGAAAACCACCCCTGCAAGATGAAAAAGTCAAAGCACAGTAGTATTCATCTACTCAATAAAGCACAAATATCAAGAATATATAAAGAATTCTTACAAGTCTGTGGGGAAAAAAAGGCAGATTTGAATAGGCATTTATGTAGTGAGAATATCCAAATGTATAATAAATATATGAAAAGATGCTCACCTTAGTCACCAAGAAGACAGAAATTAAAATCACAGTGAGAGTGGGGCTTCCCTGGTGGCGCAGTTGTTGAGAGTCTGCCTGCTAGTGCAAGGGGACACGGGTTCGAGCCCTGGTCTGGGAGGATCCCACATGCCATGGAGCGGCTAGGCCCGTGGGCCACAACTACTGAGCCTGTGCGTCTGGAGCCTGTGCTCTGCAACAAGAGAGGCCACAATAGTGAGAGGCCCACGCATCGCGATGAAGAGTGGCCCCCGCTTGCCACAACTTGAGAAAGCCCTCGCACAGAAACGAAGACCCAACACAGTACAAATAAATTAATTAATTAATAAACTCCTACCCCCAACATCTTCTTAAAAAAAAAGAAAAATCACAGTGAGATTTCAGTAGTACCCACCAGAATAGTTGAAATAGAAAAAGTTGGAAAATAACAAGTGTTGACAAGGATAGGGAACAACCTGCATCCATATACATGGAATTCACCCAATGGAATGTGAATTGGTAGAGCCAATTACATTTTGGAAACTGGTGTGACAGTATCTGTATACTTAAGCTAAACATGCATTTTAGAAATTCCACTCCTTTGTATACACCCAAAACAAATGCATGTAGTTGTTTACCAAAGGTATGTACTAGCATGTTCATGACAACACCATTTATACTGGTTTCAAAAAAGAAACCACCAATTGCTCATCAACAGTAGAATTTAGATATAAATTATGGTATATTCATACAATGGGAAGTGAACAGCAATTAGAATAAATGGTCTTCAACTACACACAGCTATGTAATTGAATATCACCAATATAACTTTGAGTGAGGTCAGACACAAAAGAATATATACTATATGATTCCATCTATATAACGTCCAAAACCAGAAGTCAGGACAGTGGCTATCCCTTTGAGAGAGATGTGGTGACTGGGGGAGGGGTTCTGGGATGCTGTTCTTCATGCTGTTTTTGGATAGGGATGCCATTACATGTGTGCTCATATGCTCAGACTGTGAAATTTATCAAGTTGTAAGTGCATTGTGGTGTACTTTTCTGTAAGTATACTCTACTTCAATAAAATATTTTAAAACATCGCTTGTATCAACTTGTATCAAATGGATCTGTGATACAAATTTCAGGATGCCACCACTCTCAAAATGCCTTTCAGCATCCATGAAGTTACTAACAGCAATGCTACTGCAGGAAAAAACAAAACAAACAGAACTAAACCAAAATGTCACAGCATCGCCTATGTATCAGCAGTAACATCAGAAACAACAGCAAGCTATCCCCACCTATCTCCCACTTTCCAAATATTGTGAAAGTTCTTCTAATGAGTGGGACAGGATATGATTCACACCTGGGAAAACACTGCGTATGGGTCCCAGCCTCTGAAGTACTGACAAGCAAACCAGAAGAGGATTAGAATGGATGTTGAGTGCCAGTCCATCATGCCCATCACAAAGGGTGAGGTGCTTGTGCTCCAACACGTGGACATGTTCTGGGGGAAGTTAAAAACATCAGTCTTGAGTTTAGAATAGAGGTGGAGTCTGGACTTATACCCTTGGGGCCATCAGCACCTGGGAGAGGTCTGGGAATATTAGAATTGATTATCTCACCAAAGAAAAGTAGACAGTAGGGGAAAAAAATAACCCGAAAATGAGATCTTGGGCAACGCCAGCATTTCAAAGGAGCCAGAGAAAATGATCCAGCAAAGAAGATTGAAGAACACTCCAAGAAATAAGAAATAGATCTAGGAAAGAAAAAAGTCAAAGAATCCAAAAAAGGACAGACATTTTAAGAAGTTCAAATATGGAAGAAGAGCCCCTGAAATTTGCTAGCGACCAAATAGAATATTATATTTGGAAGATACTTTCTAAGTGATTATCTTCCATCTCTTCACTACTGAGATGAGGAAACTTAAGTCCCAGAGGAGTTAAGTTCACGTTGTGGGTGAAAGCGTGGCAGACTGAAAGAATCTGAAAGATTTTGGAATCTATTGACAAGCTGACCACTCTTTTACCTCTTTGAGCATCTATTTATTCAACTATAAAAAACAGCAGCTTGGTGGGAGGTTAATAAGACAGTTCTACCAAGCACCTAGCAAAAAGCTGTCACATTATACCCTTAAGGGTTTGTTTTGTAATTCCTTCTTTATAAGTTCCTTGAGGGCAGGGACCACTTCTGCTTTATTTCCTGTTGCATCCCCAGCATTTAGCACACTGCCTGATACATATAGACACTCCATAATTATTTCTTCAATAAATTAAGGAAGTGTTGACATTGTAGCTGATTAACCAGGGTTGCAACTGATGTTTCCCTTATCCCAGCTATTTCTTTGCGGTTTTATTTGTTCCTAGAGTCCATATGGACAGAGCAGCATCTTCTCCACCAGTTTAAAATGGTTGTAGCAAAGTGGAATGCCATTTTCTCATCTCCTAAGGCCATATGAGTGGCCCCATAAAAGTGTAGTTTCATATATTAGCTGCCCCCCTGTTCAGACCACACTGTTATTTTTCCCGCATCTGTTTGCAATCACTCAGGCCACTATTCCTTGCAAGCCAGCAGAGGCTAACTGAACAAAAGGCTGCAGGGTGGTATGTGGTGTAAATTCCTCAACTCCTTGTGCTTTTCATTCAATGAAGCATAACTCAGCCCTTTAAAACAATGCAATTTCCTGATGCTCCATCAGAATTTGTAGAGGCTGTTTTGAACAGCCTTGCTGCCCTCACCCACCCCCTTGAAAACAAAATGGAACAAGTGTTTAGTTCCAAATGGCTTGCATGTTGGAGAATTTCATTTGTTTTTATTTTTTGTTTGTTTGTTTTTATGGCACGCAAAGGACAGTGGGAGTTGTCCAAGAGGACACACCTAGTCTCAGGTCTCGACCTCTTGGACCTATCATGAGCCCCATTCTCACCATAAAAGAATGCTGAAAGAATGTCTGAACAGGATGAATTCTGGCTCAGAAAGCCACAGACTTTCAGAGTTAGAGACAATCCACAAGATTATCTAGTGGACCCTCTTTTCCCTACAGAGTAAACACTGAAAACAAGTGATGTGAAGAACTTGCCCACAGTCTTTTGAGGCTGAACAAAATTTAGCATCTCTTTGATCTAATGCTTCTTCCTTTCATTTAAAAATGGTGTAGATTTTAAGAGAAATATAATCCACATGCTTCTGATTGAGTTATATTCACTGCATCCAAAAATCAATTTGTTTGAGCCTGTCGGGACTCAAGCCACCCTCTGAGCTTCTTTGCAGGCATTTCAGACTCTTGGAAGTGTGAAATGGTATTTTTGCCACGGCAAAGTAAAATCACTTTGAACTAGAGCTTTAGTAATGTCTGTGTGAGAGAGAGAGAGAAAAAAAAGAGAGAGAGGGAGAGTACTAGCTAAGGAAAAAAGAACAGAAGGGAGAAAATAAGAATTAGCACCTAAATATTCTCTTTTTCTAAGGTTAAGCTATGTTTTCTTGCTCCCATTGACCGCTAATAAAGTCTGGCATGATCTGCTGTGCCTCCCAACTCAATGTGAGGAAAGGAGATGCCTAAGAGTTGGAATGTCCATTCCCAGATACACCTGATCAGGTACAAATAAGTGACCATTTGATTACTGGAATATGTTGATGTTGCCACAGCCCTCTGTGGAGTCCTCTCCCTTAGAACCTGGGCTCACACCGTCACTTCTTCCCTCTGAGTTCACTTCTCCATCGTCACAAACCCTGAGTAGGCTCCAGAGATAAGCAGTTTCCTCTATCTGTCCTTCTGGAACTTAGAAACAATCAGCTCAGTTAACTGTGTTTGTTCTATTATAAATAGAATTGGTGGTCAGCCCCTCACAGAATACACAGAGGCTGAAGCAGAGATTGACTCTGAATTTTATTAGGTATAGTAAAAGCAATTTAGAGGGACCGATCACCAGGAAAGATGGGCATATGAAGGGACTTATGTCAGGAGATAAAGTGAATCAAGCACCAAGGGACATTACAGTGACAACAACACCATGCTATCCTTCCCGCTGCTGAACTCCCTAATCCCATATTGCCTGGTGTGAACATTTGTTCATTATCACCTAGCTATCTAGCAATGCCTGGGGTTGAGAGACCCACTTCCATGTAGTATGTGGCCTTATGAAAAAGTGATTGGATTTCTCCATTTCATCCACACACTTCATAGACACGACCATATCTGGGCCTCTTTTCCTCTTTAAAGTCCTCCTGATTTCACCTGGATACACATCTAAGTGTGGGGAGGGGAGGGGAGAAGAAGGTGATGTGATGGGTGCCCAACATCTGCTAGAGTGGTACTTCTTGGAGGTGGTTCTGTTCAGAAAGGGAACTATGGTTCTCAGGTGTAAATGGAAGAATAAAGACTAGCTCAGTGAGAGAGCCTACAGGTGAGGGGTTACATCACTATGGCTTTATCTCCACGGGGATAAGATCATCAGTGGAGAGGTCAGCTTTAAGGTGGGTCTAGCCTCCAGTTTCAAATGAGGGCACAGGAGATGCCAAGCACACAGTAAAGAAGAGGGCTCCACGGTTCCACAGGGGCAGCTGGGAAGGGTACTCCATCTCCCATTTCTTTACTTCTAGACTACTATTTGGTCCCTAGTCAAGCAGTTTTCTCACTCTGGACACTATTGACACTTCGGGCCAAATAATTCTATGTCTGGGGGACTGCACTGTTCATTGTGGTGTGTTTAGGAGCTTCCCTGGTCTCTAGCCAATAGATGCCAGTAGCAAAACCCCTCAACTCTATGACAATCAAAAATGTCTCCGGATATTGTCAAATGTACCCTGAGTAGTAACATTGTCTGGTGGAGGACCAGCAGCCTGAAGAGTTCACGTGTATTTTCTAGGGTCCACCAATGACCTGCAGTCTAGACCAAAAGCTGCAGTCAGCACCTTCAGACCAAAACCAGTTCCGACCTCTTCCTATCATCCCCATCATGCTGGAAGGTCACCCAGAGCCCAGGCACATTCATGCCAGAGCACTCACTCTGCTCTCCGTTTGGAGAATGAAACAAACAGAGATGGGGAGAAAGGAACAAGAGAGGAAGCAAAGTATTTAAAAGTAAGTAGAGTCTGGGGATGGGAGAAAACACGTATTCCTTTCTCTCTCTCTCTCTCTTTTTCCTCTCTCTCTTAAATAAAGCTCCTGGGCTTTCTCAAGTCAGCCTCCGTCTGAATCTGGTTTTCATTTGCACACCCCCTCATCTATGAGCCTAGCTTCTTCTCATAGATAATTTGACTTGATTACTTTCTGAAAGGGGAACAGAGCTGGAGTAGCCCTGTGTTCATTTACTTGTCACTCCCAGCATTGCCTTAATTTGGGTTGAACTGCACCTCCCCCTCCCAGGAATGACCGTGAGATGGGCTCAAACTTCCCTGGGGAAGAGCTGCTGGGAGGAGCTGGGTGGTAGCCTCTGCCCAGTTAGGCAGGCAGGGCCTTGGACATAGAGTGCTGACACCATTTGGCAAAAAATGACCGATAGTTTAACAAAAGGCTGAAGAAGCAAATTCCCCACCGGGAAGGATTTGGGCTTTTCTCCTTGATATCACCACCAGCTAGAATATAAAATAAAACTCAGGGATAGTTAAACATCAAATTGTTGGGCTTTCCTGGTGTCACAGTGGTTAGGAATCTGCCTGCCAATGCAGGGGACATGAATTCGAACCCTGATCCAGGAAGATCCCTCAGGCCGTTGAGCAACTAATCCTGTGAACCACAACTACTGAGCCTGCGCTCTAGAGCCTGCAAGCCACAACTGCTGAGCCCGCATGCCACAACTACTGAAGCCCACCTGCCTAGAGCCTGTGCTCCACAACAAAAGAAGCCACCACAATGAGAAGCTGCACACCAAAACGAAGAGTAACCCCCGCTCGCCACAACTAGAGAAAGCCTGTGCACAGCAACGAACACTCAATGCAGCCAAAAATAAATAAATTAATTAATTTTTTAAAAAAATCAAATTGTTGATTTTGTGCACATAAGAACTCTGGGTTGTACTCTTTTTTTCTCTTTCCAATATCTGGCACAGCACTGAGCACATAAAAGTGTTCAATGAATATTTGTTAATTTATTGTCATAATGGGTAGACTCTATTCTGATGAGACTGCATTACGAGTGGTGTTACTTTTTCCCAAAAGATGATTATATACATTTTGAGATTATTCATATTTTCTTATATTGTACTAAAATATTATTGGGCCAGATACTTTGAAAATACTAAATGCTCTGTCATCATTGCACTGTATAATTCTGTAATTCTGTTTATTTCAATTCTACCTTTCTTAAAAGGCTTACCTCAAGATTCTACATTTCTGTGCAGCTTTCTGAAAATCCTGGTTATCAATTAATTCTTCCTTTTCTAATTGCTAGCAGATTTGTTTTCTACAGGAGAGATGGAAACCTGACAACATGTATTTTTCGGTCAGTAGATTGGTTTATGTTTTTGCTTTTATTTTTATTTTATATTAATACCTTTTCTCATGACTGTCCTCTCCAGGTCTTCTCATGACTACACATCTCCAAAGCCTTTTGTCTAATGCTTCACATACTTACATTTCCTGCCTGGCTCTTGTTTGAGATATCCTGGTTTGGTGCAAAACATAGAATGTTTTGGATATATAAATCCACATTAAATTGCCATTTTTGTTGTTAAAAATAGTCAATAATCAGTAATTTCATGCAGTTCAACCTGTAATATAATGTTCCTTCCTCCTTTGAGACTAAGAATGGATTCTATTAACTCTTTGCTTCATACCTAGGAAGTGGCTCGATTCAAGATTCACAACAGGTGCTTAAGCGTTATTGTTTGATTAGGGCTTCAATGTCTTTCAACTTTAAAAATTTTTTGGTGGATTGAGATTTTAAATTTGGGCATTTGCATGAGAAGGAGTAGATAAGAGTAGTCAAGAGCTTAGGATTTGGGATCAGACATGTTTTGATTTGAGAACAAGTTCAAACACTGTGTGTCCTTGGGTAAGTGATTTGGTCTCCCTATGCTTTGGTTTCTTCATCTATAAAGCTCAAACAATAACAATGATATTGATCTCATACAGTGTGTTGTGTGAAAGAGATTAATGCAAAGCTTTGCACATAATTAGCACTTGTTATATGCCAGTTGTCATTACCGTCATCATAAATATTACTATTAAGAGTTAATTATGAAACAAGGAGACAAATAGAAACATATAATGGAAGCAAAAACTCTGTCTCTTAAAAAAAAAAAAAAAGAGTGACAAAGAATAATACATTCTTGTTCCACAAAGCTGTGTATATGTGGTGTTATGAGAGTTTATTTGTATGTCTTTGCGTCTATCTATAAGAGTGTGTGCATGTTTTATGTTGGGAGCATATGTATGGGAGTGGTTTCTTGCATTCATATTTTAGTTTTGCATGTTACCTCAATTTGACAACTGAAAAGAACCAGTGAGGTTAAGTCTTATAGGGAGAAGGAGCTAATGGTTGAGAAATAGCCAGCCTTTGTCACATTTGGTTGGCTCAAGCTTGTGAAAATTAAGTACAGGAATGTTGCTTTCTTTTTTTTTTCCTTCTGGCACATGGAAAGGCCAAAGCTCAGAACTGTTGGAAGTGACAACCCAATTAATCAGTCTCTGTGCTTCAAATTAGGTGTTGAACCTGCCCATGATGGTGAAATTTTTAAATTACCCCTTTGTCCTCAGTAGCACTAAAGTGAAATTCTTGTAGGATCGCTTGTTTCTTTGGCATTTGGTATCTGACCAGCAAGAATGTGGGCAAAAAGTTCTTTTGCACGAGGCCAACCTGTGTATTTGTTTCCTCTGAAAGAAAATATAAAAGATGTAATGTGACAGAAACACAGCCAGTTTATCAATCGATATGGTCCTGGAAGGTATCTCTCCACAAACAAGTGAATCTAAGTAGACTTATAAATTTTGACTCCTTCTTTACAATGGTGGCAGAAAGGAGAATTTATGATATTCACAGACTCTTAGAATGGGGAGCAGTGAGAAATCTTAGAATCCTATTCAAATCTCCTTCCCTTCCACTCCCCAAACTTTTTACCAGATAATAAAATGGAGAACAAGAAGGTAAAACTACATGTCAAAGATAACATAGACAGATACAGTTAGAATGAGAACCGTGATCTCTTACTTTCCAGCCCTAGGTCCCTGCATCTTAATGGAGTCTCCCACAGCAGAGACCTGTGAATTCTCTTTCTCCATTTCTATCAACTTAAAGCTACATCCTGACTAGTACTTCCAAGCACTTTATCTAATTTTTTCCTGACTATATTACTGTGAAATAGATTGGACAAATATCACTGGCATTTTATGCATGAGGAAGTAGAGATTCAGAAATATTCAGGGTTTTAGTCCATAGGTGCAAAAAGTTGAGCCTCCTACTCAGGTCTCCTAAGTCCAAATCTATTTTGTTCTAGGACGGGATGAAGTTATTTCAAAAGATACATGACAGATAACAGAGCTGTTAAATGATTTTTCTGAAGTTATACAGCCATCTCAGATTAAATTGCTTTTCCCTGGAACATGAGTGACTGATAATCAAGGTCTTTTATTGTCATTTTAAAGAAAATGTCAGCATTGATAACCTGTAACTTGAACACCAAAGAAGGCAAAATTAGCCTGGCCTGCCAATGACTTGCTCCGTGAGTTCTTGTCATTTAGTATATACTTGAGAACCTTACTGGATACTTTATGTGTATTTAAAATTTACCCCATTTGAAATCTATGAGTTAAATAACACTAATCTGATTTTTCCGATGAGGAATTGAAGCTTTGTGAGAACAATAAACTGCTCACATCATATTGCTAATGAACCAGTGTAGAGCATAAGGGATCTTGTAGCTATTTATGGCTGTGTACATATGGCTGGACTCCAGGCCTGGCCTGGGTGCAAGGCAAAAGAAATTCAAGAAAAGCAGAATTAAAACCCAGATCTGTCTCCTAAAGTCCATACTGTTTCTTCTTCTGCCAATTCCTCCACAGTAAAGTTTCCTCCTGACCTAATAAAGCTTCTTCTCTGAATAGGAATCACAGGGCCCATTTTCCAAACCCATTGACCATCTTTACAGATAGTATATGTTCATGAAATAATAGTTACAACCCTCTTGAAGACACATTGCCTTATTACTGCTACACTCTTGACTTCATTTATTTAACCTCTCTCTAAACTGCATAATTTGCCTTATTTCTCACGTGAGCATTATAGTGTGAGTGTAAGTAGAAGTTAAAAACAACACGTCCTCTGTAGGATAGTGAATTGGATCATCAAAGCCCAATTTAGAAGGTAATTTTCCAAAGACATGCTTTCTTTAAAACCAAGAAAGGAACCTCTGCTGTGAATAAATTCAACTGCAAAAAAGCAGCTTCTAATCCCAATGAGATAACCCAGAAGCAATTTAGCTTCCCAGAGGTTCTGATTAACCTATTGGCTTTGTTTTCTCCTGTCAAAGGGCAGAAGCAGAGCTGGGTTGGGTCAGCGTCTGCTTTGCCTTAGTTCTGTGGTCCTCTTTGACTCATGCCTGGCTCACTGCCTTCTTTCTCTAACTCCCTCCAGGGCAATAGCCACTAGACTGCTTTCCCAGCTGATCCTCTTAATAATTCTTGAGCACCTGATGGAGAGCCCCTGGTGCCCTGCTCCATGCCCAGCAAAGTCATCTTGGTAGCTCTGCTACACCGTCTCATGACTGTCCTTTGCAACATCTTTGACCTCTCCCCCCTATGTCTCTAGAAACATGAGCAAAGCATCATTCCACATGGATATAGGGTAGAATTTCCCGAAGTGGGTACTCTGGATACTATCTCCTTCTTCAGTCACCTTCTCGGTCAGTATTTGAGAAACACTACATACTCTACTTCTTGTCTCAGAGATTAGCACTGCGTACTAGCATATTAAACGATATGAGAAATACTGCAGTAGAGAAATCTGTTTGGTTTCATTCAACCCATTTGAATTCTCAACTTCCTTGACCATGGCACTAGTGTTTTCCAGCAAACACTAATTAACATCTTTAGCATTGGTTGTTCATGGAACATACTTTCCAAAAAATGCCAGATGAGGGAATTCCTTGTTTTACCTAAGAGCTCTCTTTATTCCCAAATTTCAAGTGCCTGATTAAATTGAAGATGCTCTCAGAGGCAACAAAGCCCCAGATGACCCCTCAATCAAAGCTCTTACAAACTTACATTCTCTTTGCTGATACTATCTCCAGTGTGCTAACACTAACATGCCATTCAGGTCTTGGTTCAAATACTTAAATCCACAATGAGCTCTTGCCTGATACCCCTGGCTTATGTCCCATTATTAGGGAAAAAAAAATTGCTGGAAGGATGTAGTAATATACACTGAAATGGGAACAGTCTTAAGATTGAGTGGGATTTATATTGTCTTATTTATTTCTGTGTTTTCAGAATTTTCTATAATTACTTTTGAAACAGAAAAAAAAAGAACCTCTTAAATAAAAAGAGGAAAAGAAGTTTCCAGAAAACACTTGTTGATCTCTTTGAAGTACTCATTTTTAACTTAACCACTGTCTCCATATATCTTGCCTGTCCCCTTTCAAAGCCAATCCATAAACTTTATGAGTTTCATTGCTTTTTAAAATTTTATTTGCTTTTCATTCCATATAGAAAAATCTGCAGATGTTTTAACTTTGCACACTTACTCATGCCATCTGGTGTTCTAAAACTTCACCCAAATGGGGTCTCTTGACCCAAGGGATTATTGTCCTATAACCAAGCCAGCATTGCCCTCAACATGCCTTGCCTCAAGTAAAAACAAGGTATGGTTTCTACCTACATCTTGTGTCTCATTTGTTGTAGTATATGCCTGCTCCTCATCTGTCGAAAACAGAGCTGTGTAATTTGACTTGAGGTGAATTTTTAAAAATTCAATTCATTACAACATATTTATTTAAGTGGAACATCCCTCTACCGAGTTCTGGATTAAAAATAGAATGTTCCGGACCATTCACCAAGTAATCAAGTAACCACATGACCCTAATAGTAAGAAGTCCAGAAGTTCAATATATCCAAGTATAACACCCCCAATCCCACCCCCATTATGTGCTCAGGGTTTCTATAATGCTTAGAGATGTCTTAAGCTGGGAAATTAAATCAGATTCAATCCTCTTTTCATGATCTTTATGCAGCAGCAGAGCACTGGCTGGTGAGCAAACAGTGGCCATGGTAACATTAGCAACATCTTTGTATCCTGTACCAGACACATGCCACCTCACTGCTATTCTCACAGTACTGAGTCTTCACTTAATGAAATACCCCACTTAATGAAGGTGTTTTAGCTGAATGGTTAGACTCTGAACCTAGAAGTCCAATTTCCATACCTTCAGAGAGCTCTCAGATTGTCCAGGGCCCTCCTGGATGAACTTTGCTCAAACTGCTGCCCCCAAATTGGAGAGATCGGTGGAAACAGACAATCATGGCTTACCAGAGCAGCCATGGAACAGACATTTACTTCTGGAGTGAGTATGGTGGTGGGAGAGTTTATGCTGTTATTAATACATTTTTAGAGGCTCAGTATATAATCTTGAGAGTTAAAAACTCCAGGTGCTCCAGTCTTAGGGGAATCACCACATGTTTATGAGTTTTACCTCCAGGTGCCCCACCAGGCTGTTAGGGTGAAGAATTGAGAAAAATCCCCCCGCTGCTTCCTTCAGAAGGAAGAGACAAGTAACCATTTTGAAATAAGCCCAGAGCATACTGTTTTCTTTATCAAAAGCCTGCCTTCAAGGGAAATTGTTTCATCAGAGCCTAACCACCTTGTGCTTTACAAGAGCCTAACCAACCAAAGGAAAGGGAAATACCTAACTTAAGCCAACTCTAGCATTCCACATGGGGAACTGGAAACACTCAACTGCATTCCTCTCCAGCTTCCCTGTGTCACTGAAGGAGGAGAGATACTGAGAAACCCTGTGAAGATCACAATAGGCCCACAGGCTCACTAAAAGACTGAGACCTAATCACAGGACTATAGAAAATTTCCCATCACCCACATTTACTACCATATCAGTAGGGTTCCAGTATAGTAACTGGTATTGTAAATAAAAGAAGTACAAGTCTCAGAATGTATTTAAGAAAAAGTTCCCAAGGAAATCCCAAAGACATAAAAAGGAAAAAACAAAAAATAAAAAAACAAGGAAACTATAGAAAAGTTTAGACTCTGACACCTATAGCTACAGTAAACAGTTAACACAGTCTAACTTCTAGCCTCCAAAACATAAGATCTCACAAATGCAGGCCTATCTATCTCCCTCAGTTCTTTTTACCCAATAATTTGCACAAGGCACACTAAAAGACAAAAAACACAATTTGAAGAGATAGATCAATTATCAGAACCAGACACAGATATGGCAGAGATTTTGAAGTTATCAGAAGAACTTAAAACACCTATGATTCATACGTTAAGGACTCTAAGGAAAAAAATGATGAAAAAGTGACATTCAAGAACAGATGAGTGAGTAAAAAAGACAAATGGACACTCTAAGAAAGTGTCAAAAGGAAATGCTAGAAATCAAAAACACTAAAAAAATGAACAATGCCTTTAATAAGTTCATAAGTAGACTAGACATGACTTAGGAAAGAATCAGTGAGCTTGAAGATATATCAATAGAAACTTCCCAAACTGATAATCAACAACAAAAAAAAATTTTTAAAGAGGCAAAATCCAAGAACTATGGGACAATTAAAAATATGTAACATCCGTGTAATGGGAATACCAGAAGGAGAAGAAAAGAATTGAGAAGTTATAATGGCTGAGAATTTTCCAAAATTAATGATAGATAGCAAACCATAGATGCAGGAAACTCAGAGAATATCAAGCTGTATAAATACCAAACAAATAAATAAATAAAGTACACTTACACATACAATATTCAAATTGCACAAACCACAAACAAGGAGAAATCTTCAAAGAAGCCAGAGATAAAGGTGTGCACCCTTGGAGAAAGAAGTTTAAACGTTTCATTGAACTTTTTGTTTAGAAACCATGCTAGCAAGAAAAGCATGCAGTGAAATAGTTAAACTGTTGAAAGAATTTAAACTGTAGACCTGCCTTTCAGGAATGATTAAAAGTTCTTCAGAGGAAAGGAAAATGATACAGGTCAGAAATTTGGATCTACACAAAGAGAATTCTAGGAAAATAAAGGCAAAATAAAATCTTCTATTTAACTTATTCTTATTAGTCTAATAAATGCTTGCTTAAATTAATAATAGCAACAATCTAGAGTGATTATGGCATACATATAAGTTAAATAAATGACAGTAATGTTATAAGGGATGAAAAGAAACAGTAGGATACTCAATTATAAGTAGACCAATTATAAGTAGGAATACTCAATTATACCCACACTACAAAGTGGACAGTGTTATTAGGAAGTGGACTTATATTATTGTAAATGTATATTGAAAACTCTAGAGCAATTTAAGATTTAATTTTTTTTAAAAATTAATCGATATGCTAAGAGAAGAGAAAAATTAGAATAATTTTTTTAGAATTCAAGTAAAACCAGAGAAGTCAGAAAAAGAGTGAAAGTTTGAAAAAAAGAGTAACAAATAGGAAAATAGTAAGCAATACGGTATATATAAATCACTATATCTATAGTCACTATAGGCAAGATCAATATATAAAAATCAGTTGTATTTCTACATACTACTAATGGACAATTCAAAAATAAATTAAAAGACCAATTCTATTCACAGAATAAAAAAGACAGAACTACTTAGGAATTAATTTAACAAAAGAAGAACAAGATTTGTACGCTTACAACTATAAAACATTGCTGAGAGAAATTTAAAAATCAAAATTATTGAAATTCAGAAATCAAAATTCCATATTAATTAACTGTAAAATTCTATATTATTAAGATGACAGTCTTCCACTTGATTTGTAGATTCAATGTAATCCTTATCAAAATTTCAACAGGATTTCTACAGACATTGACAAGCAAAGGACTCAGAATAGCCAAAACAATTTTGCAAAAGAAGATCAAAGTAGCAGAACCTATAATTCCAAACTGTAACACTTACTATAGTGTCACTGCAATTAAGACAGAGTGGTACTGGCATAAAGATATACAATTATACCAATGGAACAGATACCCACCAATAGAACAGAATTAAGGGTCCATAAATAAACTCTTACATTTATAGTCAGTTGATTTTTGACAAGGGTTCTATAGCAATGAAATGAGTAAAGAGTAGTCTTTTTATCAAATGATGTTGGGACAATTGGATATTCAGAGGCAAAAGAATGAATTTAGATCCTTACCTCAAAGCATACATAAAAAAGTAAATAACTATGTATCTTGAATATGATTTAAAAGTATAAAACTTTTGCTGTAAAAATCTTTGTGACCTTATGTTAGGCAAAGCCACGAAAAGCAACATCCATAAAAGCAAAATTAATTAAATTAATTCATTCATTCATTCATCAAAATGAATTGTATTCTAGTTATAAGGAAGGCAGAAAGAGAGTGGAGGGAGAACTCCTTACCTTGAAAGGTACATTTTTACTAGGCTTCCATTGGAGGAACTGAAATGCATGGCCACACCTAGCTGCCAGTGTGGTTGACACATGTTGTCTTTGGCAGGAAAGCTTTGTGCCCAGATAAAATTCAGAGATCTGTTTACTGCAGAAAGAAAGGGATAATATATTTATTTGTTCTAAATACTTACTGTTCCTCTCTACTGGACTCATCCCTACAGAGTTTTTCCCTGCACCATTACAGCTGACCTGACATATGTTTTGTTTGAGCAGATGCTGTAACACTCTAAAGCAGATGCTATAAGGTGCTTTCCCTAACACATGAGGTGTGTGGTCTCTATAGGGACTGCTCTTGCAGTGTGGGTCCAGAAATGAAGACATGGTACAGAGCCAGTGCACACCAGAGCTCATATGTATGTGACTAAGAAATTAATCATTTTTATTACGAGCCACAGAGCTTTGGAAGTCACTTGTTTCTGCAGCAAACTAAGACATGCTACATTATGCTTAGACTGCTGTATTGACAACTAGCAATCTCTGCCATACTCCCCAAAACATAAACTTTAGTTTGTTTTTTTGCTTGTTTTTCTTTAGCTAGCAAACATTTATCAAACATGAACTATGTGACTGGTATTTTGGGGCACAGGAAACTATATGCATAGTAGGTATGTAGTTAATAAACAATAATCATAAAAAGTATTTACAAATAAATAAGAGAAAGATTCATTCTCCAATAGCAAAATGGATAATATACATGGAAAGGCACTTAAAAGTAAACAAATAAATGAATAAAGAAGTAAATAATAAAAGCCAATGGTCTGGGCTTCCCTGGTGTCTCAGTGGTTAAGAATCCGCCTGCCAATGCAGGAGACATGGGTTCAATCCCTGGTCTGGGAAGATTCCATAGGCGTGGAGCAGCTGGGCCCGTGAGCCACAGCTGCTGAGCCTGCACTCTAGAGCCCGCGAGCCACAACTGCTGAAGCTCGTGCACCTGGAGCCCATGCTCCACAACAAGAGAAGCCACCGCAATGAGAAGCCCGTGCACCGCAGCGAAGAATAGCCCCCAATCACCGCAACTAGAGAAAGCCCGTGTGCAGCAACAAAGACCCAACTCAACCAAAAATAAATAAAAAGCCCCCCTCCAAAAAAACCAATGGTCTATAAGTTTATAATGCATGTTTAACGGTAAAACATGTAAATTATCTCAACAATATGTGTTTTTTCAATCAAATTAGTGCAGTTTGCAGAGCCATATATTAGATAGGATTGTCTGTAATCCTTTAGCTCTAGTGAGTTTAACTAGAACCCCCCAGGGTCTAGTAATAAAATGCAGACTATGGAATTGTGTTGCTAGCAGTAGACCTGGCAGCCTCCCTCCCGCTCCTACATCTGCTTTATTCCAAGATGCCGTTTTCTTAGGGTTGACTTCTTAAATTATTTCACCAGTTGTTTAAGAGTCAGTAGCTTCCAACAGAAGTGCTTAGATAGTTTTAGTTAAAATTCCTTGTTTCCTCTCATTCTCCCTAGTCAGAAACGTCATAAATTCTTTTGCCACTCTGTCAGGGGTAGGTGTACAGACTCGGTGATACAGATCTGGGACTCACGTACAAAACATGGGAATTGATTTGATAAATAATCTGGCCCTTACAGCTTGATAAGTGGAGCTTGATAGTTAGGGGAAGTAAGGCCATTCCCAGCAATGGCTGACACACAATGTCTATAAGCACTCTGGACATCTACCTATGTCCCCCATGGCAGAGGTTGGAAACCAGAATACTCAGAGTGATTTGGAGCTAGAGAAACTTCAGAGGCAATATCCACAGATATCTGAGATTTTAGAGGGATTCTGGAGCAAAGATCCATGGTTGGGATGATTCTATATTAGACCTCAAATAAAATATCCATCAGTTCTATGTAACCATCATCCTCCTAACTCATCCTTCCCAGCTGAATAATTATTAAATAGATATTGGAATGTTATACAACAAACTCTTCAGAAACATCATTTATTTTCAACAAAATGGAAAAGATCCCTAAACTAGACCTCTTACTTCTTAGGCAAATAAGTTCCCCTCTAAGGCATCTTTAAAATATTTATGATTATTTTGTGATACTTACATGGCAAAGGTGAGTGCTGAAGAATGATTTGAGGAATCTGGGGAAATAAGCAGAAAGGGGAATTACAAAATTATTTGGAGTTTAGTAGAATTCAAGATTACGCTAAATCATTGCAAACCCCATGTTTACAGTTTGGTAAGGTCTGTATGTAGATTTGAGGAGCTGATATGCACCCTGGGGAAAGTACTTCCAAGTTTTCCACTGGGAGTTACAACAACCATGGTTAACTGACCAGCTATACCTCTGTGGTTTTTAAGATATGCTCAGTCCTGTGTATTTCTACTGATAGTTCTTCCTGAGTGCTCCATTTCCAGGGTTCTGTGCCTCCAGTTTGGTTCTTACTCATCCATCCATCCATCCATCCATCCATCCATCCATCCATCCATTCATGAATTCATTTAGCACTCAGTAGACAGTTTAGCATAATAGATAAGATCTTGGACTCTGGTACCAGAATTCTTGGGTTCAAATTTTGACTCCAGCATTTATAAGCTCTGTGACATTTCACTCATTACTTAATCTTTCTGTGCCTCAGTTTCCTCATTTGAAAAATGTTGATAAATTGCTTACCTGATAGAATTGATGAGGATTAAAAAGAATAGTACCTGGAATACAATTTTTACCATATAAGCATTAATTTCATTGTGAGCACCTACTCCGGGAAATGCCCTGTAGAGAGAGACACAGAGGACACATAGATAACCAACTTGATCCTGTTCTCAGGGAGCAGTTGTAGAGAGAAGATGGGAACACACATAGATGTAACATTAGGTAGCAAGTGCATATCACAAGAGAGAGATAAATAGGGTGATACGTGGTTAAGAGAAGGATGAGGTGATTTTCAGCTGGGACAGAGAGGCTCCATGAACAAATGAAAAGGTGATGTGGAAAAGAACAACTTGGCCTCCACATTCTCCAAACTCAGCTGTCTAAGTGGGTTTCAGAGACCTCCACTGTCCGACGCACATTCAAGTGAACAGTGAGTTGCCTTTTGTGATGAGAATGGTAGGAAGCAAGGTTTTCCACCTTCTAAACTCAGGGGTTCAGCACACACACACACCTAGAAAGGTTGACCAAGGAGCTGGACTGAGCACAGCTCTCAAGGATTCTAGTAAAGACCCTGTGTGAGGGGTCCTAGAGGAAGAAGACAAGCCTCCCAGGGGTCAGCCATCCTGAGCCTTTTGTTTTAAGCTTCTCAAACTAGGCTTGCTTTTTCTCCTCGAGGCATTCTCACAGGTGCCAAATGCTTTCTCCCTTCCTCTTCACCAGGCCAACTATAACTCAATTCACTTCATCCTGGTCCTGGAATCCATCTCTTCCTTGGGGTTGGTGCTCCTGGACCACCCAAACTTTTCCTTCCATAGTGCTTACCTCACCTGTTGTTAGCAATTATTTAATTCCCACTCTTCCCCACTTGAATACTAGCTACATAAGGGTAGTAACCGTCTCCCCTGTTCATTCGCTCTTTGGTGCTCAACAAATGCTTGTTAAATGTTAACGTGATGAGTGAGTACAAGACAAAACAATCTGGCAATATTCAGGTGTTTAACCTTTCATGCTAGCTGTCTGAAGATTGTTGAAGAGTGGCTATTCTGACTATAGAAAGGGTGGGAGTCGGGGGGACATGGGGCCCAGACTATGTTAATTATAATATCCCTATTCCTGTTTCTATGAGAATCCTTCCTGGTAGTTTTCTGCTGAAGAAAACTTCTTTCTCATTTGACTGTGGAGAATTAAAAATATAATCTCAGAGCTGAAAGAAGACAGAATAAATCTATCACCAGGGAGGGTGGAATAAGAAGTAGGGAGGCAGGAAAAGGAAGATGGTTCAGATTCTAGTTTTTAAGATCTCTGAACGCTGTTCTGTTTTTTTGATTCATCCCTAACATCTTTTTTTTCTCAAACTGGTTTGTGTTGAGTTTCTGTAAAGCGTGTCTGAAAGAACCCTAACTGTAAACACATTCAGCATGACTTTGTGCTGCATAAAGATACATAAATGTCAACTATTTGTTTGGCTACAAAGCCAAATCCATGGTGGAGAGAATAGAACCTTTAAAAACAAATACAGTTTAGTTTGGCTGAATCCATTTTTTGAGCTCTTTCATTTACCTAAGTTTTCTGTTTTGTTTCTTAAAAACATCTAATTATTTCAAAAGAGAATCCCACTACCAAATACAGACTCACATTTAGATGCCAGTAGTGGCAACAGTGGCCAGAGTATAGACTACAGACCAGACCTGTGATGTGGGAAATAAAAACAAACTCCACCCGATTTCTTTAAGGGTATCTAACACAAGATTTGATGCTCTTTATTAACTTGCTATTTACTAAGATAGAATTCTCAGACTTTTTTGGAGCAGCAATACTGGCACGGCTTCAAACCAGGTGCACTAAGAAACTCAAAGAAATGTGAGACCTTTGCTCTTCAGAGATCCTCACAATTTAGTTGGGGGAGAATAGGCCATAAACACAGGGGAAATTAACCAGCCATAAAATAAAAATACTAGTTCAATAATACAATTAAAGGGAGAGGGCAGCGTGTATCACTGCCAAGAGACTAGGGCAGGTAGCATTATAGGAACTCAGGAGATGCCAAGTCACCTCAAGCTGGATCAGGAGAAGAAGCTGGGCTTAAAATCAGAGGAGGCTGGAATGGGCAGCTCTAGACCTGACTGTCAAGGAGTATGAGGCTGTGGGGATGCATGACCCCTAGGAGGAAACATAATAATAGTAATGACAATAAAAATGACTAATAATAACTAACATCTTTAGAGTGCTACACAGGCACTACACTCTGCTGACCACTTCACATGCATTCTTCTTTTATTCTCACAACAGCTGTAAATGGCTTATAGAAAGATCATCTCACTTTACAGATGTGAAAATTGAGTGTCTCTGGGTTATCCAGTTTGTGAGTGAAATAGTCAGCCTCCAGCCCAGGTCTGCGTGACTCCAGGACACATACCATAGGCTATGGTGCTGGAGAGCACAGGTTTGAAGCCGGGCAGATCCGAATGTGAGTCCAGATCCACTGTCTCTGAGATCCAGTGGTAAGCTTGGCCAAGCAGCTTGCCGTGAGTGGGTGTGTTCATACCTGCCTCCCAAAGGAGCCAGTTGGGTAGAGTCAGGGCTGCTCACGGAAGCACCTGACATGCAATAGGTACATAATACAGGCAGGGCTTCTCCATGTTTGTGCATTGGCAGGTCTCCTGCTGACACTCTTTTAGCCAAATTGACAATGTTTTTAACTTTAACCTCCATCTGGGGGGCCAGCCTGAGTTGTCTCTCAGTGTCCCTTCCAACCCGTTAGGGTTCAGGCTTTGCGTGGTCATCTGGGTGGGGAGCAGGCAAACCTCAGAAGACTAATTTCTGGCCTGGCTTGTCTCACCCAGGCGATACTTCTGACGGTGTATTTGGGGGATGCTTACAACTCCTTCCCTCTTCCTCCACCCCATCAACATGCCAGCACACCTTTTAAAATACCCTCACATCCCACTCCCATCAGACAGCCTAGCAGCCGAGCTAATTAATGATCTGTCTGCCCCTTTGCAGTCTAAGTGTGCACTCCCAGTGGTTTAAAGGAATGGGGAGTGGGGAGGACTTAGGGCTTCTGGGACTTGACCCCGACGCTGTCTGAACTTCAAGAGTCAAAGCAAATCCCGGGGAAAAATGGCAGGTTCTGTTCTAACATCAGCCCCCAATCAATACGGTACAATTTCATAGCTCATTATTCCTGTGCCAGGGCACAATTGGGGAGGGGCTGGGGACAGTGATGGAGGCTGGGGGGAGGGACCAGGGGAGAATCATATGGAAGCAATTAGTGGAGCCTTCATTCAAAAAAGCATTAAGGTGCTTGTAGCATTGAAGCCCAAGTGACCCCTAGGCTGGGACCATAATTCACTAACACTTAATACCATTTACTCTGCAGATGTGCATTTTATACAGAAATATCAGCTTACCACTTTGAAAAATTAACCTATTGAAGGCTGTCAAATACTGACGCCCTCATGGGGGTATTATATAATGTCTGCATAGCGCTCGGTTTCGCCTTTTACCCGCAGAATCAAGGATGCCTGGGTTAATTGGGAAATGAGGTGAATAACAGCGGGTGGAGAACGGTAGAGAAATGAAGACAAGTAGAAATGTGGGTTTTCCTAAGGAGAATACAGTCTTCTTTTTAGTTCCAAAACACAAGGTTTTGGGGGGAAATAACCCTCCCCTGACAAACACACATACACACACTCCATATGTAGGAGTTCCAAGTCAGAAAGTCCAGAGTTGATGAAGAGGAAGGTAAAAGAGAAGCATGAAGAGACAGTGCAGCTAAGTGTGTCAATATGTCTAAATTATGATTTAAGCAAAAATTTGTGATTACAATGAGATTGATAAACCTGAGATTACTGTAGAAATCCTATTTGGTTAAATAAAGGGTTTTTGTTTTAATTTTCTAGGAGAATGTGTTGCCAATAAAAAATTCAACAGGCAACAAATTGCACCTATCCAACTGGTATTTAAAAGTATTAATAGTCAGTGTATTCAAGGATGCCAGAAATGGGCACCCTCTGACAATGCAGGTGGAAAACTAGTTTAACAAAATAAAAACTTCCTGTAGAGGAATTGGGTAATAGGTATCAAAGACCTTAAAAATAGGCATATATAAGATCTAGCAATTCAACTTCTAAGAATTTTACTTTAACATATACACACTACTGTATATAAAACAGATAACAAACAAGGACCTACTGTATAGCACAGGGAACTCTACTCAATATTTTGTAATAACCTATAAGTGAAAAGAATCCGAAAAAGAATATATATATATTTATCTGTATAACCGAATCACTGTGTTGTACCTGAAACTAACATGACATTGTAAACCAACTATGCTTTAATTTAAAAATAATAAGTAAGGATGAGGAATTTTATGTAACCTTCATTGTAACTTTGTTTTATAAAAAGTACATCTGGATAGGGCTTCCCTGGTGGCGCAGTGGTTGCGAGTCCGCCTGCCGATGCAGGGGACATGGGTTCGTGCCCCGGTCGGGGGGGATCCCACATGCCGCGGAGCGGCTGGGCCCGTGAGCCATGGCCGCTGAGCCTGCGCGTCCGGAGCCTGTGCTCCGCAACGGGAGAGGCCACAGCAGTGAGAAGCCCGCGTACCGCAAAAAAAAAAAAAAAAAAAAAAAAAAGTACATCTGGATAAACGCAAAAGCCTTACAATAGAGAACTGGTTAAGTATGGCACACACATATAGTGTAATAAAACACACTTATTAACAATCACGCTTTAGAAAAATATTTATCAACATTAACAAAAATTCCAGGTTGAATTACTGATAGATTACAAACAAACAAACAAACAAAAAACAAGCTGCAAATCAGTATCTGCAACAGGTCTCCAGAGTTTGCAAATCTATTATGGGTGTGTGTGCTTAAATGACTAAATCATGTTAACGATATCTTTGCTAGTGACAATAATGTTTTCAAGCTTGTGTTATTGTAGTGTTTGCTTTTTTTGTTAACTATCCTAGACCAAGAAGGAGGTCTTATGCCAAATTATGAAGTTGGCTTCATTGTCTTCAGAGCCATCCTTTCTTTCCAGCTTGGCCTCATTCTCAAGCCTCTTAGGCAGTTCCCCTACCCATGGTGGTTCCAGCCTCTGTACCTGACTTACCTTAACCCCCTGTTGATGCCCAGTCTCCCCTCCTGCTGTCTTTGGACAGAAATCTCTAGCTCTCAGTGTTGTACTAGATCAGACTTAAGTGGGAATCCCAGCTTTACAAACTTTGGTGAACTATATTATCTCTCTGAACCTCCATGCCCCCTCTATAAAATAGAAACCAAATGGCTGTCTTATTAAGTTGCTGTGATCAAATTAAATAAGAAAATGCATGAAATGAGCTTGGTCATAGAACAGATCAATATTAATTATTAGATCTCTTTAATTAATGACTAAATTCAGGTTAATATCTACTGATTCCATTTTAGCAGGTATCATTCCACTGACTCCAGATGGTGAGAAGTTATTACATACTTCATGCAAAGTTTCTCCACGAACAGAGATGCTGCTTTCCTGAGAGTGACCAGGATGACCGATAACCATGTGAGGACAAGCAACTGACCTCTGGCATTTCACAGTTACAGTGTCTTATTATGCTTTTCTTTCAGCTAGAAATGTCTTCAGACTACAGGGATGGGGTGGGAAGCTGTGGCCAGTTTCTCACTTCACTCCTTCAGGCGTCCATCAGGAATTCAGACCAGCCTTTCCAATGCCTTTAAGGCACAGAGAGTAAGCATAGGTAACTTACGGAGCTTAGGTAACTAATTAACGGATGGGGAAGGGATGAAAAAGCATAGGAAGGAATACTTTGGGACAACGAATTCTTAGTGTCTTTCCCATCTAATAATCATCAGAAGGAAACTCTCCTGAGAAGACTCAGGATGGCATCCTCTTGAGAAGATTAGAAGTGTGAATGGGCCACCATAGCTACTTGTTCTAGAATCTGCATTGCCCTGTATCATCAGCAGTTGGCAAACTTGGCCACACATTGGAATCACCCAGGGGCTTTTGAAAAATACAGATGTCTGGATCCTGTACCTGGAAATTTTGATATAATTGTGTGTTTCTCAAAATGAGATCCCTGGACCAGCAGCACATCTTCATCTAGGAGTGTGTTAGAACTGAAAATCCTCAGACCCTACCCTAGACCCACTGAATCAGAAACTCTATAGTGGGTTCCAGAAACCTGATTTCAAAAGTCCTCCAAGTGTTCCTGATGCATGCTAAATTTGGTCATCTATCAGTCTAGGCTGGAGCTTGGGCATCTACAAGTTTTACAAGCTCCACCGATGATTCTAATTTGCCTCCAGGTTTGAGGACCACCGTTCTTGACCCTTTATTTTTTCCCTGAGAATTTCTGACTCTTTCGTGTCTCCAGCCTCACTTTCATATGAATCAGTGGCTTTTCCCTATGTTCTTACAGCTTCTATGGAAATAGTTTTCTCTTATTTCCAGGTAGGGAGACAAGGTTTGCCGTTGCACTAAGGGGTGTCAAATTCTCTGAACCACTGATAAACGGACTAAAGCACTGCCTCCAGAGCAACTTCTGGTAAGTTAGCCAGCCAAGCAGCTCAGTCAGGGCCAAGAGAGGGATAAGTCAACGGAGCCAACAGAAACAGGAAGACAGATTAGAAGACGATCAGCTCAGAATATCTGCAACAGCCTTGAAATACAAGGGCTGTAACTTTGCATTTAAGCCCTTTGCTTTCATGCTAGGGAATCCATAGTTGGTCCGTGGCTTATTCAGTTTATATCCAACATGTCTTTGAAGGACAACACAGCAATCATATTCCTGGTGGGAGAAACTGTATGTTCGACTGGAAAGAACCCAGTCCAGGTATCTCAAACCTCCACTGAATTCTAGTGCTGGCTTTGCTGTTAAAAGATGCACCAACTTGAATAATTCTCTTGTTTTGGGGGGACCTCAGTTTTGTCATCTATACAATGATTGCTAAGGACCCTTTTTCATGTGGTAGGGCTTGAACAGACTTCTACAGTATTTTTAAACAAAATTCCACTGGCTGGGAGCGTGATTGGAGGACAAAGATGATGCCTGACTTTCTCAAACCCTTTATAGGGCCTGTTTCCTAGAGTTGATGCATCTCACCCCGAGTCACAGTTTATATATTTAGGTGTTCAAACTACCTTATATTTATACTTCCCACTTATAAAGCATGTCTCACAGGCTATGTCACTGACCCTCACAAAAACCCTGAAGTAGGTAGATGGCCCGATTTCACAAATGAGGAAACTGAGGTAAGAAGGAAGGGACATGCCCGCACACCATATGTGAGCAACTAAACACAGTAGAAAAGTTAACTTTGGAACTCACGTCTTCTTTCTCCTTTCCAGCTCATCTATTATCTCTACCTTGTAAAATGCAATTCTTTTCCCCGTAGCCAAAACAAAACTGCATTTGGAAACCAGAATCACAAGCTTGGTGATAGTCTGTCAAATGTTTCCTAAGTGATTAAAGGAGAATCAGGCCTCCCCCACCTCCTGGGCCCTCTCGTTCCTCTCTCAGATCCCTTAACACTTAGTATAAATTATCTGGCATTAGGATAGAGATCTTTTCATTAGTGTGCCTTTGAAAAACATTAACGTACAGGAAAGAAACATTCCTCTTCATGAGGACAAATGTAATCTTATCAGAAAGGAGCAGGACAATAACAGGAAGAGGGAGGGGATTCTGGAATGCAGGGGAGGGTGGGGCTGGAGGGAAAGAAGACAGGCTACAAGTGAAGGCCCCAGGGAGCCCTTTAATCAGAGCCTGGCAGCCATGATGCTATTGTGAGCTGGAAGCATGGGCAGGAAGCCATGGCTCCCAGAGCTGGGGTGAGGAGAAGCGCATCCCCAAACAGCTACCCTGGTGTCCCTGTGAACCGGGTGCTGGGACAGCACATGGGCAAAGACATATTTATGTAGAGCTCATTTTCCTAACTGATGATCTCTAAGGGAAGCTCCTGATCAGTAAGATGATGAAGGCTGACTCCTAGGCCTGAAGTGGGAGAGAAGTGACCTTCAAGGACACTGAGCCTACCTCCCACTCTGTCTTGAATCCCCTGTAACGTCCATCCCTTTCTGTCACAAATCCAGACACAGCCCATCCCACCAGTGACTGACTCAACTGGAGGAAGGCCTACTCTTGACACCTACTTGCCTGCAGGTTCCTAACCAGACTACACCCACCACTTCCCATACCAGAACCAGTTGTTAACAAAGAGGAATTCCCATTGTCTTTGAGGCTCAGATCTCAACCCTCCATGTTCCAAAATTACTTTCTCACTCTCCTCTAGCTTCTTCATATAGTTTAAGCTTATCTACTTAATTTTGTCCTCAGGGGAGAGAGAGAACAGCTGGCCAGCCTCCTGGGCATAATAACACTTTAGACACTTGATGGAAACAGCCGAGCCAACAGGAGGGACCACCCAGGCATGTAGCTCTGTCTCTCAAGAAAAGTTGAGGACGGAGCCAATATTCCAGGATTGGCATCATTCTGCTTCTCTAATTATGTCTTATACAAAACTATCAAAACACTCCGTTTAGAAATTTGATTTTTGTCTTGAATAGCCTATTTAACATGGTATCCTTGTCCTTACATATAGCCACACACACACACACACACACACACACACACACACACACATCTGTTCATGGAATTCTTGCAGAATAACTTGCTTGTCTTGCCACTTTACTTTGTCTTTAATTGTCATGAATATAGCCTTCACTGCCTCTTCCCATGATGCTCCTCTCCCTTCATAAAAGCTTTTAATCTTCTTTGTCCCTTACACTTTCTGAAGTTAGATGATAAAGTGGATTGGGATGTCAGTCCAGAAAGCCCAGTGCGCTGAAAATCTCAGACATACTGCCTGGGAGATGGGTCTTCAGGGACAATTAAAAGATAATGTCAATAGGGCCGGACAACGTGACATGCTAATGGTCTCCTGCTGCCAAAGAAGAGGCCTCAGAGAAACTGAGCCGTTATTGTCAAAGCCGGAGACCATTATCCTGTCACAGCACCATCCTCCTATGACTTGGCTGCTATTATGCCCAGTGATTAGAACAATAAATAAAAAAGAGGCACTGAGGAGAAAGTGCAGATTTCTATAGCGAACCAGCAGCCCTACTGCTCTAACTGACTTAGTGTAAAAGGGAACATGAGCATGTGCGTCTGAACCACTGAATCCAGCCAGATGGCCTTTTGTTCCCATCGTTGACTTTTCTTGCTGCCAAGATTTTATTTTTTCTATTACCACAACTGGACTTATTTCTGCCACCAACTTCTACCCATCCTTCAATACGCAACTTAGAATTCTCCTTTGAGAGATCTTCTCAACCCTTCTTGTCCATAGGTAGCCTCCTCTAAACCCCTGTCTTTTCTACCTGTCATGCTCTTTTGTTATTATCATCACCAACTTGTATAGTGGCCTACTTCTCTACTGCTGCTTAAATTCTCAGGAACTGCTGTTTCTCCCAACTGCATTGTAAATTCCTGGTCACAAGAGATTATATCTCATAAATATTTGTATACCTTAAAACCCCAATAAATGCTCTCAGTAAACATCTGTGAAGTGGTCAAGCTTTTGTGACTATTTCTCTTAACATTAGCCATGTCCGGGAAGGTGTATTCTGTGTTAGGGCATGATGTCTATCTTACCAGCAGGCAAAGAGGAGCAAATTGCTGTTATCCAGCATGTGGTCGCTAGAAAGTGAGATTGGCATAGAGTAAAACAACACTTTGTGGGTAGCTGGCTCAACTCCCATCCTTGTGTGTCACTTGCCAAATATTCCATCACTTTCTGAAATGATATGACCCTATAAGGGGTCATGGGCTTGGTGTCCAAGTTATTTTATGACTGACCAATTGATTTCTGACGTAGTACTTCTATAGAGGATGTTGTTTCCCAATATTTCCTCCCCATAAAATTCTTTGTGCGGATAATTTGCATTTGAACTTCTGGGGCCTTTTCCCTTTTATTTATATGTTTAGTTAGTGAGTTAGCTAGTTAGTTAAACATAGATTTGTCACACGACACAAAGATAATCATGTATAGACACCTGAGATAGAATTTGTTAGCATATGTTCACAGTTATCTCTAAACTTTAAATCAATTTTGATTTTCCTCTGACATTTCAAATTACTTCAAAAATGTTGAATTCTTTGTTGTCAAAGAAGACTGTATTGCAGGACCAAGTTTCACCTAAGATCAGTAGACTGGGAATCACAATACTTGAGGTATATTTCCTTCTACCCCTGATTTGCCGTATCATCTAGTTTTGGAACACTTTTGTTCATTTCTTACCCTAAACATTCTAAAAAGGATCCACAATCTATATAATGGTATCTTTTGAGCACTTGATGAAGAAAGCATTTTTTGTAAACAATTGATCAGCTTAGAATCATCCTCCCCCAGCAGTAGGTACACGAAGGCAGAGAAATAGAGCAACTATCCAAGGTTACCTAGAAGTATTGACAAAACCAGTCTTCATGCTTTAATCCTGTGCAGCCCAGTGTTTTGCCACTAATGGTCACTATCAGTGAGTTATGAGGGGATACATAGGCTCTTGGAAGAGTAATCAGGCCAGCAGCCCTTAATTCAATACCACCCACCTTTGTTTCTCTGTCCTCATTCTCAAGTGTTTTGAGAAAATGGTTTAAACTTAAGTCATATAATGTAAAAGGTTAATAAAGAATTTTTGCTATTTTAGTTTCAATTTGTCCTCAAATGCCAGCAGCAAGAACAACCTTATGAACAACTGACCCTAGGACTTAGATGGGCCACCACGTAGCTGGGGTGAACCAAGCTGCTATGAGGATTCTTGGCCCAAGGAAAGATGCAAAAACCTACGCATGGTAGGTTGAAGCTTCAGTGATGTCTCCCAACCCTGAAATGGTTTGCAGGTGCTTGTCTCAAAGATGAGAACAGATAATGAATAAAACATGTCTGGAGCTTTGTGTCCAGAAAATGTGACAAGCTTTAATCTGATGGCTTCAGGGATACGATGAAAAATGAGTTTGAGCTCATCTGCAAAGCTCTTAACGAATCCAAGATGCTGTGGCTGGTATGGCTGCTTATGGACTACAGTTTGCCCCAGGTTTATGCGGGGACAGGGAGAGCAGTGGAGGTGGAAGAATCTGGAAGAGAAAGGAAGAGGAAAAAGAGAGAAAAAAAAGCACAAACTGAGTTCTGGCTGGGGGTGGCATGTGGAGCTTCAAAATGAGAGCTCTCCCCCACAATCTCATTGAAGACTAAATCTGACCTTTCTTTTTGAACCAGAAGCAAAGAGACACAGCCTACTCTGCAGATGAATATATCTTATAAATAAACGCAGATTTATAGATGCTGATGTTTTTGCATTTGTATGTTATCAGTGATTCCACTTTTGCTTTGGGTGGTAAACATAGAAGCATCCCTTACTGTATTTTGGTCTCAAATTGAACATTTAATGTTAAATCATCTTTCTGCTACATAAAAAGCTATGCTTTCAAATGTGGAAAGTAAGATAACCTTTTATAACTATTTTTTCCATAGGAAGTTATCTTATTTCCCACATGTGCAAGTGCAGGTCATTAAAGAGAAAGATGGATTGGCATGAAAATTTTAAATGTTCTTAGATTGTCATACTTTCAATATTTCTATTGAAAGTTCAATTGTGGTTTAGGGAAAGTCCAGTAGGTGTAGCTGCAACACTGCTCTATGCCAGCCCAGCTCTCTTATTGGCAAGCTGATCTGGAACAAATGTGGACTCCACACTACTTTGTGAGCCATGCTGTATGTATTCTCAGTGAAGGACTCTGTCTCATTCAGAACTGTTGCTATCGTCAAAGAAAAGCTAGTAAATTGGGACCCTAATTCAATTCCTCATATTTTGGAACCTGCAGGGGGGTGTATAATCAAGTTACTAGCTAGCACACCTACTGAAAAGAACAAGTTGGTAATGGTTCCCTCGTGATCTAAACTGGTACATGCAGCTTTGTGAAATGCCAACCCATCCATTCATTAAGACTCTTATTTCTTCAGCACCTACAAGGTGACAGGCTCTGAGGACACATTCACCACAATGTATTTATATCACTGGCTCTGTCATTGTGACTCTTCACTTCCATATACTAAAATGTATAACCCTTGAAGAAAGTACCTAATACACAAGTACAAATTTATTACAATAGTGGGATAACTCCAATCTTCACCATTTATTCATTATGTTATCTTAGGAAATTCACTTTGCTTCCTTGAGCCTTGGTCTTTTTTTAATCTTCCCAAGAGATCGCAGTGGAGGAAAACAACATGATATACACGAGAGTGTTTGATATTGTGCTATGCCAATCTTATTTTTTTATTAGTAACATTGATGATGATGAAGAATGGTCTCATGGCTTCTATCTAGAGCTCATCACAGTAGATCAACCTGTAAAGTGAGGGACCTCCCCTCTGTGCCTTTTCGTCAACTCCATTCCATTCTGTGCATATACCTCTGTAGTTTTGTCAGTCTGTACGTTCATAACTGACATTTTCTCATCAGTATTACTATAAACTCTCATGGTCAGGAACCCTAAGATATTTATCTCCTTTGCCAAAACATCTGGTATAATGTTTAGCACATTGTAATTGCTCCATAAATGTTTATGAAGTAAATATTGTTGAATAAAGCACAATACCACATTTTAAAGAGAATGTTTCCATTCTATTTATCCATTTGTTTCTGGATTTCATCAAACCAGATAACAGGATAATATCCAGACACTTTGGGGAAATTTTGCATCACTGTAATACTTCAATACTTTCCTAATTTAGTACAAACCAATCAAGACACATTAAATAAGAACAAAATATGCTCACAGTAGTATGTTATATGTTATGAGAGATAAATATTATTGCATCACCATCAAGAATACTAATGCTTGAAATGAGAAATAGTGCTTATAGAGAGGAAGTTAAGTACAAGAAATATGTGGGAAAGAGAGCTAGCCGTCAACCAAAATTCAAGCTTCTGCTTCTTTTTTTAAAAAAAGTTTATTTTCTTATTTATTTTGGCTGCACCAGGTCCTAGTTGCCGCATGCGGTAATCTTCATTGTGGCATGCGGGCTTCTTGCGGCATGCATGCGGGATCTAGTTCCCCGACCAGGAATGGAACCCAGGCCCCTCCCTACATTGGGAGCATGGAGTCTTAGCCACTGGACCACCAGGGAAGTCCCTTCAAGCTTCCACTTCTGTAGTTCAGAGTTACATTAAGAAGGCGGTATCCAGCCAGGAACTACATTTCTCATCATACTTGCAGAAGAGGCTATGTGACCAGTTATTTTCCAATAGAATATAAGAAAAATGACAATTTGTCACTTCTAGGCCGAGGTGCTTTTGTGTCTCTGTTCTATTGGATGGATATGGAAGACTCTAAGGCCTTGGGGCAAATTGTAGAAGAGTATGATGGAAGGAATTTGGGTTACTGAATCACCTTTTAGAGGAAAGACATCAAATGGCTGCAAACCCATACTATGTCATGAATAAGAAATAAGCTTCTCTTGGGTTAAGCCACTGAAATTTTGGAATTTATTTGTTATAGAGTGGCTAGCATTATCCTCACAAGGCACCACATGATTTTCAAATGAATGGGACTAATATCAAATACTTTGAATTCAGAGGAGGGAATGGTCACTGTGTGATCAAGTAGATAAAACTTCCTTCGATAGATGAAGTTGGAATTGAGACTCATAGAACAGGAATCATACCCCGTGGGAGAAACTACACAAGCAAAGATGCTAAGGCAGGAGATTGAAAATGGACAGAGAAGAAACTGAGCAGATAAATTGTACCAGAGGGTCCTGACTCCTAAGGCTATCACTAAGCCTTTGATTATTCATCCAGTCTTTAGCTTGACTATTGTCTTTAAGTTATGATGGCTATTGTCTTTAAGTTCCTATGGGTTGCAAGCCATTAGATCCACCTCTGGCAGGTGTCTTATTACAACAATCAGACAATTCATTCTCCCAACAAAGCCAGCTCTAGATCTGAAAGAGTCAAATCTTGCCAGCTACAAAGAAACATAAAGCACTTGTTTAAAATTTATTTTTCATTTGCAATTTCTGGTATTACTGAAGGTACAATCAGACCTAAGTATGAGAACTCAGAATCACATAGTAAAGTTGGGATGGAGCAGGCACTTCCTGCTCTAGTTTCTTTTAGAGCTGGCATCAAGAGCTGAAAGATTTTGTAGTTGTCTTTGTGGATGTCCTACAACTCTTCCATGAGAACAGTGATGATGTATTATAGTGTCTGTATTCCTCTCTAACCATAACCAAAACTTTGACCTTAATAGAAACAAAATTGTAGGTAGAAAGTTAGAACAAGATGGGATGACAGAGCTCATATAATTTAGCATGCTGATTTTGTATAGGGTCATTTATTTTCCTCATTGAGAACCAAAGATTTATAAGTGGTACATCCCATTAAAGACGAGGAAATCAAATACCAAACTCCTATAAAATATTAAATTAGTTGGCTTTCCCTTTGTTGCAAGTGACAAACTAATTTAAGGAGAAAAAAAGGGGATGAATGATAAGAATCCTAGAATTTCTCTTAAAATCCAGGGAGGAGAGTAAAGCTAGATTTTGAGAACAAGTGAATAATCTGAGTTTTTAATTTTTTTTCTCTTTGCCTATTCATCTACTTTGTTCTTTTGTCCAGAATTGTTTTCTCAGTTTCCTGGTACATACAATGGGAAATTGCTGCTGCTAAGAGATCTCAAATTTTTGTCAATTCAAGAGAATAGACAGACAATTCTGAGTTAGAATCTCTTAGTCCCTATTCCAAATGCAGAGGAAAGAATCTGATTGGAGCAATGAATTTTAGCCAGACAAGCTCATTGTTTGGAGTGGAGCTGGGGCAGTTCATGGAAGAGAGGGAGAGACAATTTCCAGAAATGGTGAAGTTTATTATATAGACAAACCAATGCTAAGTGACTTATGCAAGGAAACACACAGCTAGTTAATGCAGAAAAAAGAACAGAATACCAAGAGGTCAAGTGGCTTACCCTGGGAAATAGAGTATGTTAATGGAACAGACAGGATTAGAGCCAGCTTCTTAATCCAGGGGTGGTAGTTGTTTATTAAATATTTCTTTCTCATCATTTCAATCATCAAGGGAGAGTCTTTCTTCCCAAAACCATTCTAGAAAGGAATCTGTCTCAAATGTTCTCTTGGCATATATTTCCCCCTGAGATTCTAAATACCAACCTCCAGGGTCATTTCACACAATTATTTGTTCCTAGGGACTGTTCTTTCCCTCTCTGTGTTATGTAGACACTGCGTATATTGTTCGACACAGATGGTCTCCTGTCAAAATGATTGCTTGCTAGAGTTGTCAAGGCAGACGCCAAAATCGTACAATTTGGTACAGATGATGCTCTGGAAGGGGAAAGGCACATTCATCACTAGGTTGAATTCACACTGCCTTAATTTGCTAAAAAAAAAAAAAAAAAAAAAAAAGAGTGAATCCCAACTGCTAGTCATAGTTTGCCATCTTTTGGAGTTTGGATTCCCCAGGCCAGTGGTAAAGTAGTTGAAACAACAACAACCTAATTAGCAAAACTGACATTTCTGTTTCCACCCCAGTCATGATGAGTGACACCTTCAAAGGTCTGAACCCAAAAGCTTGCATCGTTACCTTAAATTTTAAAATATCTTCTCAAAATGATTGCATGTAATCTATTGAATTCCATAGAACATGTGTATTTAAATGATGATCAAATGATTCCTGTAGAGCTTCAGGCCAGGTTGGACCAGGGTTGTTGTTGGTTCTCAGCAGCCACTCTTCTACAACCCCCGAGAGAGACTCAACCTTAACTAGTAGCATAATAACGTGGTCGCCTCTCCAAAGTCCAATCACCTCACACAATTGGAATCTGAATTGTCGCCGAAGGGTTTACTTTGATCCTAAAATAATATCCCTTCTGACCAAATTTCTTGACACATATAATTTGTTATTACTCAGTTGTAACAATAAGTGGAATGAATGAAGAGAAAATATCTCATCCATATTTAATTTAGAGGCTAATGTTGAATACTCTTAACTAGCTTCTCTAAGGAATAGATATTTTTGTTGATGTTCTTTTGTATTTTCATTGCTAATCAACAAGTCTTTTTTATCTGTCACTGGACTAATACCGTTAGGTATCCGAACACGGAGGTTGATTGAGGCTAATGTTATTGATATTTTGCAGTTTGAAGATTTATATAGTCTCTCTCAAATGGAATCTTTTTAAAACATTCATTTTATGGTTATGAAAAAAATATTCATTTTAGAAAATCCTGAAGATAAAGGAAATTAAAGCTGAGAAAATTAATGTCACCCAGAATCCCCAAACCCAAGAATAACCACTCAGAATATTTTGAATATTATTTCTTCAATTTATTTGTGTGTGGGGCGGGGAGTAGAACTTTTCTTTCTCCTCTTCTCTTACCAGTGCCCCTCCCACCCAGGTGAGAAGGGTTTTGAGTATGATAGCTAGGGGTGGTCAATGTTGGCAAAAAAGAACTGCTTGTTCCCTTTGTCGATAATTTATTATTAAAAAAAAAAAAAGCCTATGAAACCTAAAACGCTCTCAAGCAATGCAGTGTTCCCCCTTCAGTATGAGTCAGGTATAGCATCCAGAAAATCAAGAGCTACATGCCATTCCTCTAGGATGGAGCAGGACTTCCAGTGTGAGAAGAGAAAGATTAAAAGAAGAAGGGATTCTTGGATGTGAATCTCCTACAGGGAGAGTGCATCATAGGACTGCAGTATATAAGTAAAGAAAAAAAAACAATAAATAGTGTAAGTAAAGTTCTGGAAGTACTATGAAGAATATATAATAGGGTAATTTTGACAGAGTAACTATAACAGGAGAGGTTGTTTCATGTGAGATCAGAGAAGTTCTCCTTGATGAGGAGACATGAATTCAGACCTAAACAGTGAGAAAAAGGCAGACACGTAGAAAGAGTGTTCATTGTAGAAGGAATCATAAGTACAAATGCCATGATATGAGAATATTTTTGGTATGTTTTAAGACACCAAAAGCGAACTTGGTGAGTCAAAGTTAACCACAGGAGGAAGGGCAGGAGATTAGGTTGGGGACATTGCAAGCCCAGATAAGGAGGTCATAAAAAAGTTTGTTTTTTATTCAAAGTATATTTGGAAGCCACTAGCAACTGTTTAGGGGACTATGACGATCTGATTTAAGCTTTAGAAAGACCACTCTGGCCACTAAGTGTTGGAGGGACTGTAGGTAAGGGAGCAAATGTGGAGGCAGAAAACCTACTTCAGAGGTCATTGCAAAAATCTAGGAAGAAATAATGGTGGCTTGGGAAGTACTGGTTGCAGTGAAGCTGATGAGAAGAGATTCAGAATAGGGTTTAAAATTATATCTGATTGATGAATTTGTTGATGGGATTGAGGGAAAGAGGAATCTGCAATAAGTTCTAAGGTTTTGTCCTAAGCAGTTAAATGAATAGTGATGGCATTTACTTAAATAGGTACTACTTAGGGAAATGAATTTGGGACATTTGGGCAATCAAGTGTTCTGTTTGTGCCATGTTAAGTTTGATATGAGGATCAGACAGCTTTAGATATTGAACAGAAAGTTGAATACGCAGGGGGCCACGGTCTTCTATTTCCTCGATTTCTGATCTCTTTTAAATCGAGGCATAGAAGGTGAAAACAAGCATAAAGTGTATGACACAACTGCAGCTTAGTCCCTGCCCTGTGTACCCCTGTCTAGAATGTCTAAGAAAATGCCAATTCAACCCTCTGAAAAGTATGTGTGAATTTTAATTTTTTGGAATTCACTTTGATACTGAATGTGGATGGCTTATAAAAGAATGTTCACTTATTCATATGTTAGCATGATACATCCCTTTACTCTCTGATATCCACTAATTAACCTCAAGTAGGAATAGACATTGTATCTAATATTTTAGTCTCTCTAAACTCGAAGCTCCAGATTAGAATCCATTTCTTTCCAGGAATTCCAATCCTTTGATTACTAACTTGGTATTTACCCTCAAATATCCGGAGCTACCAAATCTGGAAGTGTCTTTCATGACTAATGAATTTAAACTTATTGAGTTTGGAAGTTCCCAGAGAGCCTGCCTTGATGAACTTTACTCAGGAGTGAAAACTTCACAGATCCTGTATCAGAAGGGAGGTCACCTAATCTGAAATACTGCCCGTGCACGTTGGGCAATCTGAGGCCAGGGAGGTTAAACTGCCACAGATCTCACAGAAGAAAGTAACAGGTCCACCAAGTCCTCATCCAGTGTTATTATCATTACCCTTCAGGATTATTGATTTATTCATCAGTCACACATTTTTGGAAGCTCACTGAGTATTATACACTGGACCAGCTGCTTCAAAATTTAAATAAATCACTAGGGTCCCTATCTTCAGGTCACTTAAGTTTAGTCAGTGATTTAATGTAAGTAGAAAAGTTTTGACACAAGACATAGTTGTTGCTATAATAAAATAATGAACAAAATTACATAACATCCCAGAAGAAATTGAGGCTTACTCTGACTTGGAGCCTTGGAAAATTCTAAACAGAGGTTGAAAATATTTACATTGGTCTGGAATGATGGCAAAAAGTTGTCCAGGCAGGAAAGTGAAGGAAGAATATTTCAGAAAGGGGTAACAACAGAGAAATTCAGAATGAGTAGACCAACGTGCAAATGGGTGGAATGGTGAGAAGTGAGACTGTACAAGCGAGTTGGGGACAGACAGCATAAGCCTGCTAGACCCATCTAAGGTGTTTGGAGTCTATCCAGGAGGCCAGAAAAAGGCACGGAGCTTTTAAAGGAGGAGGGTAACATGCTCAAATTTGCTTTTAGGCTGCTTTGGCAGCAGAATTTAGATTGGGCAAGAGAAAAGAGAAACTACTGGATGGGGTTGGGGCTTTATATTCCCAGAGATGTTTATACCACATTGAGCTAAGCTGTTGCATTTTTGGAAATGTTCTTGTGCTTCTGCCATGTGTACCATCATAATTTTATTCAAAATCACATACTGAGAGCTAACTAGGCGTAAAGCACCAAAGTAGGTAAAACACGGTCTGATATCTCTAGGAATCTTCCATCCTTATTGCACAGCCCACTGTCAAGGTAAAAAAGCTAAAGAGATTTGGAGTAGAAAGAGACAGCTATTGTGGGAATTAGAGTGGCATTTTGAAGTAAATAAAATTTGACCTCAAAGGTGACGGATGGGTAGGGTTTTTATAAGTAAAGGAACTCAAACATTCTGACCAAAATGTCCTTCCCATCTTTTCTACTAAACTGCAAACTAGAAGTAGAGACCAGAGTCGCTATTTATAACATGTCTCCATTTTCTTCTTAGAACTCAGAAGAAAACAAGTGCTTTACGGTGATGCCAACCTAGACTATGTCTCTCTAACAAGCCAAAATTTCTGATTGAAAATTAGAGGAGGAAAAATACAACTGTTTCTGTTGGGCACATGATAGTAAACAACACGAGTTGTATTTTCATTGAGTTGACTAGCTGTTGGAACAGGGTGGAAATTCCGCCCAAATGATTGATTTGGAATTCTAAGGCCTAGGCATGCAGTAAACCTAATTTTAGAGAATTCAGCCAGTTTTTCCTTCAAGGGTTCCAACTAACAGCCCAAAGCATAAAACGTAAAATCTCATTGCCTCTAGGTGTTTTGAAGTTTCCTCCAATGGCTTGGCCTAAATAGCTTTATTTTATTAAATTTGTAACACAAGTCTAATTTCAGTTAATGCCAGAAATACAACCCAAATCCTAATTAACTAATTAATTAATACAGTAAAGCCTGTCCCATTGATAAATAATTCATTACATCCTATTCTCTACTGTGGGTAAATATTCCAGAGAAGCAATCTTGAAAAGAACATAAAGTTCTTGCGATTGCTCTCCTGGTTTTATTTCTCTGAAAAAACACTGTTGTCACCTGTTATATATGTGGCCACAAGCAAGCTCCTGACAGCATAGCTGGAAGGCAAAGAATGAAATTAACTGAGCCTTTTTGCAAAAGTTAAGGAAGGTGCTGATAGATAACAGCAAAGCCAAACCAGTTAGGAATGGACCAGGACAAGAGGGGCTTCTCTCTTAGTTACAAATACATCTGGCCTGTGTCCATGGCTAGATCATATATCTGACAATATCCTCCCTTTTAATGCTTTGCAGATCCAAGGTATATTATCATACCCTAAGCCTGAACTCTCCAGGGAAATTATGTCAAGCCATAACCAAGGAAGTTGGATTGTAAAAAATCACCAGAGGAGACCAGCTGTCTCATATTCACTGTTAGGAAATGAGAAACCATGTACCAAAAGGTGGCACTGTGAGACTGCAGGATGATGACTAACCGCTGTGCTTCATCCTCAAGTCTCCAGAAGATTCATGGTCAGCATTTACTCCTGGAGGGAAAAAAAAAAAAAAGAGAGAGACTAGAACTCGGCTTTATTTTTAGAACTTATCTCTGTGCACTCAGGGTGGACCTAAAGTTCTCATAAACTAATGTCCCGAATTTATTATGCATACACTACACATTCCTGATGTGGGCAGGAAACAAACTAATTTTTATAAAGCCTCTGTGTCTGAAGTATTCATTATTTGGATCTGCTGACCTGTGTGGTAGTGCTATTTTAGAAGGATGGATCAAATCAAGATGACTTACCCTAAAAAAAAGATAACGTTTCTGCAAAATACTGAAAAATGGCCTAGCAGGCAGTTGGAAATATTAATCTGTGCTAATATGACATAAAACTGAAGCCATCATACAAATCTCACCTAGAACGTTTGAGATTGCACCTTTTAAAAAGTCAGATCCCATTGCTAAAAGCTGCTTAAAATGTGAGGAGGCATTCTTTGTCCACAACTAAGCTCACAAGCACATTTTAGAAGTTCTGCAGAGAGATAGAAAGGAAGAGAAGCCTCACTATGTCCTTGAATTTGTTTCTTGTTCATTTCTAACCAAGTGTTTCATGAAATAAACATTAAATCCCTGACTCTAATTTATGGCAAAGAAGAGCACACTGTCCATGAAACATTATTTCCTGAGCACCAAATATGTACTTTATTTTGTGTCGGGTGCGGAGAGAGAAACAAGAAAAGTAGAATGCAAATTCATTCTCTTTGAGCCAATTCCAAAAACATAAACTGACTAAGAGACCATGTGATATATTTTTGGTCATTACCATGGTAAGATGTCATGCTGTTGAATTAAGTCTGTCTCTTTTACAAACCCAAATTCTTGGTCTATTTAAATCCACATAGTTAGTTTTTGTAACTGAAGTTCATGCAAATGTATAATCTCAGAGCTTGAAGGGACTTGGACAATAGCTAACATTTATTTCACTATAATTTGTTATGCCTATAACAGTGCTATGTGCTTTGTATGCATTATCTTTTTAATATTTATAACAACTCATTAGGCTTGTCCCCATTTTACAAATAAAACAATAGAGGCTCAGAAAAATTCAGTAATAAAGGACCAAGTCATGAATTTGAAACTAAATCTATACAATTCTAGAGCCTGTGTTATGCTACACCAACTTCAGGACCTGAAAAATCATCATGTCCTCAAGTCCAACACTCAACAAATATGTTCATTCAAATATGTATCACCTCCATTACATGCCCACCAAACGTTCACCCAGTCTCCAAACATAGGGGACTCACTCCCTTCTGAAGCAGGTCTTTTATCTTTCAACAATTTCTTTCCCCTAGGATAAAACTCAGATAACCCCACTTTCAAAGAAGGGCAAACTCTTTTGTGTATATATGTATGTATGGATGGATGGATGGATGGATGGATTTATCTTTTTTTTTTCATTGAAGTATAGTTGATTTACAATGTTATGTTAGTTTCAGGTGTACAGCAAAGTGATTGTCATATATATATATATACATATATAAATATAAATATATATATGATATAATTCTATACATGTTTGTAACAATCCAGATTCTTTTCCCTTATAGGTTATTACAAAATATTGGGTATAGTTCCCATCTTTTTATGGTTTCAAAATCAGGAATATCAGCTTGTATCCAGAGCAGGGTTGCCAAGTAAACCACAGGACACACATTTAAATATGAATTGCTAATAGATAACAAATGCTACCCCATCCTTACACTGAAAAATTACTTGTTATCTATCAGCAATTCAGATCTAACTGGGCATTCTTTATTTTTATTTCCAAAATCTAGCAACCCTTATCAATACAACAGCAAACCCATGTTTGTGGAAGGTATAAATGAGCACAATACTGTAGAGGAGTGAGTTTTGAAAAAAAAAAAAAAACTGCGTTAAACTGTTTTTGAATCGAGGAGGAAACCAAGCCTTGTTCAAAACGTCTTTTAAAGGCAAAGGGCACATAAGTAATTAACAAAACTAAATCACCCCTGGATGTACACAAATTCAGCTCTCCATGTGCTATGTGCTTTGTATGCATTATCTTTTTAATATTTATAACAACTCATTTTAATATTTATAACAACAGACCCTTAGGTCTGTTACAGTAATGCAGTCTAGGATTTAATGTACTTAGTGATAACAGTGGTCTTCACTGGGGAATGACTTTACTTCACTCTCCAACATTTGCTTCCCAGAGGAAAGCTTTGCCGCTAACTTGGAAAGTCCCTCCTCCACCAACCACTGTCTCTTTGTCAACTTGCCTTGCTCTGTGTGGACCAAGAAGGCTCCATAGATCCTGCAGCTCTCCTTTGGACACAGCTTAGTGACTGGTGCAGTGGAGAGTTGTTTCAGATGAAGACCCTGGCCCGGAATCAGAGACTTCCAAAAGTAAAACTCGTTTTCCTTCCTTCAAAATTCCCAAATAAAAATACAAGATGTCCAGTCAAATTGGAATTTCAGATGAACAACAAAAAAATGTTTTAGTATAAATATGCCTTATGTATTGCAGGGACCACATTTATACCTAAATATTATTCATTGTTCATCTGAAATTCAAATTTAACTGGCACTCTATTTTATGTGGCACCTTATCTGGGAGCAGTGGGAGATGCACGCTCTCTTCAACAGTGAGATGTAAAACAATTAAATGATTAAAACAACACAAAATGAGCAAAACCAATAGCAACAAAGAAACTACAACAGCCCCATGAGAACTAGCCTGGATAGATTTGCTTTAAGCACACTGTGACTTTCCAAGTGCTCCTTCCAAGTTGGGCTCTTGCTTCATGTTGCCTCCACATGTAAAACTGCTCTTCTATCTGGAAGATGTCCCCCACTTTCTCAAAGTCATGTCTAACCTCCTCTGTGGCTTATCCTTTCACTAAACTCAGAAGCAGATCCATTTTTTATGGGACCTGAAGTGTAGACTGTTTGGGGAGGGGGCTCTTTAACAACTACAAAAAAAATATGCAAAACACAAAATATAACATGATATTAGGTTCCAAGGTAAATTATTTCTTAGAATAAGATATTTATTTGGAAAATGTAAAAAGTTGGCAAATACCACAAGCATCATATAATCCAATATATTAGCAAGCTGTCTGGCACAAGTCTATAATGCACTTTTTTGGCTCTATTCTCTTTGCTCACCTCTTCAGAGGATAACAATTTTGTATTATATTTTTCTATAGAGAGAAGAGAAAGACCATGCAGTCTTTCCTCTAGCATGAGTAATTGATTTTTTAAAAATTGAGAGTTGAGGATTGCTGTCAAGTTTGGAAAATCCTCTGTGAGGTTTTCTTTGTATATGACCTATCAAATTCCAAGGAACTTTAAGTTTTCTTATGCATTGACTATTTATAAATTATATTTGAATTGAGACACTCATTAACAACTACCCACATGTGGACTTCTCATAGCAGGCATCATAGGACATGTCCACACAGGAGAAGACCTCTATCCCAGCACCCTCGTGAATGATGCTGGTGAGCTGGCAGCGTAGGCAATAGAAGGATTTCTGAAAGTCATTCCTGTACCAGGACTGCTCACCATGATTTAACAACACACAGGAGTCACTGTGAGACATATTCTGAACATATCCCACTAAACCCAAACTAAATACATCCCCTACTCAAACACCACTTAGGCAGATGCCCAAAAGTGTCCAAGGCACCCCTCCACAAATGAGCACAAGAAGAAAGGTGATGCAGTTGAAGTCAAAACAGAAAGAGACAGTTAAAATATCTTACAATAAAAATGTCTGGGGCTTCCCTGGTGGTACAGTTGTTGAGAATCTGCCTGCCAATGCAGGGGACACTGGTTCAAGCCCTGGTCTGGGAAGATCCCACATGCCGCAGAGCAACTGGGCCCATGAGCCACAACTACTGAGCCTGCATGTCTGGAGCCTGTGCCCCACAACAAGAGAGGCTGTGACAGTGAAAGGCCCGCACATCGCAATGAAGAGTGACTCCCGCTTGCCGCAACTAAGAGAAAGCCCTCGCACGGAAACGAAGACCCAACACAGCCAAAAATAAATAAATAAATTGGTTTTTTTTAATGTCTTACTATTGCACATTTTACCAAAATATATGAGCATGTGAACACATTGGTAGGGCTCATCCCAGAACCTTGTGTGTACAAGTGAAGGGCCTGAAGCTGAGCTTCACAAGATACATTAAATCCATTTCCATCCAAATCTTTGGCAGCTAATATGATCCATAGCATTCACTTTGCACTTAGCCTGGCAGCCTTGTGTTAGAATCTTGCCATTGAGATTACAGGTTCTTTTGAGGGCAGAAATCATGAGAGTTTCTATTTTATTTTTCTTTCTGTGTTTGATGTAGAGCCAGTCATTTTCAAAATGTGTGCATATATGTGTACATGTATTTCTGTATCAAGGTACAGGTTATATTACAGGTCACCAGGCTGATTGTCCCCTCTTATATCTGCATCTCAAATATCAGTAGGGTGAACAGCTCCTCTTCAAAACCTGAACTTGGGGGGAAACTTCTAGGTTGAAGTCCCTACTTTATCCTGTTAATGGCTGTGCCTTTAACCTTTCTTTCTCAGTTTCCACATCTGAAAAATGGAGCTGATGGGCCTGGTAATAGCCTCCCAATATTCATTCCAAAATATTATGAGGAGCGAATCAAGCACCTGGGTATGCAAATGACTATGCCACACTTGGTGTTCTGGCTTAGTTTCCTCTGAAGAGAGAAAAAATGACACTTGGCCCTATTAATGAATCACAAATATGTTCTCTTTGTGTTCCATATTTTATAAAACATGAGGAAAAGAAGGAACAGAGTCATGTAGCTCTTTGTTGGAATTTTCAGGGAGCATTATGGTAGAACTTAAAACCAAGGGTTAACTGAAGTGTTGCAGAATGCTAATTCCCAGGCCAGAACATGCTTGTTGAATCAGAATACTTGTGGGTGTAGGTGTCATTCTGATGATCAGCCAGGTTTGAAAGTGGCTGGTTTAGATGGAGCATACATTGAGATCTCCTGCTAGATGTTGAAGTCTTATCTAGTAGACATGTACCATGATCATTCCCTCTTCATGCTTTTCTCTGTCTTCCTCCTCCAGCAAGGAAAGGCCACAACTCCCAATGCCAGTACTGTTTAGTTTCTTCATTTTCCCCATATTATATTTTGACCAGCCAGAGGATTTAAGAAAATGAAAAAGTTAAAAAAAAATTTCTGAGATTCAGGCAAAGTCTACATTCACCCATCCGTTCAACCACCCAATCATCCTCTTCAGTACTCACCAAGCATGCTGTTGATCTTTATATAACTTCTTAGGTGTCAGTCTGGTCTTGAGTATGGGTCTTTGAAAATATGCCATGCATCCACCAAAACTGGTCTACTATAGGTATTAACAACTCCCAATCTTCTAAACCCAACTGACGTTCTTCAGTTCTCATTGTATCTGATAATTCCACAGCATCCAGCAGAGCTAATTTCCCCTTCCTTGATACATTTCTTCTTCTTAGGCCTCTGGGATTCCACATTCTCCTGGTTTGTCTCTTATTTCTCCAGATACACTTCTTCCTACCAGGTCCTCCTCCAATTTGACCTCCAAAGTTGGAATTCTTCAACCCTCAGTCTCGAACCTCCTTCTCCTCCTAGTCTATACGTTCCCTCAAAATGACGTATTGCACTCTCTTGTTTCCATCTCTATGACAGGAATTCAAAATTAATATCTCTCACTCTGCCTTTTCCCAGCTCAGTAAATTTCATCTACATATACACAGTTGCCTAAGAAAGAAGACAGAACATTCTTCTTACCATTATCTCTCCCTCCCCACTTTCAATCTACCACCACATCTTACTGATTTTTGCCTCCTAGGTATCTCTCTAAACCATCCCTTTCACTTTACTCTCACCATCCTCATCCAAACCTAAGCCACAACCATCCGTCGCCTGGATTCCAACTCCTATCTTTGCTTCCTCTCCTTGTCCTCCCAATCTGGTCTCCATTCTCCATGGAGCAGATAAAAGAAATGTCTACAGTTTTAAAACATATTATCTCTTCTCTTTAAAAGCCTTAATTTAAGGGTTGACACGTAAAAATAATTTTTTTCAGTTTTTATCGACATATAACTGACAAAATTATGAGCTTTCGAAAGTGGACATCTTGATGGATGTCCACTTTCAAATCTACACATCTTGGTAGATGTGTACATTTTGAAAAGATCCCTCCCATCTAGTTAATTAATACATTCATCACCACATATACGAACATTCAAATTCCACTCTTTTAGCAAATTTCACTGATGTACTACACTGTTATCAACTATAGTCACCATGTTCTCTATTAAATCCTCAGAGCTTATTCATCTTATAGATGAAAGTTTATAGTCTTTTGCCACCTTATCCCTTTCCCGCCCACCCTCCAGCCCCTGGAAACCACTTTTCTACTCTCTTTTACTGAGTTTGACTATTTTTTTAGATTCCACATATAAAATCCATAATAGAAGACTCAGAGCCTTCATGTATCTAGCTCCTTCCTGTTTCCAGACTTCCCTGGACCACTTCCCACACCTCTTAAAGCTGTAGCCATGCTAGCCTTCCCACAATTCCAGGAATTCACCAAGAACTTTCCTCTAAACTGCCATTCCCTCTGGATAGAGTGCCTTTCCCCAGCTCGGGAGCTAATCTGTGCTCATTCTTCAGTCTCACATTTAACACCTCACCCTCAGAGAAGCCTCCCCTGACTCCGAGACTGTACTTCCCTCTTAATACATATCCATCACTCCTACATTCATGTTTTTTCTTTGTATGATTATTTATTTAATACGTGTGTTTCCCACTTGACAGCGGGCTCCATAAAAGCATGGAAAATATGTATTTGCTTACCACTCTCTACTCAAAGAAAATGGGCACCTACTAACTATTCAGTGAATACAAATGAATTGGACTGAAATAACACACAAAATGAATGGGGGAGAGAAGAGCCATTCCACATCTGTGACTCGTTCTCACAATACTATATGTTTGAGTTGTGTTTTGAGATGGTGCTGTGTTTTCTTTCCATCTGGGGTAGTTCTCCCAGGTCCGATTATACCTGAGCTCCTCAGCTTTTTCTGCAGCTCTGGCCAAGTCACTAGGTTTCCCTGAATGTTAATCAAGCCGTCTGGAAAATAGGGCATGAAATTGTATGTCCCTGACTAACAGCAGATGTGGCAAATGAGCTGAGCTGCATTTCCGTTCAGTAACTAATTGCACACATGGTACTATATGGAGAAAAACATTATAAATCAATTAGGCTATTATAGTAACACTGTGCTCTGTAAATAGAGAGCTAGACTTTGGGTTGGGAAGTGGGAGCTAGGAACGCCTGATTCTCCTTGCAGTGACCTTGGATAATCACTTACTTCTTTACATTTCATTTTTCTCATCCCCATTCACGTCTCCAGGAAGATTCACTTACTGATACTTGTTAAGGGTTTTGACTCCCTGGGTTGGAAGGTGGGATATTACTGGTGGAGGACGGTGGTTTAAAGTTCTTATGGATGTAAAACACTCATGTAAGTATTTGATGTTCATGCTGTCATCAATACCCAAGGTCAGAGCTGGTTGGTGTTTTGGGCCAGGGTGACAGGAGGAGGAAGAAGTGAAGGGACAAAGTAGCTGTGGAGCTGACAATGTCCCCAAGTGCCCAAGGCTTGGGAGATATTAACGTGGGCGAAATAGGAATCAAGTGAGCCTGGGTTTGGGGGGCAAGAGGAAGAGAGAAGTGGGGAGGTTGCAAAACGCACCTAATATTCTCTCTCCTTCTTCCTGCCCTCCTTGTTTTGGCTTTCATGGGAATTGGGCTTACAGAGAAAATATCTGACTATGTTTCTAGAGATAAAAGTCTCAAGCTTTTTAGCCCATAGAAGAGGGGATATGTGAAAGAAGCCAAGACTTTTATTAGAAGTAAGTTGAAATTATTTTTAAGTAGGTAAAGATGGATTCTAGAAGCAACCTCTGGAAACCATTGTGTAATGTTCAGGGAGTTTGTAGGACATTTGCAAAATTCATCTGGTTAATTTAGATGAGAATATTGCCATTGGGACTAAAGTTGCTGCAGGCATTTGGTGATACACTTTTCTCTCATTCTGCCTGTGTTGATTTTGTTTTGCCAGAGAGTTGTCTTCAATCCTGTTTGTGTCTTAGAATGACACGAGAAGCTTTTAAACCTTAGCGATGTCCTCATGGTCTCTGGAGGTAGGACCTGGGCATTAGCACTTTTAAAATGTGCCCCCAGGTAATTCTATTAGGCAGCAGAGTTAAGAGCAGAGAACCGTAAGGAAGCTCTTAAAGGCAGGAACTCTGTTTTATAGTTAAATATATGTGTATATTATACTATTGAACCCCTAGGTGTTAATATCCATTATCTCAGTGTAATACTCACAATTTGTCTCCTCCATGAGTTTGGACAAGCTGTCTGAGGTTGGTCAGAGAGGGAGAGGTGGACTTGGAACTGGGGCTAGCTCACCTGGCTTGGAGGCTCAGGCGCTAACATCGTCTCTTGTCTGCCTCAGTCCCTAAGCCCAGCTCGTGGCACAGTGAAGACACACACTAAGGATCATGTTGCTGATTAAGTAATTGAGGGGTGACCCATGTTCAGATACCACAAAGAATCTTACGGCACCCACACTGTTTAGATAAGCACAACGCTAGACAGAAATGGAGCCCCAGAAATCTCAGTCACCACCCATACTCACAACATAGCATCTTGTTTCCTTCTAATACATTGTCCTTTATTCAGTGTTTATCTGGGTGTCAGGACCACAGCTGCTGTCTCTTTATAGACTCAGGCCTGGGTCACAGGGTGGGGAGAAAACAATGACTGTTTTGCTTGTCTGGTGACAGATATCCTGTGCCACTTTGCACTGCTTGTTGCAAATGTGATCCCATATCCTGTGACTGTCCCTCTGGGCTTGCATCTCCCGCACCACACAGGGACTTCAGGGATGCCTGCAAAACAATCTGTGTTCTGACCTCGGCATCACTGGGCCCATAAATCATATAAGGCAGCTCACACTTCAAGCAGTGGCCTAGGGACATGGTGGGATCAGGGGGCAGAGACTAGAAAAGAGTAGGGGTGGAGGCCAGGGGCAGGGAGAGGAAGGTTATGCTGAGAAACAATGAGAGACACAGGGAGCTTTTTATTCTATAAAGAAATGGGCTGTTTCCTAGACGTCATAATCCTATCGTGAGGTGGAGATTGCAGGAGGCCAGTTTTGCGGGCAGTGGGTGTCAAGTCAATATTTTATCATGAATGATGTGTCTCACCAACATCATTCCCTGTAAACACGTTTTGAATAGGGGGATCCTGTCCAGACTACAGATTAACCAGCTAATACTTGAGAAATGGAAAAAGCCCAAGCAACAATTCCTTATACTTTAATGATTCTTGACAAAGCATGATAAACACATTCATTCGTTCATTCATTCATTCCGTAAATGGTTGTCCAGCTACATCTCTGTGCCAGACACTGAGCTCATTGTTGGAGATAGCAGCCTGTGAGACCAACATTATGCATGATCCCCTGAGCTTACAGTCTAGTGAAGGACATAGACATTGAACAAAAATACAGTGTGAGGAGTATTGTGGGAGGGAAAGAACAGGAACGTGTATTATATCAATTATTTTTTTAACTTTTTATTCTATATTGGAGTAGAGTTGATTAACAATGTTGTGATAGTTTCAGGTGTACAACAAAGTGATTCAGTTGTACATATACATGTACCTATTCTTTTTCAAATTCTTTTTGCAATTAGGTTGTTACAGAATATCAAGCAGAGTTCCCTGTGCTATTTTTACACACATCTTTTTTATTAAGTTCATTGTAGACTTCACTATTTAAGTCCATCTCATATTGAAAATCAGAGGGGTTAGGGTGGCATACAACAGTGAAGGGATGGAGCCAGGACTTCAACCTGCGTATTCTTGAATTCTTGTGCCCTTTTCACTCTGGAATCATTACCTCAAAGCACCATCAGCTTAGCTGCTTCCCAAGCTTCTGTCCTGAGACCCAAGATAGCTTCCGTCACAGTGAACACTGTTCTGTGGCGCATCAGCCTTCTGGTTCTGCAACAAGGTGTCCGCTGGCTTCTCAGCCCAACATCTAATGTGACCCAAGCCCAATAAACAACCACAATTTGTGCAATGAAAACAGCTACATACAGAGAAAAAAAGAACCATGAAAGTGGGTCAGGCCCAAACTATCTTTGTACCATGTGGTTCACTGAAACCCCAAATTTGCATCTTGCTGACATCTAACTCCCTCTTCAATACAAGCATTTGTTTTCTTTTTACCATTTTTAGCCACAGTTTTTTTTACTGTTAAAACATAAAATTTATCATCTTAATCATCTTTAGGTGTACAGTACAGTGGTGTTAACTATATATAAATTGTCCTATAATAGATCTCCAGTATTCATCTTGCAAAACTGAAACTCTATACCCATTGGACAAAAACTCCCCTTTTCTCCCTCCCCCAGCCACTGGAAATCACCATTCTACCTTCTGTTTCTAAGAGTTCAACTATTTTAGACACCTGTGACAGTATTTGTGTTTTTGTGACTGGCTTATTTCACATAGCATAATGTTCTCAAGGTTCATCCATGTTGTAGCATATGACAGAGTACCATTCTTTTTAAAGGCTGAACAATCTTCCATTATATATATATATATATATATACACTCCACGGTTTTTTAATCCATTCTGCCATTGATGGACATCCAGGTTGCTTCTACCTCTTGGCTATTGTTAATGATGTTGCAGTGAACACGGGTGTGCAAATATCTCTTTGAGATCCTGTTCTCAATTCTTTCGGATATATACCCAGAATAGGATTGATGGATTGATAACTCTATTTTTAATTTTTTGGAAACTCCATAACTGTTTTCCATAGTGGTTGCCCTATTGTACATTCCTTCTGACGGTACACAAGGATTCAAACTTCTCCACATCTTAGCCAACAGTTGTCGTTTTCTTTCTTTTATTTTATTTTTTTTAATTTTTATACTGGCCATCCTAATGGGTGTAAGGTCATATCTCATTGTGGTTTTGATTACATCTCTCTGATGATTTTTAAAAACTTTTTATTTATTATTTATTTTTGGCCACGTTGGGTCTTCGTTGCTGCATGCGGGCTTTCTCTAGCTGTGGCCAGTGGGGGCTAAACTTCATTGTGGTGCACGGGCTTCTCATTGCAGTGGCTTCTCTTGTTGCAGAGCACGGGCTCTAGGCGCGCAGGCTTCAGTAGTCATGGCACACGGACTTAGCAGTTGTGGCTCGCGGGCTCTAGAGTGCAGGCTCAATAGATGTGGTGCACACGCTTAATTGCTCTGCGGTATGTGGGACCTTCCCTGACCAGGGCTCGAACCCGTATCCTCTCTATTCTTAACCACTGTGCCACCAGGGAAGCCCTCTGATGATTTTTATTGTTGAGCATCTTTACTGTTGCTCTGCTTGTTGGCCATTGTATATCTTCTTTGGGGAAATGTCTATTTGAGTGCCTTACCCATTTTTTAACCAGATTTTTGGGGGGGGGGGTTTGTTGTTATTGTTGAGATGTAGAGTTCTTTATATATTCTGGATATTAACCCCTTAGCAGTTATACAGTTTTCAAATATTTTCTCTCATTCTGTAGGTTGCCTTTTTATACTTGACTATTTTCTTTGCTGTGCTGAATTTTTTAAGCTCAATGTAGTCTCGTCTGTCTATTTTTGCTTTTGTTGCTTGTGCTTTCAGTGTCATATCTAAAAATTCATTGCCAAATACAATGTCATGAAGCTTTTCCTACCTGTTTACAACTCATGCTTTTAACAGGAATATATTTATTCTTAGACACACTCTTGGCAAGGTGAAGCCAAAGTTGTCATAATTTTTCACATGATATAATAAAGGGTATTGTATCTATTTTTAAAGTTATTATTTGTTAACTGTCATATGAAGATTATGTCCTTCCTCTCCTCACCATTTTAGGTGAATATAAGTCCATGTCCCTGTTTCAGGTGGGGTTTTGTGATGTATATACTTAACATTATACACTATTTTATTTACACTTCATGTTAAAAATAACTAAACTTTCTTTTTTTCCTGACAAAAGTCATGATTTGTATCTGTTCAAAGTCCTAGACTGGAAGGTATTCAACTGGCATTCCTGGACAAAAATGACCTAGCATTAGCTTGTGGTTATGGCTTTTGAGCTTCTTAAAGCAATGGAATATTTTCTTCAAAAAATATGACATAGAAATCTCGTTACACTGAACCCTACATATCTACACGGGGATGTATGGTTGAGATGAAAGTAGAGGTATCTGATTCAACTCTGCCATCACCCCCTCAGAATTCTGAGAACCCACAGACTGTGCTTCATAAACCCTTACTCCAAATAAGGATCAAGACAGACCAGATTGAAAATGGAATGCAGAAGGGAGAAAGGGATAAACACTGGACACTGAAATTAGAGATATCTGTGTTTCAGTCCCAGATCTAGTAGCCACATGGTCTCGGATAAGTGGTTTAAATGATCTGAATCTCGATTTCCTCATCCATATCTGTGTCATAGAGTTTTATAGAAATTAAATTATATAACATGTGTTAAACACATATTGAGTGCTTGGTGCAGAGTTTACGTTAGATACATGCTAATTTCTTTACTTCTCATCTCTGTAATCCTACCCAAATCTGCTAGCCTGATATTGCATCATGTATGGCATATGTTTGGATGATCTGTGTGCACATTTACAGATGGAATCCCACTCCTCTACTGAAAGTTATCTTTCCTGATGTGTCTTGTGTCTTCCTTTCATTTTATTGTATTCTTCAGTTGAAAGTTACAGTAAGACTTCAGCTTTTAGCACTTCTACATCTTTCTGGTAAAGGATCTAAAGTTTTCAGAAATAGTTCTGGAAGAATTATTTTGTAATTTGTTCATTCACATTTTCCTAACCTAGAATACAACAGCATAACTTAAAAATAGCCTGCTTGTATGTTTTCTTTCAAGACAGCAAATGGTAGCAGCTTGAAGAATATAAGTTTTACTTCAGCAGACAAAATAATGAATATAATAGGCACACTTGTCAAGTACCGATGTGATGCTAACAGACTCACCCACTTACCAGGTGGCAGGGCCCAGGGACAGACACTGGGATGGAGGCAAAATTGAAAAAAAGGATTGAATGATTTGAACCCTTGGTTGCACACCAGCAGAAATACATTCAAATTAAACCAAAAGAGGTGATAGGAAAGAGTGTCCCACAAAGTCCAGGGACAGTGCTACAACCGAGCTTTGGGAACAAACTTAATGTATTGACTGAAATGCTCTCAGGAGTCTTTTTCTTTTACCCCATTTTCTTCCTCTCTCTGTTTTCTCTCTACCCCTCTCCCTCCCTCTCTTCTCCTTCTCCTTCTCCCTCTCTCTCTCCTCTCTCCTTATCTCCATCTCTATCTGAATCTCTCTCTCTCCCCCTCTCTTCCCCACCTTGCACCCCTCTGCTGGATTCCTCTGATTCTTCAAACCTAAGTGTTGAAAACATGACCTCTCCCAAATTTACATCTTACAGAACCATACTTCTGGGACAACAATAACAACAGCAACAACCATGAATTCTCTCCAGTTCTTCATTTAAATTGAGGAGATAAAAGGTATTACTTGGCTCAGCTTGGCCAAGCATCACCTCCTAAAACAAATGACAGTGGCCCAAGGGGCATGGTCCCATTTACACTTGTGGCTTCCAGGAAGCCAGAGCTACATCAAATGTGGAAAGGAAGGGGAAGTGGGCCAGGACATTTCCTGGAGTGGCTGGAAAAACATAAATATATTAATGAATATATTATATATATTCCCAATGCCCCCAGATATTCCTCTGCTCTGAATTACTTACTCTTGGGTCTTTGAGTGTGCTGACCAGACTGATGGGTACAGGTTCAGAATTGTGAGCAAAGGGGTTTAAGTTTATATTTTGGAGGCAGAGAGTGGTGTTTTGGGAATGCAACCATGTTTAAGGAAATAATTGGTGACTGTGTGAGGGATCAACTGGATAAATGACCAAATGGTCTGGATGAGCACTAATGAAGGTCCATCAGCAGTGGGTGACCAGAAAGATAGGATGGCTGAAAGAAAGTCTGGAGCAAAACTGACAACCGATGGTCACCAATTTCATGTATGAGGTCAAGGACAGAGAAAACAAAAAGATATTTGTTTTGACATCCTTTAATATTGTGATGATGACCTTTTTTCTTCTCTGAGATTCCATATATATGTGTTAGCATATGGTATTTGTTTTCTGACTTACTTCACTCTGTATGACAGACTCTAGGTCCATCCACCTCACTACAAAAAACTTAATTTCGTTTCTTTTTATGGCTGAGTAATATTCCATTGTATATATGTGCCACATCTTCTTTATCCATTCATCTGTTGATGGACACTTAGGTTGCTTCCATGTCCTGGCTATTGTAAATAGAGCTGCAATGAACATTGTGGTACATGACTCTTTGAATTATGGTTTTCTCAGTGTATATGCCCAGTAGTGGGATTGCTGGGTCATATGGTAGGTCTATTTTTGGTTTTTTAAGGAACCTCCATACTGTTCTCCATAGTAGCTGTATCAATTTACATTCCCACCAATAGTGCAAGAGGGTTCCCTTTTCTCCACACCCTCTCCGGCATTTATTGTTTGTAGATTTCTTGATGATGGCCATTCTGACTGGTGTGAGATGATATCTCATTGTAGTTTTGATTTGCATTTCTCTAATGATTAATGATGTGAAGAACCTAGGGGCAAGATGGGAATAAAGACACAGACCTACTAGAGAATGGACTTCAGGATATGGGGAGGGGGAAGGGTAAGCTGTGACAAAGCGAGAGAGTGGCATGGACATATATAAACTACCAAATGTAAAATAGATAGCTGGTGGGAAGTAGCTGCATAGCACAGGAGATCAGCTCGGTGCTTTGTGACCACCTAGAGGTGTGGGATAGGGAGGGAGGGAGGGAGGGAGATGCAAGAGGGAAGAGATATGGGAACATATGTATATGTATAACTGATTCACTTTGTTATAAAGCAGAAACTAACACTCCATTGTAAAGCAATTATACTCCAATAAAGATGTTAAAAAAATATTGTGATGATGACTGAAATGGTCATTGTTACTGATATTTTTTCCTTATTTTATAACCTCTGCTCTATGCTATATTAAAACATGATTCTTCTCCTTGCCCTAAACTTGCCTTATTTTTTTCTTATTGAAGTATAGTTGATTGCCTTATGTTTTTGACTCTAGTCTTTGGCTAAATCAATTCCTTTCTTCTCATTGGTCCTCACTACTGAATTAAATAAATGTTCAAGGGCTCATTCTGACCTTGTTTCTAGACTCCTCAAACCCACCAAGCATGCTCCTGCCTCAGGACCTTTGTACCTGCTCTTCATTCTGTATTGAAATGTCCTTTCCTCAGATACCAGTATGGCTCTTACCCTACTTCCTTGGGACTCTCTTCCTTTTTCTGACCAGCCAATCTTATCTTTCCTGGTAACTTTCTATCCCTTTACCTGGCTTTAACTTCTTCATTACCTGACATTTTATTATGAGGGATTAAATGTAAACAAGTATAAATGTAAATGAACGAAATCAAGTTTGCTTGTTAACTGTCTCTGTACATTAGAATGTAAGCTCCATGAGGGCAGGGATTTGTCTTGTTCATTTCTGTGCTTTTTATCTCTTAGAATACTGCAAGACTAAACTTCCATGGTGGTGCAGTGGATAGGAATCCGCCTGCCAATGCAGGGCGCACAGGTTCGATCCCTGGTCGGGGAAGATCCCACATGCAGCAGAGCAACTAAGCCCGTGTGCCACAACTACTGAGCCTGCACTCTAGAGCCCGCGAGCCACAACTACTGAGCCCACGTGCCACAACTACTGAAGCCCGCACCCTAGAGCCTGTGCTCCGCAACAAGAAAAGCCACTGCAATGAGAAGTCTGCACACTACAACGAAGAGTAGACCCCACTCGCTGCAACTAGAGAAAGCCCACGGGCAGCAATGAAGACCCAACACAGCCAAAAATAAATAAAATTAAATCTTAAAAAAAGAAGAATACTGCAAGTCCATCACAGATTCAATGAATATTTGTAGAATAAATGTGTGTAACAAGTTTTGGCTAGCATCAGTGGTGTCTATCTTAGTTTGAAATACAACTTTAGTTAGGAATAAACCAGTAAAAGAGAAAAATTTAGCAATGGGTAATAACTTTTCCCACTTTCATCTGTCTTTAATTTGGCTTTGCCGTTTTTGTGAATGGAAAAACTTCTTTGCAGAATACCTTTCCCTCTCACTCTTTGTTTCTTAGAGCATGAAATAATGGAAAAGGCAGAAGATCAGAATTGGGGGACTTCCCTGATGGCGCAGTGGTTGAGAATCCACCTGCCAATGCAGGGGACATGGGTTCGATCCCTGGTCTGGGAAGATCCCAGGTGCCGCGAAGCAACTAAGCCTGCGCACCACAACTACTGAGCGTGCGTGCCTAGAGCCCGTGCTCCGCAACAAGAGAAGCCACCGCAATGAGAAGCCCGCGACCACAATGAAGAGCAGCCCCCCTGCTCTCCACAACTAGAGAAAGCCCGCACGCAGCAACGAAGACCCAACACAGCCAAAAATAAATAAATAAATTTATTAAAAAAGAAGATCAGATTCGAACAGACCTGGTTTCAGATCAATGTAATATCATGAAATGTGTTATCTTCCCTGTGCTGCAGTTTATTTTTACCTTAAAATGGCCTTACATCATTTAATAAATGATATGGATTGAATTGTGTCCCTCAAAAAGATGTTACAGTCCTAACCCCCAGTATCTGCAAATGTGACCTTATTTGAAAATAGAGTCTTTGCAGATAATCAAGTTGAGATGAGGTCATTAGGATGAACCTGGATCCATTATGACTGTGTCCTTATAAAAAGAGGAAAATTGTACACAGAGGCAGACACATACAGAGGGAAAATGATTTGAAGACATAGGGAGAAGAGGGCCCCCTACAAGCCAATGAATGCCTACAACTAGTATACCACAAACTAGTAGAGAAGCCTGGAAGGGATTCTCCCTCAAAGTCCTCAAAAGGAACCAACCCTGCCAACACCTTGATTTTGGACTTCTAGCCTCTAGAGAAGTGAGACAATAAATGTCTGTTGTTTAAGCTTCTTGGTTTTTAGTGCTTTGTTATGGTAGTTCTAACAAACTAACACAGGGCAAAATACATACACGTGCACACACACACACACAGGCTCTGTGGCCAACACATACAGTCTAAGCAGTGATGCCCTGTACATCTTTTCTCCTTTCTCTTTCCTTCCAGAAGCCACAATGAGGAGAAGGATTTGGTTCAATTTAAGGGATTTTCCTTAAAATTTTCACTCCTATTTTCTCAAGGCTGATAAGAGAAGAGCAAGAAACACATTTTTGTGAATGAGGAGAAGCTGGCCCTGGAGACTTTACAACATCTGTTGGAATCTCCCACTTAGGGCCAGATGCTAATGGTGTGTGTGCCTTTGCACGTGGAGGAAAGTTTCACTGACACTAATGAGCCATTCATCGTCCTGCATTCCAGGGCTCCTCCCACACAGGCCTGTTTTCAGATGTTCTGCATTAAGTGAAATGCAGCACCCTGTTTCCATAGGAACGGGAGGCAAGGGCTCCCAGAAGGCCTCACATTCTAACACAGACCCAAGCTCTGGAAGACACGCAGGGCACTGATTCATCTGATAGTGAACCGGCATTATGGAGGGTGTAGTATTGCCAGGCACTGAGCTCTGTACCAGAAACACGATCCAAATGTACCCCCGGAGGAAATCATTCAGAGGTTGAGGTAGACAAGCAAAAGATACACGGTGTGAAGAATGCTATTACACAGTACATGCGCAGTGCTGTTTGAGTTCATAGGCTGGGCATCTAACTACGCTCTGAGCCATGAAAAAACATTTTCTAAAGAAGGTGACCTCTGAGGCTCCAAGGGCAAGACAGCAAGCCAGGCAGGAGGGTGGGAGGAGGGTGAGAGGGCTGCTGATCGAGACAGAAGGCGGATGTGCCATGTCTCTATGGCTGTGGATGAAGCAAATACGACTTAGAATTTCTGACTTCAAAACTCAGCTGCACTCTCGACTGTGCTCTGTGATTTGAGGCTTTTCATAAATCCCAGAACTCCCCTGGCCAGGATGTCTCAAAATGTTTCGAAACCTCACCCCTCCCTCAAAACAGTGAGAGCTGTGGGTTAAACTTCCAGCTCTGGAGAAAATGTGCACTTATACTGTAATTTGAGCCCTGTCTTTCAGGAGCCACATCTGTCATTTTCTTGCCCTAAACGTCATGTCACACATTCCTGACTCCTCTCACCATCCTAAAAAATGTGTGTTATCAAGGATTGATGTTCCCTATCTTTGAACTCAGCCTAGTCTTCTTTATATATTATTAGAGACAGGCATAGAGCCTAGGTCCTGCTGTGAAAGTCATTCCCATTGTCTGCATGGTCCATTTTCCCAGCAGGGTCATGCTGGTACATGAAGAAGACGGATGCCTGGGAGCAGGCTCGCAAGCAGTTATTGAAAAAGTATTTGGTTGAGACATTTCACTTGACTTTTACAATTTCTATCGTCATTGCCCATGTTTCAAAGTGACAAACCCATCTCATCTGATACTCTGTAGAATGCCTGTTATATAATAGGTACTAAATGTATATAATTATATATAAATATATATATATATATGGGATATAGTATAATTCTATATGTATATAATTACATATTACAATTATCTATGGTATATGCCTACATATTCTGTGTGTGTATTTATACATACATATGTATATATATAAATATATATAATATATGCTATATACTATAATTCTATATGACATATACTTACATATTATAATTATCTATGGAACATGACTACATATTCTGTGTGTGTATATACACATGTATGTATATAAATATATGTAATATATGGTATATACTATAATTCTATATGATATATTCTTACATATTACAATTATCTATGGTACATGACTACATATTCTGTGTGTGTATATACACACATATGTATATATATAAAATAAATCTAAATTGATCTTCCTCTTCTTCCAAACTTTATCTAACAGAATGCCTTTACACATGACAGGATCTTCATAAACATTTGTTGGTTGACTAGCTAACTGTCTGACTGGTGGGCAAAAAGAAAGAATAGATTTTCCTATCATAAGGACAAAAGTATATAAGAAACTACTGAAGCAAATTCAACCGAACTTCCCTTATAAACCAAAAAAACAAAACAAAACAAAACAAAATCTGAAACATAAGATTGAGGCAAAAGAAAGAAAGAACACAGTAACTCATCTAAGCTCTAAATCTTTTTTTTTTCCTTCTTAGACTCATTTTAAAATTTATTTCTTTGGTTCCAAGCCTGGGGATCAGAACTTGTTTCTATGACTGACTGGGAATAACAATAAAACATATTATGACACATTGGGAAAATATACACAAATACCAAACTAGTATTTGATCCCCTGCCTTTGTGACATAAAGGGTGCTAATCGGGGTTTTTTACATCCAACTTGGAAAATGGGTTGTGTGATAAGAAGTGAATGGAGGGAGGTCTGAGATTCAGGACGTGTTAGTTCTATACTGAGGCAGATAGAGCAGAACCTCATAACCCATCCTTGGATGGACACCATATATCTCTCAAGAAACATTGTTTTAAAGTTAGTTTACTACAGTTCTCTGACACACACATGCACACATATGCATGCACACACACACCTGTGACACTCTTTGTTATGGGGAATGTCAGGATATGGCACACTATGAAAGGATTTTCCCATCTTGCAGTAAGAAGAGATCATGACCATATTAACGTACATTACCATGAAGTCTGCCCATAGAAGCTTCTGAGACAAGGCAAGCTGTGGTTTTCTCACTAGCACAGAGCAGGTGAGGACACAGCCTCTGAACCACACTGCCTCCCACCACCTGCCACCATCAAAGGGCCAGTGCAGCACTAGGACCGTGTCCCAGTTGAGATAGCTCCAGGCACTCCAAAGAACCAGCATCTAGACTACAGTGACAGGGTGAGTCCAGGCCATCTGAACTATAAAAGTCCACTTGGATCTTTGCTCACTTCACCCCACTCCATCCCTGCAGCTGGGACAAATTGAAACATCCACCTCCTGATTCCATATCTCCTCAGATTCTGCCTCCAGTCTTGTCCCAAAACAGGGATGGGAGAAAGACCTCTAAGCCTGGCTCACCACCTGGCTCTGAGTCACGTGTATCATTAGGACTCCCCAGAGGTAGATTCCAGCCCTGGACCTCACTTTCTACATCAGTCAATCCACGGCAGTTGAGGCTTATTCTCCCAGATACCAATGACTCTATATTTTAGCTCAAATGTGATCATTGATCAGATCATGTTGAAAGATCAGTTATCCATGATCTCCTGCATATAATCCACATAGTTCAGTCTGCAATTTTGCAAATAATTTGGAAATAGCTTTTCATAAAGATTACCTTAACGGCACATCCCTGGGCTCCTGTGGCACATAATTCTACCCATTTTCCTCCCTTTGCTCTCAGGGAGGAAAGCATGGGACCACATGACTGAGTTTTGGTCAAAGGAGTGAGGGAGAAAGTTACATATACCGGTTTCTGGACTGGCCGCTAGAAGTTGTCATTTGATTCTCTACTCTCTCTCTTTGCTCTTCACTCAGGAAGTTGTAATGGACCTTGTAGAGAATTCCAACATCCCAGAGTCCAAAGACCACCACTTGGAGGAATCCTGGGTCCCCAAATGACTAAGTGTGGAGCAGTGGACAGAAGAGGTCCCTCCACCACCATGGACACACACTGTACATTGACAGGACAAGAACTAGACTTTTGCTCCATTAAGCTTCTGAAATGTTGGCTTTGTTTGTTACAGCAGTTGGTCTCTGTTGAATGATCCCTGCCCTTTTGTAGAATATTCCTTCCCCATGCTGATCCCCTGCACAGAGCTCACCATTTTGCATGTCCTTAAGGCTATTTCTGGCCTTATGGTCCTGACCTCCTCCAGCCTCCCTCAGCTATTGCCTGAGCTCCAGTTTTAACAAGAAATGATTATCACCAGTGTCTTTGTAAACAGCCTGGGCTAAAGGGAGAGCTGTGAGAAAATGGGAAATCCTCCTCCCATAAGAGTCCCCTTCCTGCCATTACGCCCATTGTTTAAAACATCTACATTTTCTAGGTCCAAAAAGTGCTATATCTCTCTTTACAGAAACCTGATCATTTGTTAAGTATTTTTCAATATTCCTTTTCTTTGATAAACATTTGAGTTGGTCCAGGTAGTTGGTTAGCTATTAATTAAGAATTAATTATAAGCGGAGTGTTCGACAACTGTATTTCTAATTTACTTTTTTAAATTATGCATTTAAAAGTAGATACACATACTTTTTTTTTTTCAAAGAAGGTAAGGGAATCTGGGCAAAAGAAGAAGCCAGGAGAAAGTTTATCCACAAAATACATACACTATGACCCAATGAACTTGTGAGATGTAGATGGCAAATTTGAACAGAGAAATATGTTTATTTATATATTTATTAAGAAATATATTTCTTAAAAATAATGTAACTTGGGACTTCGCTGGATGTCCAGTGGTTAAGACTTCACCTTCCAATGCAGGGGGTTTGGGTTCTATTCCTGTTTGGGGAGCTAAAATCTCACATGCCTCACAGCAAAAAAGCCAAAACACGAAACAGAAGTAAAATTATAACAAATTCAATAAAGACTTTAAAATTGGTCCACATCAAAAAAATCTTTAAAAAAATAATGTACTCAAGATCAAAATATCTGGATATTTTTGATCTTACATCTTTGCAGGGATTGGAGTTTCTTTAAATGTGTTCTCTATCTTAAATAGATACTAAAAAGTTTTTTAAAGTAGTACAGACACTTGGGTCTCAACCAAATCCTTACATAAGTATCTCCAAGGACAAACAGTACAATTTAAAAGCTCTTGGTAATTTTAATGTGCATTTAGGGTTATGAATCACTGTTTTCCTATGCATCTCCAATTACTATACCAGTTGCCATAAAAACCTCAAATATATTCATATTCTATTAATTAAAACTTATTTCAAAACAACTAAATTTATTCAAGTCAAGTATGCCCCTGCATGTGTACTGGATCAACTGCCATAAAAATTCCATAAAGCCTCAACTACAAATTACAAACAGGACACAATGATGATAGCCATCACATAAGTTGTGAAAATTAATGTGATAATGAATATAAAGTAAGTACCAAAGTCTTCCAAGAAATGTCTGTTGTTATGATGTGGCATCATTATTAGTTATTAAGTCTTAATTGGCCTTGTTTTGATGCCTGCTTTCCTACAGGGAGCACATTTTTATAACAGCAACCAGAGTGACTCTTAAAAATGTAAATAAGATAATGTCTTTCTGCTCAGAATTGTTCAATAGCTTTTCATCTCACTCAAAATAAAAAACAGAGTTCTTCCAGTGGCTTACAAAGAGCAATAGAACCTTTCCAGACCACTTTCTGACAGTGTCGTCTGTCTGCCACTCTTTCCCTCACACACTTTGCCCCTGTTGGACTAGCTCTCTTGTGCTTCCCTGAACACACCAGACAACTGACCTCAGAGCCTTGGCACCTGACAGCCCAGCATGCTTGCCCCACAGAATCCACCTGGCTCACTCTCTCCCCTTCTTTAACTCTTGGTCTACATGTCACCAGCAGAGAGGATTTCCCTCACCATTCCAGCCCTATCTAACTTCCCTCCCTGCTTCATTGTTCTCCTTAGCACACAAAATGGTCTGATAAACTATAAATGTGTTTATTTCTTAATTTATAATTCTATCCCCCCTTTATTGCTCTATTTTTTTCTATAGTACTTGTAACTATCTGATAAACTATGCATCTTATGTATTTATTTTATTTAGAATGTGAGTTCCCTGAGAACAGAATGTTTGCCGGCTCTGTTTACAACTGTGTCCCCTGTACTAAAAGATTGCCAGGCACATACTGGGTCCTGATTAAATAATGAATTAATGAATTAGCTGTTTGTCACAGAAGTAAATTTTATCCACGAGGAGCCAAGCTGGTCCAATGGTGATTAGGTATTTGTTCAGTGCTTTGAGGTGTAATCCTACTTCAAGGTGTGATACAGTGAAACTATCATGGATCTCCGTATCCATCTCATAATTACAAACTGTGATTCCAGCAGTGAAAACCTGTGAGAGCTTGGGCGAGTGAATTCATTCTCTAATCCTATTTTCCTCATTTTGAAATGGTGATAAATCTATCTTATGAGGATATGACAATTGTATAAGGCAGATTGAATTTCCAGAATCCCTGATCAGTGAGTGAGTGCTCAAAGAATCTCAGTTTTATGATTGCTATTGTTCCTCCAGGGCAGGGAGGAGATGTAGTTCAGTCTCGTGGAAGATGTGAATTATGCCTTTGCATCTGAAAATTAGCTTAATATGTTTCATGGAGGTTATCTTTCTCTATCTCTGTGTATGTCTTGCTAGAGAAAGCTGAATGATGACTTGATAGAAATATTTAGAAGTTTCAGCAATATAAGGAGAAGTGGTCCAAATCATGCTTAAAGAAGATTCCTTCTTACCTGGAAAGCCTATGGCTCTTTCATTCACACACTACTTTCATTCACACACAAAGTTCGATCAGAACTTTGGCAGACACCTCAGTTGATAGAAGCATTTGGAACTGAAAACTAAATGTAAATATAAAGGTAAATTTCCTTTTACCATATCCCTGTTTCCCAAGACTTTAGGATTCTTGATTTATGAATAGAGCTTAAAAAGCTGCAGTAATGCACAACTTAATATCTCTTTTGTGTTCTCTTGGCCAAGGGATGGATAAAGAGTATTAAATGACAACCACCTTCTAGTACTTGAAGGCTATAAAATCCAAGGTATAAAAATGAGGCATAATGAAATAGTGTAAATAATGGGATGATATTTAGAATAAAAGGGAACTTGGGGAATAATAACTGGAAAAACTTCCTTATGTCTAAGATCAGCTGGATAATGAAATAGTCTGAGGAAAATGGTGGAAGCCTTCTAGCCTGGAATATTTTGAAATCTGAATGGACTGAGCCCCGGAGACCAATATTATGGGATCACTTTTTCTTTTTTTAATGAGAAAGGAATGACATGATTTAATGGGTCTTTTCCACCCTGACACCAGTTCACTGAATCAGAGCTTGAGACTGTGTCTCTTACTCAGGTAGCATATTTATTTTGAAACCAAATGACAACAGCCCCAGGGTTCAAGCAGCCACAAATGGTACTTATTTCTGGATGCTTCCTCCATAAGTAACTGTAATCCACAGACAGTGGTATTGATGCTTTTTCCTTCCATCTTTCCTCCATCCATACTTCGGTCCTTCCTTCTTGTTTTCTTCCTTCCTCCCTCCCTTCTTTCCTTCCTTCCTCCCTCTCTCCCTCCTTTCCTTCCTTCCTTCTTTCCTTCCTTCCTTCCCTTCTTTCTTCCTTTCTCCCTTCTTCTTTTTCTTCCTCTTTCCTTTTCTTCCCTTTGATCCTTCCTTTCCTCTCTTTTTTATTTTCCAGAAGTTCATGGTAGTTTGAACAAACATCTTTTCCCTCTTCCATCATCAGTTTTTAAAGTAGGTCTTAGAGCCTTGACTATAAGTGACCACATTCAAGAGTGTTTGAGAATCGCCTATGTGGTAAAAGAATACACAAAAAAGTGGGAAGATAACTGTCAAATAGCTAATAGAAATGGGACATAAATCCAATGAATTGATGACAGTCTTTGCTGTTAGATAAATCATTAAAAAATATCAGAGATGTCTAAAAAACACTTGAATTAAGTGAAGGTGAGATCAGGGTATCTTTTATGTAAACCAATAGTCTTTCTTAGTCCAGAATTATCCATATCTCAACATATTTCAAATGTATTGTATAATTTCTTAACTTTTGACTTGACTTTGCTGTACAACAGTTCACAAAGCAATGCCTTCCTGCTTCTATTGTACTGTTTTGTCCTGAAATACATTTGGGGACAACGGAACCACAACGGTTCCTCCAGTAAAGGAGCGAACAAGGCAAGTATGATCTTATGTAACAGTTACATCGGAAACAGCTGGGGGAAATGAGAGCTTGGTATAACCTAGACCAGCCACAGGAAAGATATACCCAGGCATCAATCATCATGCTCAGAGAGTGACAGTATTTAAGTTTGTCCTGACAGAGAGAGAGGAAAGGGGAGAGGGGGAAGGAGAGACAGCGAGGTAGAGGAGAATGGGCAAGCTTCTTTCCATACTGTCAGAGAAACACATACACTGGACTCATTTTGAATTTGGATGAATAATCTCTGTGTCCTTAGCAGGAATGTTGTTCTGGGCAGTTTGCATTTCTGTTTACATGCCTGCCAACTCTCTCACAGTGTGGAAGCAGGCAAATGTTAAGTGGCTGGTTTAATGTTTACACTGGAAAGCACTTTATCAAGATAGTGTATACATTCGGCCACCCAAAAATGCAACTTATATATTTCCCTAGATTTTTCATCTCTGATACCCTTTAGACAGACAGCTAGCTAGCTAGATAGCTGGATAGATAGATAGATTTTTGCCCTCCCCAAATTTTTAACTTTGTTCATTAACTTTGGGGGGCTTACCCACATGATGCTGGACATAATTCCTATTTCATTGCATATGACTCTGCAAGAAATTGACACAGAGAAATTGTCCTTATTGTCTGAGCCTGAAATCATAGGGGGAGAAAAGGTGAAAATTTTTCACACAAGACATGTAATTTGACTAACAAGGACAGATTAATATATTTTCCCATTTTAAATTTCATTGGAACTATAGTAGCCCAATTGGACCAGTAATATTGTTCACAATGTATGTATAGCTTTTTAACTTCAAGATTTGAAAAATATTTAATTAGATTGGAGATTTTTCTTCTTCATAGAAGTCTCTTTCTTGTCTTCATTTTTATTACTTTTGGGAAAAATGAAAAGAAATCCAGCCTCTTCTGGTTTGCAATTGAAGTTGCATTTTCTCAGGCTATTATATAGAGACTCCCATTATGAAATCCATTCTCTGACATCTGCAAGAATTGTCTTTTGCTGGAAGAGTGGTTATAGTAACTGAGTAATAGGGAGTGAGATATGTCTTAGCATTCTGCACATTTTATTAATTACCTTCTATTTATAGTATAATTGAATGTATTTCATGACACTGGCTTCACATCTGGTCAAACTGCAAAGCACATTTGCAGTCACCTTTCCTTTTTGAACTCCTAATGTTTTACAGACTCCAGAAAGATTCTGCAGATAACAGAAACAAAAGGCAGTTAAAAAAAAAAAAAAAAAAAAAACCTCATGAAGGATGTTTGCACAGATTTCCAAAGCAAGTGTCAATCTCTGCGAAAGTGGTGGATGCAGAGACCCTTTCGAATTGGATAATACAATAAACAACATTCATTGTAAAGTGAATAAAGAATGCAATGTTAGGGCCTTTGGGATCTTGGTGACCAGTGCCAATTAGATGGTGTTGGCAATGGTTTCTAATTCTTTGTACAACCATTCATGCACATACATCTGTATATAAACTCCTGAGTTCCCACATGTGGACTCACAGTTTGTAGAAGACTGTTTTCCATTAGCCTGGGAAGGAATTTGTTCCACATTTTTTTTAAGATTTGAATTCTAGGAAGAAAGTGAAAGAAGGAATCTAACTAGATATTAGACTTATAGTACATAAGAACCAAACAGAGAACTTTGCAGTCCAGAGAACTAAATAATCACAAATTACATTGCCCAGTGACTTGAAGTGATAAAATGTAATAATGCCCACTTTTCCCAGGATATGAGTTTTCTGGACAACATTTTCCAAATGGGGGTAAGAGTACTAATAGAAACAGTGTAATTCTTGCCTTTCTACTGGATATTTATTTAGTTATTGGCAGCCTCATGGCCTTTTTATTTACGAGTCAATGCTAATAGTCCCAAGAAGCATTTCTCAGGTTCATTTGAGAAAATCTATAGCTTAGGAAACTTTGTATCCCTACATTTTCTCCATTTCCCCAGAATCCCTGACTTTCCAGGTCAAGAATTCTCAAATATTAATGTGCCAAATAGTTACCTAAATGGCCTGTTAATGCAGCAAGCCACACCCAAAGATTGAGTCCAGATCTAGGATGGGCCCTGGATTCTGCACTTTTAACAAATGTCCTACAGATACTTCAGATGCAATGATCTACGAAGCTCACTTTTACAAACACTATTGTAGGAATATTTCTCTATTTCAGCTTTTCTCTCAACTTGCACACATTTTAGGGGGCAGGGACTTCAGGAAGTACTATGCTTATTCTTGGGTACTGAGCGGTAACTCATTGCTACCGGACTCTCCATAGCACCCTCACGTTCAGGGGCCTTAAAGAACAAGTGATCCTCAAATGATGCTCAACCGACACCTGATCAATGACTCTATCCCAAGGATAGCTTGGTGATTCACATTCATTATCTTCTAATATATAAATCAGATGGGAAAGGAACATCATCAGTGAAACAGATACCCTACTACCACAAGGCCATTACTGAAATAAATATAATAATATATTTATATTATTATATGACTATAGTGTTATATAATATTAACACATCAAAAATGCTATATTCTCATAATAATATGATATTCCCACATTGTTGTATCAATTGACTATCAGAGGAAAATTATGAGTTATGTATCTTTTATCACTGATCAATACATTTTTTATCAATAATTTGTGGAACTAAGGGATTTTATTGAGAGCTGTGGCAAAAATATTGGGTGATGTCTACATGTTAAAAACTTATTTGATTTCATACTGCTATTTTATCTGTGATTACCTGAAAATTTTAAGTAAATTTAGCTTTTGTCCTAATTATCCAAAAATTACCTTAGTTCTGTATTTTGTTCTGTATCTTATCATTCCACTCCATCTGTGGGCATAACCGTCTCTCTTCCAAGCCCAATTTTTTTCAATGAGTGCAATCACCAACAGAAGAGGGAAAAAATTTAAAAGAAAAAAAATGATGCAAGAAAAGATTTAGGGTCCCGCAGATGTTTCCAGCTGAAATACCAGCTGGCATTGTAGTTGTTTGTGTGCAGTGGAATCCCAGAAGCCAATGAAAGGAGACAATCAGTTTTAGCTGACTCAAATTTTTTTTTATTTCCATTTTCCTAACACAGATGAATCTGACGCAAATTGTTTGAAAATAAGAGCCTTACGGCTAAGTACATTACCACACTCTACTGCAGAAAACTGAATTTCCTGGTGACGTGATAATGTCTGGAAATGCTGCCTTCTAAAGGTTGTTAAAATCCTTGGTGGAATCCCTAGTTACTTTGACTGTGGGTGATGTTGCTGGTGCCAAAAATAATTAGAATTCTTCAGCTTTATAATGTGTCTTCTCCAAAGAGCCCGAGGGTCTTTACAAATAAAAGAGTGATTGGAAAAAGGCCATACCACACCTTTTCTCACACTCAGCAATGGCTACAAGGATAGTTGGTAAAACGATATGGTAGCCCTCTATAATATCAACCTTAAAATGACAGTGATATGGGATCCTACACTTGAAGATAATGGTAATTAATTGGTATAATGGTAATAACAATAATAGCTAATATTTGCTCAGTGTTTACATCAGGCACTTTATGTACATTATTTGTTTCTCACAAAACTATATGATTTTGGTAATATTATTAAACTAATTAACAAAGAAGGAAACTGTGGCTATAGACATTTTAAATAACTTGCCTAAAGTTGCAAAAGCAACGTTTTGCCTGAGATTCACACCAAGATCTGATTCTAGAACATCTGGGCTCTTAATTACTTTGCAATATTAAGTCATTTGGTTCTTACATTTTATTGGTTTGTATTTTGGAGATACTAGAAACAATAAGAAAGTTGAAATAGCAGAAAGGTGGGTCCCTCCATTTGACAAATGTCAGTCTCTACATTCAACAGTACAACAAATATTGTGAAGCATTTTCTGTGTTGATTGTTCTTTGAGGAGCTGAGGATACTGGTCTGAGTAAGTTAAGTTGTTCCGAAAATTGTGTGAGAGGCAAGTCTTTAAACAAACAATGCACTGTTACATGGTAACTTACCCAGTTGCTACGGAAACTCAGCTAAGTGGTGTTAATTCTGCTTGGGACTGGAGATGGCAATGAGGCCAAAGACTGGTCTGTGTGTGAAACACGCCAGTCTATGCAGAGAATCTAATCACTATCACATGGTTCCAGATGACCCTTCTGAAGAGAAACTCATAATAACATTTGAGAAATTTCTCATTGGGGGCTGCTAAATTCTCTACCCCTTAAAAATGAGTTGAAAGCGGTAGGAATGGAGGTATTTTGCAAGATGCCTTCTCTGTCCTCTTGTTTGTCACTACTCATGACTCTCCTTTAAATTAAGTAGCTGCAGCCTTGAATGCATATGGTGTGCTGAGACTTCACCAAAATGGAATCAGCCAAAGACAGCAACAGCTTCTCATTAGGAGTAGAAAGGAGTACTTGGGAAAGCCCAGGAGCTCTGTCTGAACTCCTCTGGTTCCTACAGCACCTCCTTAATGAGGCAGAGGAAAACCTGTCTTTTAGGCTTCAGGCAATATTATGCTCCTAGGCTGGAAAAGGCAGCCAGAGGATTCTCTGCCAACAGCTGATGAAGGGCTCTGTCTTCCTCCCAGATGCTGTCCATCCATTGCACTTGTTAATGACATCTACAGACAGAGTGGGGCTTTCTAATACACCTCTCATTGGCCAGAGCTGCCCCTGAAACCCAGCACGCAAAGAGCTGGAACCAATCACCGCATTGTCTACTCATATGAGATTATTAATGATGACTTTCTGTGGTTGGTGCTTGGCAGGGAGATACTGTTTCACATGTGGCCAGCATACGTTTGGCCAGCAGATCCACAGTTCACTTGGCAGATAAGACAAGCAATCCCAATTATGCACTGGCTGAGAGCAAAATACATCTTAGAGCCTCCATCTCAGCCCTGGATTGGTTGATTCATTGACAAGGAGTTTTTTAATAGAAAAAAAAATAGATATCCAGTCTGGGCAATATTCCAAACTAGGGTTTAAGTGGCAAAGCCTTCTGTGACACTACAGCTCTGCCCAGTGCAGGATAATTTAATAAATTTCTGAACGGTTATGGTAGGTTTGGAATATTTGTGGATTGAATGTCCAGCCTTCACTGTGGCTTTTGGTCTTTCAAACTCTCTTAACATTTCTCTCTCAATGTCTTGCTAAACTCTATTCAGGGCCCATCTTGAAAATCCAATGAGGAAACAAACTAAAAGCATTTATTTATATTTCTTCCAAATATGTTAAAAGCCACTAGGCACCGTATATAAAGGATTTGTTTTTCATCTGTTTCCCAATCTACCATCTCTGATCATTCTACCTACTTCCTGACAGTATTGAGAGGTCACTACTCTCTGGCTGTGTTTTATCTTTCAAAATGAATCAACTTAAATATCTCAGGAGCCCTTCACCACTATTATGAGGTTTTCAAAAATAGCACATTAAAGGTATAAAGCTGACCTAATATTCATAATAAATACATTGAAAGGAGCTGGTCCCCTGTAAAATAGCTTGCTGCTATTTGTTAGGGTCAGCATGAAGTTCTTATCCTCACCCACCACACACCATTTCCAAGTCTACACAGACTTAATTTCATCCTATTTTTTTAAGAATAGCAAATCTGACTACATCACTAAGCTGTTTTTATTTATTTAACAGATTCTTATTCAGTGACTTCCCAGGCCACATAGGCCTGAAACTTGATATAAAAACGATTCCTGGTTACCCAATGCCTAGAGGACAAATTCCAAGTCACTCAGCCTTTCACATAAGCTCTTTAACAATCTGCTAACCTATCGTTCCAGACTCATTTCTGTCCCTCCCTTCACTGTTATTCCCCTTCTGGTCACTCCCTACCCCTGGTAGCTATGATACATTCTGTATTCATCTATAGATATGTTTACTTGTAATGTCACAAACATTGCACCATCCTGTGTTCGTGTTAATCACTCAGTTTGGAGAGCTTCCTCTGTCCTTCCTGGAATAACTGCTGCTCCAACACACAGACACACACACACACACACACCTACATAGGAAACTAATATAAATCATTAAAGACTCACCTTAAAAGGCCTTTTATTGACATGTTCCCTAACTAACTAAACTCGGTGGCTAAAATGGCTACAATTTCTTTTCAGCTACTCCCATCATGAGGTGGGAATGATTTCCACCATTCTTGATTCTGGAATAGACCAGTTCTTTGCTGTCTCCAATAAAATGCAGTGGATGTGTCATTGTAAAACTGCCAAGCCTTAGGTCAAGAGGCCTTGCAGTTTTTGCTCTCACTCTTTTGGAAAGTTGCAGACACCCTCTTAAACACCTGGTCTAATCTGCTGGATGAGCCACATGGAGGAGAATGGAGATGCCCAGCTGGGAATCCAACCTAATGACCAAGTACGTGAATACATTTCTTTGACAGTCTGACCCTAGCAGAACCACCATGAGTAATTCCCAGGAAACACCAATAGAAGAAGTGTGTGCCTCAGCCCAGACCCCAGAGCAAAATCATGAGCAAATAAACCCCAACTGTTTTAAGCCACTTAGTTCTGGAAAGGTGTGTTTAGCTAGCAGTACATACATGATACAACCCCACCCCAGTTCCAACCGAAGATGTCTAGTCATTTTGAATTCTGAAATACCATAGCACTCTGTCTACTTCTCTAATAAGATTCACATTTTAACATGATCATTTGTTTATGCATTTCTCCCCACTACTAGACTCTGAGTTCCCTAGAAGCAGAAGTATCCCCAGGACCTCACAACGAGCCTGAGTACACAGCAGACACTAAAGAAGTAACAAAAAGCTGAAGGATCAGCCTTCATAAGGACAGACTCTATCATGTTGATTCTGTTTGAGTGTGTTAACCAAACCATGGGCAGAAGAAATTTTCACTTTCCATACTGGGAAGAATGGTGCACCTCAGGCCCCAGGGCCTGGCTCACATGAGGTTAAATTTAGCAGCAGTAATAGATTGGATCTTTTCAGAGTTCTAAGATTAAATAGCCTCAGATGAGCAGTATTTTACTAGCTCTGCCAATCTAACAGCCAAGGGAACTCTTTGCTTGCAAATAACAGAATGTAATTCCAAGCAAAATCCTGTAAGTCTTGGCTTTGGGACAAAATGCATTATAAAAATAAAAACATTTGTTTTATCCAATTCCTCTCAAGAGTTTTGGCCAGCATTATCCAGAATAAGTCAAATTATAGTCTGTAGTTACTTGTATATTATTGGTAACATGGCTGGAGAAAGACAGAATGATCTTATTAATCATCTTCAGATCATAATAACTCCAGTTTAGAATCTATTTTTGCATATATTTTAGCTGGATGAATCTCACTGTTGAATAGTTAAATAACCCATTTCTAAGCATGGATGTAAAGTTATGTTTTTATATTTCATTAAGGTTGCATTAGCACATTTAATACTATTTTCATCATATGTGCCATTATTAATATCACATGTCATTATTAAAATTACCATTAGTATAAAGATAGATAGCAAAAAATTGACTAGGGGACTCAGAAGAAGAAATTTTCAATTCTTGCTTTGCTTTGTCAATGACTTGTTCTTTGTATCTTGGACTCTTAAATATGTGTCCCTAGTTTTTTTAATTGTCAATTCTTTTTGTTAAGAAATAAATTTTTTAAAACATTAATAACATAAATTATGGTTGAAGGTTTTCATAGTAATTATATTCACACTCAAATAAATAGTGTTTCAGCTAAATAAAGTATGGTGCTTATGCCTTACAAAATAATAAGAAGAATCTTAACTACATCATTAGGTTTTTCTGTTAATTATTTTACAATTTTTTTTAATTAAAAATAAACCATAATAAATATTATGTCTCTTGTTTTATTATTTTCCCAGTTTTACTGAGATATAATTAACATCCAGCACTGTATAAGTTTAAGATACACAGCATAATAGTTTGACTTACATATATTGTGAAATGATGACCACAGTATGTTTAGTGAACATCCATCATCTTATATAGGTACAAAAAAAAAAAAAAGAAAAGGAGGAAAAAAGAAAATTTTCCCTGTGATGAGAATTCTTAGGATTTACTCTCTTAATACCTTTCAAATACACCATACAGCAATATTGACTGTTGTCATCATGTTGTACCTTACATCCTGAGTTCTTGTTTATCTTATAACTGGAAGTTGGGACTTTTGACCACCTTCTTCCAATTCACCCTTCCCCTACCCCCTGCCTCTGGTAACCACAAATCTGCTCTCTTTTTCTATGAGTTTGGGTTTTTTGCTTTTTTAGATTCCACATGTATATGAGATCATACGGTATTTGTCTTTCTCCATCTGACCTATTTCACTGAGCATAATGCCCTCAAGAGGACTATCCATGTTGTCAAAAATAGAAAATAGCAAGAGTTCTTTATTTGTCATGGCTGAGTAACATATATGTATATGTGTACATATCACAACTTCTTTATCCCTTTATCTATCAATGGACACATGTAGTTTCCATGTCTTGGCTATTGTAAATAATGTTTCTATGAACATAGGGGTGCATGTATCTCTTCCACACAGTGTTTTCATTTCCTTTGGATGTATTCCTAGAAGTAGAATTGCTGGATCATATGGTAGTTCTGTTTTTATTTTTTTGAGGAAACTCAATACAGTTTTCCATAGTGGCTATACCACTTTATAATCCCACTAACAGTGCACGAGTTCTCTTTTCTCCGCATCCTTGCCAGTATTTGTGATCTCTTGTCTTTTTGATTATAGCCATCCTAAACAGGCATGAGGTGATATCTCATTATGGTTTTAATTTGCATTTCCCTAATTATCACTGATGTTGAGTACCTTTTTATGTATCTGTTGGAATTTTTTATTAACTAAATAGTATTTGTTGATATCAATTATAAAAATTACTGCACTTGTTCATTTTTAACTGCAATCCAAATCAATAACTGGTCAGTTTTGAAAATGATTTCAGAATGCCTAATCAAGATATATTGGAACATTTTTTTATGATCTATTTTACTTTCTGGTGTGGAACAGTGGGCCCATCTGGTTCAAGAAACACTGCATATCTTTACTAAATTTCTGTAATTCTGGCAAAATTCAAACTCAGCTCCTCATTAGTGACTCCTTATTTATTTGCAAGGAAATTTAATCCACATGATTTTGATTTGTTGACACAGTAATATAAGCAAATAGTGTTTCATAAGTGCTACTTGATTTCTGAAAAGTCTTTGAGCCAGCTTTTACTGTGATCTTTTTTCTTAGGATAAGAAAGTTTGTTTTTACAGGTTGAAAAAGGGGAAAGGGCTCAAATTTGAGCAAAAATATGGACCTTATCATGGTAGGAGGGGATGAAAAGCAAACTTCTTTGGGACCCATGACAGCATAAGTGCTGAGAGGTATCCTAGATGGGTAGACTGACCACAACTTCCAGGTATATACTTTTTAGGTAAAGATTAACCTCCCAGCCAGCTTAAGCCAACAGTGATAAGCAAGCTAACTCACCTTCCCAATACTGCCCTTCAGAAGTCCTAGGTAGATGATCAATGACTCAATTAGAATTACAAGTCAAACTTTTATAAATGGAAGGCTTGCAGATTTTGTAACATTCATGTAGGTGGGTGAGCTAGAGAGTGAATCACTTTTCTGTTCTCTGTTGACCTGGGTGCGGAATAGACTCCACCTAAACTGAATGGTTGTCAAACTTCATCCCAGAGCAATGACTCACTCACCCTCAAGCTCACTCAGGGAACATTTTGGCTCTGAAGTCCACTAACCCTGGGAACTCCCCAACTGAGAGGTGGGACTGGTGAGATTTAGAACTGCTGACTTGGAGTTGTGAGACATGGGTGAGTGCCAACGAGGTAGCATAAATCATGTAAGCACTTGAATTTCATAGCCATTATTTATGATGCTGGGGTAGCAGCCCAACTTTTATGGTAGACATTTATTTCACAGATATAAAAATAAGGCATTATTAGAATTCTTTATACTAAATTTAGACATTGAGAATTAAAATTCAGGAGAGCTGATCTCCCCTGAACCATAAATAAAGAGAAGAAAGAGTGATACAGCTGCTTGACCTGATATTTTGTCTCATATTTATGTGGCCAAAAATCTGCAGTGGAAAGACATAAAATTTTAAATCAGTAAATCTAGATTAAGACCCAAGTCTACTGATTGCTACTGATTTGATGTTGGGAAATGACAAAGCTCTCTGTAGCCTTAGTTTTCCCAGTTGCTACACAACAAGCTTCGTGGAGTTAGTACCACAATCCATTGATGGGCTGTGTTTGAAAATCTTTAATTAGCCTTGAAACACTCTACCCATTTATTTTTAGAAATCTGTGTGCCAATTTTGGAGTAAAGACTTAGGCACAAAACTTAGTGTGATTAAAACTCAAGAATCTACAATTATTTTTTTTAATCTCTGTAGGAAAATTTTGTAAGATCTACAAAACTGCATTTCAGTCTGTTTCTAGGCATTAAGAATAACTATATATTTGCTCCATACCCCAAATTTACTCCTCCTAATACAAAACACGCCTCCCCCCAACAACAGGATATCCAGTGGCAGCTAAAAGAATGAAACTGTATGAAATGAAGGGTCACACTTCCCAGAAGAAAACCAGTGTCCCAATTCAGCACTAAATCTGAGACACCATGTTTCACTTTCTCTGTGCCAAGTTTCATAATCTGTGCATTAGTCTCTACAAGGCTTGCGTTCAAAAATAAAACTACATTTAGAGGGGAAACAAATTCTATCAGTCATTGCTGGAAGTTAAGGTGTCTTGAATGTTTTGAGTTTGTTGTTTTGGGACAGGGAAAGTGGCACATTTGAACCACATGTGAATCCAAGTGGAATATGTTAGTTTTAATTGTGCCAGAGTTCCTAGAGGGCTCCAAAAATCCAAGGATACGGCTGGTCACCCTAGCTTTGGGAAACCCGGTTGCCTTAGCTCATGGTAAGGGTCCAGAGCAAAATGTAGCTAGTTCTTCCACCCCACCCACAATTGTCTATCCTCATCCCAGGAGCTAGTTTGGCTCACTCTGTGATGGCTGAATCAGACCATTTTCAGGGGCTGAGGGAGGGGAGGAGACCACTGGCCTGAGGAAAAAGATGGAAGAATGGAATGTAGGTTGTGCTTGAGAAAACATGTCTGCTTATCTCATTTCTAAGATTAGCAGTCAATACCTTCTTCCTCTGTTAAGAGAGAATTTGGATTAAATAATTTCGAAGATCTTTACTATGTCTGACATTCAATGAGCTGTTAAGTTATTGAACTAGGCAGCCATGAATAACTATAATCATTCAACCAATAGGAAGGCAAATAAGTGTAAAATATTTGAATATTTGCAAGTTTGGAACAAAAGAAATATAAACACAAGAAGAAAGAGCTCTACCATTTCAAAGTAGTAGGGAATTTGACCTAAATTGGGCTCTGGAATCTGACTAAATTAGCAACACCTTCTCCCTAAGGCAGACATTTCAGTAGTAAATATAGGAAAATTGGTGTATATGTCAGGATTCAGAGAAACAAAACCAAGAGGATATGGGTATACACACATATACACACACACACACACACACACACACACACAGAGTTTTTATTTATTTATTTATTTATTTACTTACTTACTTACTTCTTTATATATTTTTTTATTTTAAAGAATTGGCTTATCACACAATTGTGTGAGCTGGCAAGTCTGTTTAGGGCAGTTTTATTCATAATGGCCAAATACTGGAACACCCCATCTGACTTCAATGGATGAACAGTTAAACACACTGGTGCATCCATGCTATGGAGTACTACCCAGCAATTAAAAAAGAACAAACTCTCTATTGATACACCAGACAACTTTTATCCATCGAATTATGCTAAGTAAGAAAAGCCAGTTCCAAAGGTCACATACTGTGTGATTCTATTTAACATATGTAACATTCTTTAGGCCATGCAGTCTTTAAGCCTTTATATAACATTCTTTAGGTTGGGGGCAGGGGGAGGGGATTGTGGCTTAAAAGAGCAACACAGGATCTTTGCAGCCACAGAACTCTTCTGGGTGTGATATTAAACCATGGTTTTGCAAGATGTTACCATTGAGGGAAACTAAGTAAAGGGGACATGGGACCTCCCCACATTATTTCTTACAGATGCATATGATCTGTATTTATCTCAAAATGAAAAGTTCAATTTAAAAAATTAGTTGCCACAGCAAAGGAAACCATAAGCAAAACAAAAAGACAACCTGTGGACTGGGAGAAGATATTTGCAAATGATGCAACTGGCAAGGGCTTAATTTCCAAAATATACAAACAGCTCCTACAATTCAATAACAACAACAAAAAAAAACACAATCAAAAAGTGGGCAGAAGACCTAATTAGACATTTCTACAAAGATGACATACAGATGGCCAATAGGCACATGAAAAGATGCTCAACATTGTTAATTATTAGAGAAATGCAGATAAAAACAATGAGGTACCACCTTACACCACTCAGAATGGTCATCGTTAAAATGTCTACAAATAATAAATGCTGAAGAGGGTGTGGAGAAAAGGGAATCTTCTTATACTGTTGGTGGGAATGTAAATTGGTGCAGCCACTATGGAAAACAGTATGGAGGTTCCTCAAAAAACTAAAAATAGAGTTGCCATACGATCCAGCAATCCCACTCCTAGGCATATACCCAGACAAAACTATAATTCGAAAAGATACATGCACCCTATATTCATAGCAGCACTATTTACAATAGCCAGGATAAGAAACAACCTAAGTGTCCATCGACAGATGAATGGATAAAGAAGATGTGGTACATATATACAATGGAATACTATTCAACCATAAAAAAGAATGAAATAATGCCATTTGAAGCAACATGGATGCAAATAGAGATTATCATACTAAGTGAAGTAAGTCAGAAAGAGAAAGACAAATACCATATGATATCACTTATATGTGGAATCTAAAATATGACACAAATGAACCTATCTACAAAACAAAAACTGACTCACAGATATAGAGAACAGACTCGTTGTTGCCAAGGGGGAAAGGGGTAGATGAGGGAAGGATTGGGAGTTTGGGATTAGCAGATGCAAACTATTGTATATAGGATGGATAAAGAAACAAGGTCCTACTGTATAGCATAGGGAACTACATTCAATATACTTGATAAACCATAATGGTAAAGAATATGAAAAAGAATATATATGTATAACTGAGTCACTTTACTGTACAGCAGAAATTAAACACAACATTGTAAATCAACTATACTTCAATAAAATTAAAAGAAAAATAGTTGGGTGTATTTGTGTGGATCTACTTATGGGTTATCTGTTCTGTTCTCTCTGTTGAACTCTACCCCTCCACCAATTCTATATGGTCTTGATTACTCTATATTAGTAAGCCTTAATATCAAGTAGAGTAATTCCTTCACTTTATTCTTTATTTTCAAGATTGTTTTAACTAGTCTAGGCTAGTGTCTTTCCATATAAATTTCCTAATAAAATTGTGTATGTCTATAAATATCTTGCTGGGATTTAGACAGCAATTATTATATTGAATTATTATAATAATTAAATTATCTAGAATAATATAATTATTAAATTATATCAAATCTGTAGATCAATATAAGGAGAATTGGCATCTTTACTACTTTGAGGAGGATTTTGTAAATTATTATTTCATAGATTCCTTGGAATTTTCTGTGTAAATAATTGTGTCATCTGAAAATAGAGACATTTTTATTTCTTCCTTTCAAAACTGCTGCTTTTTTTTTTTTTTTTTGCCTTACTATAATGGTTAGAACTTCCAATACTCAACTGATTAAGAACAGTGTGCAGACATCCTTGCCTTGTTCCTAATCCTAGAGGGTAAGCTTAGCGGGAAAGTCCTTTACCAATAAGTATGATGTTAGCTGAAGGGTTTTTTCAAATGTTCTTTAGCAAGTTGAAGTTCTCTTCTCTTCCTATTTTTCTCAGAGTTTTTTTTTTTTTCCATGAATGGGTTTTGAATGTTCTCAAATACTTTTTTCTATGATGATTATTATGATCATTTGGTTATTATTTTTTAATCTGTTGATATGGTGGATTACACAGACTGATTTTGAATGTTGACTCAGCTTTGTATACCTGGAATAAAGTCCACTTACACATGGTACATTTCACTCATAAACATGGTAATATTTCATTGAATATTTTTGCATCTACATTAATGAGGGATTTTGTTATGTAGTCTTTTTTGTATTCTCTTTTCTGGTTTTGGTATCAGGGTAACTCTAGTCTCATAAAGATTGTGTGAAATTGCTGTTAATTCTTCTTTAAATGTTTGGTAGACTTTTTCAGTGAAACATGGGCCTGGATGTTTCTTTTTCAGGAGATTTAATTATAAATTCAATTACTTTAATGGTCTTAGAACTATTCAAGTCAATCATTTCATCATGCTTGAGTTTGGGTAGTTTGTAGTTTTCAAGGAATTCGTCCATTTCTTCTCAGTCATTGAATGTATGAGCCTTCAAAGAGTTAAGGCATATGAACAGACTGTTGTGGTAGCTGGCCTCCAAGATGAACCTCAGTGGGCCCTGCTTCCTGTTATTCACACCCTTGTGCTCTCTCCCCACACATTATACCAGAGTCGGTCGGTCTGTGTGACTGATAGAAAATGCCAGAATTGACAATTACATCTCTTCCAACAGTAGGTTCTAGAAGACACTATGGCTTCTGATTCTGTTCCCCCAACCCTCTCTCTCTGGTTATGGCTCTGAAGAAAGCCAGCTGCCATGCTGTGAGCAGCTCTATGGAGAGACCCATGTGGTGAAGAACTAAAGGAGACCCTTGCCAACAGCGGGTGAGGGTACCATCTTGGACAGAGATCCCACAGCCCAGTCAGGCTTTCAGATACCTGCAGCCCTGGCCAACATCTTCACTGTAATCTTGTGAGAGACACTGAGCCAGAACTACCTACGTAATCTGCTGCTGGAATCCTGACTCTCAGAAACTCTGTGAGATAATAAATATTGTTTCAAGCTATTAAGTTTGGGGGTAATTTATTATGCAACAATAGATACTTAAAGGAATTGCTATTAATACTGTATTATATTCAGACCCCTGTACCAAAATGACTTTCCTTTTCCCCTTCTTTTATTTACTTAACCATTCATTCATTCAGCCATTTAATAAACTCCTACTGTGTTGGGTCTGGGAATACAAACAATGTTAAACAGAATATTAACAGGATGTTAAATGGGATTTTCCTCTTCCCTCAGTCTCAAATTTAGGAACAATGGGTGAAAGGGGCTCTACATTTAAGGATGATTTCTGAAAGTTACAGTATTTGCCTTCTGGGGCTCAATAAAGATAGTAGAATCAGTCTTGTGCCCCTCCGGCCAGTTAGCTTCCATGGAAGCAACTAGCTTCTAGAAAAGAAAGGCCAAAAAAAAAAATCCCTGGCGGTCCAATGGTTAGGACTCCGTGTTGCCAGTGCAGGGGACATGGGTTCAATCCCTGATGGGGGAAATAAGATCCCACATGCTGCACAGTGTGCCGTGGGTGGGTGGGAGTGAAAGGCCAGAAAGAGGAATTCATAGGTTAGAAAGAGTTTTTAGACTAGGAAGAGGATGGGAGAAAATGTTCTGGCTTTTCCCCTCTCCTTCCCGTAGGAAGGATTTATTCCTCCACTTTAACCATGCTTGAAGAGAGAGGGTTGAAGTGGCCCAAGAAGACGAAGAACTTATTCACTGGCTTGATGAAGCTGAGCTGCAGGTATCACATGATAGCATACCATATCAGAACCGCTGTTGAGCTGAGGAAACTCCTCCAGGTGTGATGTGCACGCACTGGGGTTTGGTGGGTATAGACCAGTATAGAAATCAACACCTGCTTCTTTTCTGGATCATTCTTAAGGCAGGACGGTGTCCAGGAGGGCTGCTACTGCAGAGAAGAAGAAGGTCCAGCAGTGGCCAGATGGCCTTTACACCTGTCCATAACATTTTTCTCCTTTCCCTTAAAGTTCCCTTCCCTGTCTCTAGAGCACAGGGAGATCAGCTCGGTGCTTTGTGACCGCCTGGAGGGGTGGGATGGGGAGGGTGGGAGGGAGGGAGATGCATGAGGGAAGGGATGTGGGAACAGATGTATATGTATGACTGATTCACTTTGTTATAAAGCAGAAACTAATAAAAAAAATTTATCTAAAAAAAAAAAAAGATGTAGCAGAGAGAAGGAGTAAAGAATCATGGAGGGCTTCCCTGCTGGCGCAGTGGTTGAGAGTCCGCCTGCCGATGCAGGGGACACGGGTTCGTGCCCCGGTCCAGGAAGGTCCCACATGCCGCGGAGCGGCTGGGCCCGTGAGCCATGGCCGCTGAGCCTGCGCGTCCAGAGCCTGTGCTCGCAATGGGAGAGGCCACAACAGTGAGAGGCCCGCGTACCAAAAAAAAAAAAAAAAAAGAATCATGGAAAATTAAATTCTCTCTCCTTCACATACACACACACACACACACACACACACACACACTAGTTCTCTAAACAAAAGTTAAGCCTGAATTTGGATAGACGGAAAAAGTAAAATTGAATGTGAAATTTAAGTTTTAAATGGACTCTGACACGCCTGAAAGTGACCGCAGATTTATGAAATATGCCTGAGCTGTAATGAGAGATGGGGAAAGGAGATACATCAGGGCGTGTCTGAAAATAGCTGTTAGAGAAAATGTGCTTTTTTTCTGCCAGTTTTCAGCTATTCAATAAGCAAGTTAATCAAAGATGAATCAAAACAAGATATGCTTTCTTCCCAGGGTCTGAAATCTTTTTATGTTGGCCCTGAACTCCCTGAAATCTCCAATAAGGAGAAAATGAGTTAGAAGATCCTTTCTTGGCAGTTAACTTGATCCAGGGATAGACCAGGGTGCAGAGAGCAGAACATCAGAAGAGGTGGGAGAAGAAAATAATTTTGTGAAGGGAAAAAAGGTTAAGAAGAAAATAAAAAGTGAAGAAAAACTGAAAGCCAGAAAACAAACCACCGCTAATGGTCCAGGGGACCCACCGCTCAGGAGCTAAGTAGTTTCATTTCTAACATTTAGCCCACAGCTGCTGCCAAGAGACTAGAATTCTGTCCTTGCCTCAGCATCAAGATGCACGCCTGTCACCAAAGCATATGGGCCTTGAGTTACATCTGTGTGTCCCTAATGGTGGGCACAGTGTGGGGTGAGAGGAAGAGTAGGAGGAATTATTGAAAAGAATCTTACAACCAAGAAGCCTCGGAAGAAGCAATTCCAAGCAACTCTGGATGGTATTCCTGAGACTCCAGAGAGAACTCAAGGTCTGCTTAAACTAAAAGTCTCTAGATTAGAAGTTTTTTTTTCACGAGGCGAATCCCAGGGGTCATTTGCCTCATTCATGAGGCCAGGAAAGAGTTTATATTGCATAAATCCTGGTCAGAGTATCAGATGCCAATGCACAATGACGGTGGGACAGCCCACTTTTCCTAATAAGGAAGGGTATAGCCTTGATCCTATGAACACAGAAGTGTTATAATGATTGTTCAGCCAACCCCTCTTGGCTTGAAAGAAATAAGTTGCCTTTATAAATTACTCACTTACTAGAAAGGAGGAAAGTTAGCACTGAGTGAGTGTGGCTACATTTTCACTAGGTTTCAAATAACATCTCTTCATTTTAAGACGCTGACGTGTACAGGAATGTTTAAGATGTGGTATTCAGACCGTCAGCAGATATTTCCCCAACTTTTTAAGTCTCTGCAAAGGGATCTTCCATAATCCTGCCCACTCACCTCTGCTTCTGTGGATCAAGATAAGTGCCACTCTCTTTTTCAAATAAGTGTTTCCGTTTATAGAAAATTTTAGAGTATGTCTGATTGGTGGCTTTTTGGAACATATGGATTTGTTATATTAAAGACTCACTAAAATGAAGAAGCTTGGGGGTCAGTAAGAGCTTGTCATTTTACCTGGTGTGTAACCTTTAATAAGTCCTTTAACCCCTGTGGTCCTCAGTGTATTCATTTGTAAAATCAGACAATGTTTATTATGTCTTCCTTGTTTATTATGAGCCGTTATGCAAGTTAATCAGTTAATATGTGTATAAAATTTATTATCTCTCATTGTGTCACGTTGGTGTCTTATTTCTGGTTTCCTGCCCATTTCCCCAGGTTAACCATAAATTCTGCTTTCATCATACAATCAAAGAGGATTCACTTTGGGTAAGACAGTAGAAAATATCTGGTCCTCAGAACTTTGTCAGTTAACAGAAGAACCCAATTCCTTGAAACCTACAATTGCTCATTAGAGAAGAGAAATTATTGACTCTACATTCAAAGCATTCCACAGTATAATCTCCATCTACCTTTTCCACCTTAATTCTCAAAGCTCAACTCTCCTCCACATGAGTGCTGTGGCCTCCAGCTGACTATCACACTCAGTATCTTGGTCTCCGTGACTTTATTTATACCCGGAGTAAATAAAGTGTGTACTTTGTACGTGGATGTTCAGATTTTCTCCGTACTCTTGAGCACCTCCCATAAGAATTCACACAGTCGGGCCTCCCTGGTGGCGCAGTGGTTGAGAGTCCGCCTGCCGATGCAGGGGATACGGGTTCATGCCCCGGTCTGGGAGGATCCCATATGCCGCGGAGCGGCTGGGCCCGTGAGCCATGGCTGCTGAGCCTGCGCGTCCGGAGCCTGTGCTCCGCAGCGGGAGAGGCCACAGCAGTGAGAGGCCCGCGTACCACAAAAAAAAAAAAAAAAAAAAAAAAAAAAAAAAAAAGAATTCACACAGTAATGACTGTGCCATTGACTTGAGATGAACATCATTCATCTTTTTTAAATTCCCTCTCATATTATCTCCCTGAGGAGAGACACAATGTATCATGATCGGTTGTTTTTTGTTTGTTTTGTTTGTTGTATTTTTCACAACATAAAGAACAGATTCCTGTGTATGCCAGCTGCTCAAGAAGTGCTTTTCAAACCATGAATGAATGAATGATCATGTGTCATTTCCACAATCTGTATAGATGCAGGATCTGCTACCTGGCTTCCATCTTTCAAGCAGGTGGATATGGAAAGAGGTCTTGTTTCTCTACTCCCAAAGCTTGTTGAAAAAGTATGTGGTCCAGAAGAAACAACAGTGCTGAGCATTTCTAGGGAGAGAAAACTTTATCCAAAATGAAGAATTCAGAGGCTTATTATTTGGTCCGTAGTAATAAACCCCTCAAATCCTGCATTCTTTTTTATTATAAACAAAAGTCATTCTCTTAGTATTTAAAAATTCTTCAGATATCAGCAGGTCATGGGAAGCCAAGCAAAGCCTATTCAGTACAGGAATCTGACTCTGGATGTTTCCCTGAAAAACCAATCTCCTGAGCTCAGGAGATGCTCATCTCTGATTTCCTTTAAATAACCACAAAGAAACCCTAAGTCAGGAGATTTAACCTCTCTTGTGCTCAAGTAAGCCCTTAGCTGCAAGTGGAATTCAGAGTATTTCTACTCCAGGATACAACATACAGTGTTGAAAAATAAAAATATCTTTACAAATTTGGATCTGAAATTTCTACATGGGAGATTTGGACTTTGTAGAAATCATGGCCACAAAAGCCAGCTCACAATTGCATGTAAGAAAAATTTGATTAAAACAAAAATTAGATCTTCTTTGTAAATTTATGCTAAAAAGAATTTATCCAGATGAAAATAATTTCAGTAAAGTAAGATAGTATTTTTTAGAATTTGAAGTGGTTTAGTTCTGAATAGCAAATTAATGAAGGAATTAAATTATTCTAGCAAATTAATGAAGGAATTAAATTATCCTAATGCAATTTACTCTAGAAGATATTTTCCAGTAAAACCAAAATGATCAGTGTTAATATATGTATATATACTGTGAACATATACTTAGTCAAGAAACAGGCCAAACACCCCTCACATGAGTAAGTGTAAAACTAACTCACTGTGGAAAGCCAGGGATCAAAACAGCCTCTACTCCCCTTCTCTCCTCCTTGTCTGAGACATCTTCTCTGTCCCCATATAGGTTGTCAACTCAGCAGCTGCTGAGTCATTCTGCTATCATGGATGCCATTCCCAGAGAGCATCCTTAAATGCCAAGCACACACACAAACATGTATGGTAGTTAAAGTGGCTGAACAAAGTCGTCTTCTGAGATGCAGTGAAGATCATTTACGCCTGGAAATGGAATCTCATTTGGTGGGTCTTACAGCCCTACAACTCCAGTTGGTTCCAGTATAAAGTGTGACAAGATAACTATTCACCCAACTCCTTTCATGCAAGAGGAGAAATGGAGCCCAGGAAAGACCAGGTGACATGTAGCGACTGGCTTGACAAGTTGAGACAAAGTGAGATGGCAACATTCAGTGTCCCCTGCTAGAGCGTTTGTGAAAAAAAATCATCACAATGAGTTACTCTTAGTCAGCCCTGAATACAATTTTAAAGACAAGATATGTATATAGATAGATAGATAGATAGATAGATATAGATATAGATATAGATATATTTTTTTTGCTGCCTTTCTATCTCCCATCTCAGGGCTCTCTATCACTCTGGTTCTAACTTACTAGAGTCACACACAGCACTGCTGCATCCTGCCCAGACCTGCCTTTCCAGCAATGCTTCAAAGCTGGATAATCCTCATGACTACACCTTTTTTCAGAACTATTTCTCATTAAACTCTCATAGAGCTGTTAAAAGCACCTTGTTTTCTGATCTATGTATCACCACTAGCGTTAAGATGTCTTACACAATTTCAGTGTGCTACCTCTCCAAATGAATTTGCATTTTAGCAGAGGACTTCTGGAATATATGTCTTACTGATTTGATTTTAAATTAACTGCATTAGTGTTTTGTATTAACATTAATGGCACACTGATCAAATTTGTGGGAGATATGAGGCAGTGAGTGATTACTAAATTTAGACTACAGAATGTGTAACAAAAATGATTCTGGCAAATATGTGTGTATATATGGATGTGTGTATACATGTGTAAATAGATATGTATATGTATATATGTATATGTGTGTGTGTATATATATATATATATATATACACACACACACATATACATATATACAGCTGACGCTTAAACAAAGCAGAAATTAGGGGCGTCGACCCCCAGTGCAACTTTAATATAGGTAGATACAGATCCCTGGTTCTGCACCCATATATTCTACCAACTGCAGATTGTGTAGTGCTGTAGTATGCATTTGTTGAAAAAAATTTCACGTATTGGTTAATCCAGGCAGTTCAAACCCATGCTGTTCAAGGATCAACTATACATACATACATACAGCAATATATCTCCAAATATGTGGACATAGATGATATAGTTATAGATAATGTAGATATAGGTAAAGAGAGAGAGAGAGAGAGTCCTACTTCATACCTTACCAACCAACCAACCAACAAAAACTCAATGCTGTATGAACTGCAGATTGTAAGTCTAAATGTTAATGGTAAGGCAATTTAGAAAAACATTTTCATAACTTTAGAATAGTCAAGTATTTGTTAAACAGGAGACAAAAGTGCTAAACTTAAAGGTAAGAATGATAAACTGAACCAAAAAAAAAAATTAAGAAAATCTGAAGTTAAGATTAATTGACCTAAGGCCATTCTGGGCTTTGATTGTCCCAGATGTAAAAGGAAAAATGTTGTATTGTACAGTCACTGAGAACCTTTTACATTCTGAAATTACATTTTATATTCTGAAATTAATTAAAAATGAAGAAATTCTGAAATTAAAATTTAAGACACAACTAAGGGAAAATGTAACCCACAGAGTGGGAGAAAGTATTTATAATAAATGTATTTTTTAAAGGATTTATATCTAGAATATATAAAGAACTCTAACAAATTGATAAGAAAAAGACAAATTACCCAATAGAAAAATGGACAGACTTGAATAGACATTTCATGAAAGAAGACACCATCAATAATCATGTCAAAAACATATTCAACTTCATTAATCATCGGTGAGGACTAATTAGATGACAATATGATATCACAATACAGATGCCACAATAACTACAGTGAAAAGTATAAAAAACTGCAGATGCCAAAATTACAGAAATAATTTGGTTTTCTAATACTAGAATGACATATATTAAAAATGTAAAGGTTTCTTAGGAACTGTTCAATATCACCTTTTAATTTTACATTTGGGAGAATCAAAGCCCAGAAGTCTTATCTTAATCAAATTTAGATGGATTTTAAGAAAAAGATTTGGAACTGAATACCATGTTTTGTGACTCCTTCACTCAGAGCACATTCCTCTAGATCCATGTTTCCCAAACTTCACTGAGTATAAGAGTTATCTTTGGAAAGCTCAGGAAAAAAATCAGAAGCTCCAGATCAGAATGATCTATTCTGATACAACAGGATAGGGACCACTACTCTGGTCTATTCCAGACTGCTGTATCACAAAAGGAAATCTGATGGTTTTGTTCTACTCATTCCTTCATTCACTGTGACTGATTAATAGATATAGTTTCTACTTCATGACAGACAGTTTGTTTGGCAGTGGTTAAACAAATTTAAAGAATAAAACATACCAAATTTCTGGTCAGCACATACCCTCCCATCTGAATATGTAATATTTTAAAATTATATTCTAAATGAAAAAAATGCAAAGCTAGCTTCATAAGCTAAGACTAACCTCATGGTGGATCAGAAAGGAAATAAAATGCTTAGCAATAGGTTTAAATCCTGTGGGATTTTGCCATGCACGGGATGGGACAAAACCCAAATTCCTTGTCACAGAGATCAATGGTAAGAAAAAGGAGGTTAAAACACAATGCAGCATTGCTTTGCCTGGGCACACAGCTTAGCACAGTGCTGTGTCTCTGAAGTGCTGGTCTGCTGGATCAGCCCCTGGCTCCTGCTGTCCCAGTCACAATGGAGAATGGAAGACAAATAAAAGACCTAGTTCTGCACTGCTAAGAATAGGAAAGGGGCTTGTAGGGGCAAGGAGCAATGAGGGGGGCAGGGCAAGGGAATAAGTTCAAAGAGAGAGAAACAGAGGGGAAACCTCTCCTACACAAGGTGGGTTGCAAGTAAAAATGCGAAAGTACATGAGAAAAAAAATTACCCAGAAAAGAGAGCCAACAAAATAAATCATTTCAAATAAAAATTTACTTCAGAAAATAAGGAAACGAATGGAAACATATATAATGACATTAAAGTCTTTAAGATTCTTAAGAAAGATAAAGGGGAGAAAAGTGTCATAAAATAAAAATAGTACTATGGAACAAAACAGGTGAGTGGTCAAAATAGGTGATGTGAAAACCAACCAATCCAAAACCTTAAAAATGAAAAACAGGGCTTCCCTGGTGGTGCAGTGGTTGGGAGTCTGCCTGCCGATGCAGGGAACGTGGGTTCGTGCCCCAGTCTGGGAGGATCCCACATGCCGTGGAGCGGCTGGGCCCGTGAGCCATGGCCACTGAGCCTGCGCATCTGGAGTCTGTGGTCCGCAACGGGAGAGGCCACAACAGTGAGAGGCCCGTGTACTGCAAAAACAGAAAAAAAAAAAGAAAAGAAAAATATAGTCATTAAAATAAACAATAAAGGGAATGAAGTCTAAGTTGGACATGGATGAAGATAGAATTAGTGAACTAAAAGAATGGACTATTTAAATAATGGCATTGGAGGAGCTAGTTATAACATACATATGATACATTTTATATATAAATTATTGATTGATATAGATTTTTACTTCATATATAAATAAAATAAATTAAAATTTAAATGTAAAAAAGTACTGTAAAGCTATTGAGACAAAATGTAGGTATATATCTTTAAGATTTCAGAACAGTAAAAGATTTACTAAACAAGAAACACAAAGTCAAAATGAAGAAGAAAAAGACTGAGAAATCTGAGCGCTTTGCACTTAAAGCTTCTACTTCATGAAGAAAGGTATGTGAACAAAACTGAAAGGTCCCTGAAAAGAGGGATGTTCAGCATATATAATTCTAGATCCAAACTATAAAGAGAAATATAAATCAATAGGGCCAAAAAAATCAAAGAACTTGGAAAAAAAGTGGGCAAAGTATTTTCATGCATCATTAATAGAAAAGAGAAGCTGAATGTGCAAAATATGTATAAAAACATGCTCGATTATGCAAACAATCAGGGAAATTGAAGAAATGAGCTACACTTTCAAACCTATCAGACTGGCAAAAATACCAATATTTGGCCAAGAATGTGGGAAAGTATGAATTCTCACTTAATACTTGACAACAGTTTAAATTAGTAGAGCCACCACGAAGAGCAATGACAATACCCCAAAATTTACTTACTCTGTGACAGCCATCCAAGATGAGAATGTGTGCACATGTGTATTTGCCCAAGAGAAACTGTGCACACTTACTCGAAAAGAGTAATGTATAATAATATACAAGGGGTCCACTGCAACATTGCTGTAGCAAAAAAAAGGAGAAGTAATTAATCCAAGTGTCAAGGCGTAGTGAAGATAAATGATAGATAGATAGATAGATGATAGATAGATAGATAGAGTAGTTAGATGGATGATGGATGGATGGACAGACTGATAGTGGGATATTCATATAATTCCTTTTCATTGCAGTTAAAAAGAATAAACTATATATGTATTGTCATAAATCTATCTTTAAAATATAATACTGAATGTAAAGCATATTAGAAAACTTTACATATAATGTATTTAATTTAAATAATGCTACAAAGTATTAATAATTAGATAGCTTAGTTTATTTTTGTATATATATATGAACTAACATACATGCACATTTTTATATTATATTATGTTATGTTATGTTATATTACATTTAAAGAGTAAATATGTGGAATTGGATACACACCAAATACTTCTTAATGGCTAACCCAGGTAGGGAAGGGAATGCAATTAGTGGGGAGATTGTAAAGACTCAGCTTCTTCTGTCTTGTTCTTTCACTTTTATACAAGTCTACAAAAAACATGAAAGAATATGAGTTTTTCCATTTTGTTGATGGATAAATGGATACTTATTAATTAACATGCTTTTTTTTTCAATGAAAAAAATGCCTGCATTCAAGGAGCTTAGTGAGTGCTACAGGGTTTTCTTACCTAGAATATTTAAGAGACTTTGAGAGGCAGCACATATACAAGCAGAACAGCCTACATGGTGAGGGCATCCAAAGTGTATCACACCAGAAACAAGTGAGAAGAAAAAGAAGGGAGAACATTACATAAATTAACGTCACTGGCTTGTATTCTTTTGCTTCAGGGCTTTTAATGAAATCCACATATGGAAGTTTGAGGGAGGCAGATTATTATTAAGAAAGACATTTCTAACAATTATAACTTTTGAAAACTCATTTGGCAATCTCAGGAGGCAGTGAGATCCTGTCACTGGAGCGGGTGAAGTCTAGTGTGGATAACACTTGTGAATTTGCCTTGGGGAGCTCACTGACACATACCATAGGTTGAGGTGTGTTTAAGGTGAGCACAGCAATGATGATGATTTGATGACTTCATTAAGGAGGCATTGTGCTAAGCACTTTAGGCATTGCCTCCTTTAATTCTTAAAATAATCCTAGAGGTTGGTACTACTTTATTGTCTCCATTTTACAAATGAAAGTAAATATCATGTGGTTGGTAAGAATTTGAATCCAGACTCGTCTAAGGCCTGAACACTTTCTTAGGGTCCTTACTGTCATTAGAATGTCAAGATTTATGAAATCAAAGAAATGGATTTCTAGTTGTGAAATTTAAGGCACCCTAAGGAAAGATGTTTTGAAGCCATTTGGGCCTCTCCAGAGTCCCTGAAGGCAAAGTATTTACAAGTGCTCTTTAAATAGTAGTATTTGGTCTCCTAAGTCAGTTAGTTTTAGTGCTATTAATGTGACTAGCTTTACAATGTAATATAAAGTTGTGAGAAAAACTGACAAAATGATGGAGGGGTAATTGCAAAAGAAAAAAGAAGTACTAGGAAAAAAAAGAAAGAAAGAAAAAAAAAGAAGCCTATCTCTTGAGACTTCCAGTGTGTGTGTGTGTGTGTGTGTGTGTGTGTGTGTGCGTGTGTGTGTGTATGTATTTCACCAATCAATGACCATACACAATCCAAATTTCCAGAGGGGCCCCCACTCTAGTCCCGTCATGTGCTCCTTCCTTATCACTTGCAACATCTGTTATATATTCTTCTAGCCTCAACCAAGCCTTCCCACACACCTAACTGCCAGGCATTCATCTTATCTATATCTGAAGGAAAGAGAAGTAGATGAGTCTAATATACCAGAATGTTAATATGTGATGTGAAAGAAGTGTGGGTGTTTGCAAATCTGAGTTTTGCTCACTCTCCCAGACTGGGGAGCCTTTTGGGGAGGACATGTAATTTGTCCACTTAGCCTTAATGTCTATGCTGGTTAAGAGGGGCACTTCCCCCAGAGACACTGTGTCAAAGCAGAGGAGATGAATTGCAAGGGAATTAAGCCCAGACCAGAAAGTATCTGTCATTGGACCCTCTTGGCTCTGTCGTTTCCTCAAAGAGAACACAGAGGATTAAATGGGGTCTGGCTCAGAATTCAAGGTCGAGGGTCATACCCACAACTAAACACTAAGTGTTTTGTGGGGGAAGAGGTAAAACGGTAGGAAGGGAGGAATGAGACAGGTCATTGATGTGTGTGCTGTTGTGTCTCAACCACATTCCGGAGGCGGGAGGAGCCCATCATTAGTTTTCTGGGAGTGTCTGGAGGAGGACAAGATGGCGAGCAAGAGGAACTCTCTCGAGCTCCAATGTGCTTGACCTTCCTCCAGACAGGAAGTTCCATCTAGCACGGAGCTTCTTGCCTTCTCTCCTCCTAATCTCTCTCCTATCCATCAGGATCAAGATGGTGAGAATGGCAGAGAATTTTCAGATTACTTCTCTAATGAAGGCTTCAACAAAACATCTCTATTTTGTCAGTGCCAAGTATGGATACACATGTGCATGGAAATATCATCAGGATAGATATCGGATCCCAAAGTTTTGGTCTCAAATAAGTACCTCTCCAGATACCCATCCAAAGAGGCCACTTCGCCAGAACCCAGAGAGACAGCCATGATGAAGTTTCAGGGGAATTGACACATTTGTGCTGTTTCTGCCCAAGATCAAGCTCGACTGCTCTGAGGTTTTGAAAGAGCCAGTCAGCAGGGATTTCTGCTGAGCAGAGAGAGTAACCAGGGCTGAAGAAATTGAAGAGATTTCACGTATCTGAGCAGGATTATGAGAGGAAAGGATTCCTGGAGTTTATATTTCTGAGCCTGAAAAGGGACTCTTCTCAAATTTATGAAAACTAGAGAATCATGAGTAAAAAGTTCTATTTAAATGTTGGTCCCAGATCTTTATTACAACTCATCTCTGAAGTTTGTGCCCCAGTATATTCCACTTGAAACCAGCAACAGGGCATTTGTATATAGAAAAAAGTTTGAGTCTGGATGCATACGTTTGGCTACCTAGAAAGAATTCAGATAAAACAGTCTAAAGTCCCATTAGAAAAGCTCCCACGTAGAATTCAACATCGGCACAGGCTGTAGACTCGAATCATGAGGGAAGGAGAATGTCGAGGCTCAGAGCAGCATCTGAAGACACTTACAGACACTTGTGAGTCTCCCAGAGCAAGTAAACCTCTGAGCTTCAATGTTCTTATCTGTAAAACTCAAATAGTAGTAGCTACTCTATCCATTTCAGTACTGAGATTAATTGTGAGAATCAAATAAGGTAATAGTCTGCTCAGGTTGCTCTACAAAGTACCACAAACTGAATGGCTTAAAAAACAGACATTTATTTCTCATAGTTCTGAAGCTGGGAAGTCCAAGTTCAAGGCACCTGGGAGAACGCTCTTGCTGGCTTGCAGACAGCCCTCTTCTTGCTGTATCCTCACAAGGAGGAGAAAATGCCAGGAGGAGGGGAGGGTGGGGGTGGCAGGGGGAGAGGAAAGGGGAGAGAGGGAGAGAACAGTGGCCTCTTCCTCTTCTTATAAGGGCACTAATCTCATCATGGGAGCTCCACCCTCATGACTTTATCTAAACTTAATTACTTCCCAAGGCCAAATACCCTCTCACTGGGGATTAGACATTCAGCATATGACTACTGGGGGACACATACATTCAGTTCATAGCAGTAATGAAATCAAAGGGTTTTGTAACTCACACAGAAGTCTATAAATTCATTACGGTATCATTATCATCACTACTAATATAAGCTTCATATAACAGGTTAGAGTCTGTCACAGTATCCTGTCTGTTTCCATTAAGGATCTTGGAGTTATAAAGAAACTTACAAATATGCCCTGCAGCCCCTGCCCCCAACCCTGCTTTACAAATGAGGAAAGTGAGCTCATGTCTTATCCCAGGTTGTATAGTAATTGTTAAGAAGGTTGGTTCAGAGGATAAGAGCTTTGGAAACAGATAAGCCTGGCAATAAATTTTGCTTTCAGTATTTAATAAGTATTGTCCTTGGACAAGTTATTTCATCTCTCTAAGGCTCAATTTCCTCATTTGCAAAAGAGGGCTGAAAATAATAATACCTATTTTAACAGCATTGTGGTGAAGTTTAAATCAGATTGCACACATTATTCCATGTTAACACAAAGTAAGAGCTTGATAAATATTGTTAGTATTAAATGCTACTGAATGTTAAATGCTACTGTCATGTTTTGTTTTTGTTAGTATTATTATTAATCACGGAGTTGGAATAAGCACCGCAGTCTCCTGACATCCAGTGTTCTTCGCAAAAAGAAAGCATTCAAATCTAGCAAAGCCACTTAAGGGCAAGAACAATTTCTTTCTTAATGATAAATCTTATTAGAGTTCCCAGCTGTTTGTTGCATCTAAACAGTAAAGTTGAGTGCGAGTGAAAACCAGATCCTGGAAACATTCATCAAAAGTCCAGTAAATAGAATAGAACCCAAGTTATAAAGCTCAGATGGTTTTAACTGAGCTTTGTGGTTAGGGTACCTTTTTTTCTCCTGAAAATCAAGGACAATATAAAGAGTGGTTTGAAGACACAGGTAAGATTTTCCTGTGCAAAAACATTACTGGGCTCAATCTTCTGCAGATAGCTTGGCTGTGAAGGGAAACTTTTTCTCACATAGCATTTGTCTTTTTTCTATACTGTCTATTTCTTAATGTTTGGAATTGCTACTCTACTTTCCTAAATCAAGAACAAAAAAATAACAAAACCAAATCAAAGCTTGAGTGCCCAGTTAGAACTGGCAGGGTTACTCGGTGTTCAAGGACCAAGTTCTCTGCCAGAGGGCTGGATGTCGGCCTTATATCCAAGCTCTGGGCTTAAGTAGAAAAAAGTTAATGGATTAACCCTGACAGATGACTGATGCTCTCAGCAAGCATGGGCCCCAAGCCAGAAATCAGCCCCATGTACAGACGGCAGCCATGTCTGGGGGTGCCGGAGGGGGCTGATAACAGGACCGGAAACCCATCTGAGGCACTCACCCCCTTACCTCTGGGCCTCATCAAAATTACCTGCCAAAGAGACACTGCTCCAGACCAGCACCTTGTCAAACTCTTTTGTAATAGAAAACAGCTGTTCCTGTTGGGAGGCGGAGGTGGGAGGAGGGAAAAGAACAAGGAAAAGAACCATTCATAACTTTTCTTCTTGGGCAGAATTGTAAGTTTCAATCACAAGGCAAGAAAGAACGGGAAATTCTAGGGACCCGGTGGGAATGATATTATCCTCCTCTAAGGGACTGATAGGAAATCAAAGCTACTGAATTTAAATCACAGATGACTGTTAATCCTTAGCAATGGGTTTAGAATAGGGTCTGGACGCTGCTTAGAGCATCCTAGGGATCGCAGAGGTGCAGAGTTCTGTCCGGGCGATTAGGGCAGAGGGAGAGTCTTCATTACCTAGAGCAGTGCCTGTCACGTGGTGTGTGCTCAGTGAATGTTTGCTGAATACATGATTAAGGAAGTTCATGACATGCATTTTTCTAAGTCTGCATGGAGTGGTTTTTAATCGAACAGATTAGAGTTTGACTCAGTGTTTTATCACTTACTAGCTGTGGGGTCTTTGGAAAGTTTCTTAATATATCCACACCTTAGATCTTCTATCTATAGAATGGGATTTAGACAGCTACCTTATATGATTTTAGAGATTATTAAATATGACTGTATTGTTAAGTTTCTGGCGTGAAATAGAAGCTCAGTAAATGATAGAAGTTATCATGGACCATTAGATCACACAATAACAATTAATGTGTATAAATGACCTCTAGATATAACAGGAAAGTGTAGCAATGATACCAGTACTACTGAGAAGTGCTCATAACACACAGTTCACTTGCCAACAGTAGCCAGTGGGGAGAGTCCCAGTGTGTTCCCTAGTCATCCACACACACCACACCCATTATACAGAAGAGCTCAGCAGGAACAGGGGGTTGAAGTGGCCTTGGGTGGCCAGCTAAAACAGGAAAGAAAGAGCATATGAAAAAGCAGATGTCAGATAAGAGAGGCAGGAGCCCTCATGTCTGCCACCAACATCATTGTTCCTTGTATTCATATAGAAGCAATTTAGTTTTTAAATTCGATCAACTTTTCTTTATTTGAGTAAGGAATTGATCTCTCTGTACAAACACATAAATACATACACACATGCAGGTATACATATACACACAATGGAAAAAAACAATTGAATAATTGAATATCATTTGAATCAGTGTTCTCAAAATTCAAGTGTAAGTGTCAACTTATAACAGGAATAGGAAGCTATGTATAAGGAACCATCAGAAAACAAGAAAGAGGTCTTGGAAATTAAAAACATGATTGCCATATACACAGAATCTCTCTAATCTCTCCGGGGTGCATGCACACACTTAGACACAAACATAAACATACAATGACCGAATGTCCTGTATAAACATTTTTTGATGTAAGATATTTAATTCCAGATGATGTATGACTATCAAATTTGGATTCTAGCCCTCTCTGTTGTCTCAGATCATCTGTCATCTCTTCATGAGTGCTTCTGAGTCTACACTGCAGTTCCATGGGGCTTCCTCAGAGGGATATGTCCCCATTTTTCTGCTGGAGTCTCAAGCTTGAAAGGAAAGGTCTTCCAATGGCCTTGAGTGATGAAGTTACTCAGGAAATATTTCAGGATTGAGAGACTCACCCTGGGCTTAATGCAAATCCAGTGATGTGAAAGGGGACACTTAGAAGTGGGTCAGGGCAGAGGTGTCCTGACAGTGTGGCTTCAGGATCCTCTGAAGCCCTTCTGAAACAGTAGTATGGTCAGCTCTGTCTTCTTCTCAGAGCCCTGGAATTGTCTTATCACCTTGGAGGACTGTGCTGTATAGTTTGAGAAAGCCCCGTAGGTGGTTCTGATTCACGACACCCCGACGCAACCAGCACTGGTTGATGACTCCAGGTCACAAGTCACAGCAGACACAGCACTTTGATACATCTCTCATGTCACAGCCCTTACAGAAAAGCAAGTTTGGAAACAATGAGTCCAGAATGAAAATTTAAGTCTCTAAAATCTTCATCATTCACAAAGAAAGAAGTCTTCCCTCTGCCAAGATCACTGAAGAGTCTTGTGTCTTTATTATGGTCGCCTGGTTCTTTACAGGCAGTTTCACCTCCCAAACATTTCAACGTGCTGTGGTTTTACCAAGTACAGGGCAACATAGAGACTTCTTTATTCCTTTTTATTCTTAGCATCTCCAAGCCTCCTGTTCTACAATTGCAAAGGGAGTGATGTTGTTAACCCTTGATTCCTTTGTGAAGATTAATTTAGTTATATTACATAAGGTATCTAAAACAATAGGAAGTACTTAAGATATGACAGCTATTATTATCATTAACTTATTTTTGAAAATAGTCTCACGACTACATCATACGTTCAACATTGTATAATTTAAATTGCATAGTCAAGTGAAATCTCAAGTTCACAATACATGTTTAAGAGTCTGGGAGGCATTCTGTAATTTTCTTAATATTGACATGATTTTTGAGTTTGTTTTAAAAGAGTTTAGAACAGATTTATACTGTATTCAGTCTCTCTCTCTCTCTTTTTTTCTCCTGTTCAAACTTGTCCATTGTCTTCTCCTAAAGTAAATCTGATTGCCAGGAAACAGTCAATCATGAAATATGTCTTAATATTACATTTACTTACAGGTTAGTTGGTTTTACCCATGGATCTGGCATATTTCTTTCTGAAGAGGTCAGTGTAATGCCAAACTGAGTCACTGGCTCCTTCCCTTTTTCCAAAGAAAACAAAACAATTCCAAGGAAGACTTTTTGCTGTTCATTTCTCAGTCTCCAATTTCATTTCTATCATAAATAGCATCAATTATCTGATGTGTAGCTGACAGAGCAGTTAGTTTGCCTCCAAAGCATCATTTCATTCAGCTGATTCAGCAAAACACTTGAGCATGAATGTGCCCCTGTGTGTGTGTATGGATTTCAATGCCTGAGTTTTCACATTAGCTGGAAAAGGCTATCTATCTCTAGATTAATGATAAACAAGGTTCAGGGCACAGTTTCTAAGTTGTGTTTCATTTGGAGCTTCTCAAGCTGCATTTAGCAGATACTAAATTATGATACTCTTTGGAAAATTCACACATTTGCAGAAGTCCAGGATACTAGATAACTCTTATTTATAAAAACAGTAGCCAAAAAACATAAGGTCATAGAAAAATCAGGAATCAGAAGTTTGCACAGTAAGTGACATATGGTAAAGAAATAAATAAAAGGATGAATGAATGACATGATTTTCTGTTTATAAAATCATCAAAGGAAATCATATGCCTTATGTTTAAATTTCTACTATGCTTGCATTTCAGATACTATCCTTGATACTTTTCCCTTCAGTTTCCTTAGAACTGCCTAAACTCCGTGTCTCTACAACCAAATCAGTAAAGTCATGAAAGATATTTTTCAAGAAAATGATTGAAAGATGACATACATTTAATTATAATAAAGAAATTGATAAGGGTTGATGGGGTTTTAGGTGTTTTTTCTGATTTAAACATTAACAGGAAAAAGAACTCATTAAATGTTAAAATGTTAACAGGAAAATAACTCATTAAAACTTTTCTGTACTATTTTTTTCTTTTTACAGTTTTCTAGCAAAATTAGTAATTGGTGAAACAAGAAAAAAAACAGAGCTAATCCATTATATTTTGAGATTACACTGTAACATATATACATTATTTCCTAACTCTTTCATATTAAATCTAAGGGGAAAATAGATATTAACATTGATATATAATACTCCTATCAACCTGAATGCCAGTGCTCTTGTTCTGATGTAAATTACAAGAGTCTCTAAGCAGAGATTTGAAATGCTTTTATCCATGAATCAAGAAATCACAAAACTACATTTGTTGCATATGGGTTCATGTAAATTCTAGTTTTAAAATGCCTATTTCTAGTTTCCCAATACTATTTGATGTATTTTATTTGGTGAAATCCTACACCAGATAAATAAATCCAGTAACTCACAATTATGTGTCTTGGCTAGCCAAGCATTTTATCATTTTAAAATGAAATATAATATTGCAAAAGTAATTGTAGCATTTTGGCAATTGTGTTTTAGTAATTGTAGTTTGTTGGTATGAACAGAGACTGGACAGATTTCAGCACAGCTCTTCCTAATATTTAAGGACAAAATAACTAGTTATGTTGTTTTTCTTGTGTCCACAATGTAATAAGCACCATATATTGATTTACTGAGCATTTGCTATGTGCCACTCAATTTACATTTCTATCACGTAATCTTCTAACATACCTGTAGAGTAGATAGATTACTTTTATTTAAATTTATAAATGAAGAAAGCGAGGTTTGGAAAGGTTAGGTAAATGTACCCAAGTTAAAAAAATAATAATAATAAATAGGTGCTAGAAATTAAACCCAGTTATCTATGACTCCTTAGGCTATGGACTGTGATAACTTCTTTGCTATCTTGACTTAAGTTGGCCAAAATACTACTACTAATAATAATAATAAGCAAATAAGATGTACACACAGACCCTACATTTAAGGAATAATCATATTCCCAAGGGTTTATAAATTTCTATGTATTTCTTTTGAAAAGGTGGAAGATAACATGTTCTTTGAAGAGCATAAGGTTCTACCACCCCCTCTGTTGCTCCAGTATCTTTTGTGTAAGGAGTGTGTATTGAATCATACCTCTGAGTCATTGGGTCTGAGAGGTAAGTTACATACTTACATCATGGCTCCTAAGGAATGTGTATGCAAATTTATTCATCATTTTATGCTCTAGATCAAAGGCTGTGAATATAATTCCTAAAGATAAATGTGATTTTCTTAGCAATGTTGAAGTATACCAATGTAGATTAGATGAAATTTTCTTAGAGTTGTCTTTCTTTGATCATTTCCCTTGGTGTTTTAAAACAGTTTGAAGAAAAGGCCAAACAATTTCACTGAAGTACATCCAGGATAAAACCAAAAATGCCCTGAACATATTTGAGAATTCTTTCACTTCAACTTTTACCCTCACGTATTTCAGAGGAAAACATTTCTGGGTCATTTTCACTTATTTCATCAAAATGCTACTGAGTAATTCTCTTGGGCTCTATGAGTCACTTCAGTAAGTCTGATTGTAAGCCAAGATGCTACAAATTAATAAGTCTTATAAAAATGCAGCTTTCCAAAGATGTCAACTTTACTGGATATGTTAAAAGTCACAGGAACTTCCCTAAATAATATTTCACTTTGCAAAGGCTATTCAACTGAAAGCCTGGCAGAGAATGGTCAGGCATGGATGCCTTTACAGCAGAGAGGAGGAGAAAGAGGCCTCTGGCAACTAAATGAGCTGTGGAAATCATTCAGCTTTGGGTTCCAATAATGACTCCACAACTTCTTGCTCTCAGAACTCTGATCATCATTCACTTAGCAGATCAGCTTTTGAAGATAGGGGAAGATTAACTTGAGATAACATACGTAAAGTGAGATTATATATATACACATATATATAAAATCTCAGAGACCAATAAACAAAATCTACAGTTATTATCCACTAGAGTCATAGATCATAGAACAGTGTGATATTGAAACATACAAGTTGGTGTGCACCACATAAAAGATCAGTTTCTCCCTTAGACAGTTTTGAGCATGTAGCACAGGAAGAGACCTTCAGGACACCCACAGAAACCGAAGATTACTTTGAAGGAAATGGACCCCACCCTCACCACTCCAACAGACTGGTAACATTTGTACCCTTAGAGGCATCCAGCCACAAATGAAGATATTCTTAAAGACTGGCTCATTTTTGTCACATTGGACCCTATGATAGCAATGGGTATTCTAGTAGATAAGAACATATATTTTAGGTCTGCACTGCCAGGATTCAAGTCATGATTCTGTCATTCAGGGACAACTACATAATTTGCAGGGCCCAGCTCGAACTAAAAATGCAGGATCCCTTGTCAAAAAGTCAGGGAGAAAATGCCATTAAAGATACAAAAATATGAAGCTTTTTCTTTCTTCCATGGTTTCTCCTTCTTGTCATGGTGTTTTATTTGTGATTTAATGTCATTCTACAATTTTAATTTATCAGCACAAAATTTTACCATCCATTCTTATTTTTTTTTATTTAACATCTTTATTGGAGTATAATTGCTTTACAATGGTGTGTTAGTTTCTGCTGTATAACAAAGTGAATCAGCTATACTTATACATATATCCCCATATCTCATCCCTCTTGCATCTCCCTCCCACCCTCCCTATCCCAGCCCTCTAGGTGGTCACAAAGCACTGAGTTGATCTCCTTGTGTGATGCAGCTGCTTCCCACTAGCTATCTATTTTACGTTTGGTAGTGTATATATGTCCGTGCCACTCTCTCACTTCGTCTCAGCTTACCCTTCCCCCTCCCCGTGTCCTCAAGTCCATTCTCTACATCTACGTCTTTATTCCTGTCCTGCCCCTAGGTTCATTAGAACCTTTTTTTTTTTTTAGATTCCATATATATGTATTAGCATATGGTATTTGTTTTTATCTTTCTGACTTACTTCAATCTGTATGACAGATTCTAGGTCCACCCACCTCACTACAAATAACTCAATTCCACTCCTTTTTATGGCTGAGTAATGTTCCATTGTATATACGTGCCACATCTTCTTTATCCATTCATCTGTCGACAGATGCTTAGGTTGTTTCCATGTCCTGGCTATTGTAAATAGAGCTGCAATGAACATTGTGGTACATGACACTTTTTGAATTCTGGTTTTCTCAGGGTATATGCCCAGTAATGGGATTGCTGGGTCATATGGTAGCTCCATTTTTACTTTTTTAAGGAACCTCCATACTGTTCTCCATAGTGGCTGTAACACTTTACATTCCTATCAACAGTGCAAGAGGGCTCCATTTTCTCCACACCCTCTCCAGAATTTGTTGCTTGTAGATTTTTTGATGATGGCCATTCTGACCAGAGTGAGGTGATACCTCATTGTAGTTTTGATTTGCATTTATCTAATGATTAGTAATGTTGAGCACCCTTTCATGTGTCCGTTGGAAATCTGTATATCTTCTTTGGAGAAATGTCTATTTAGATCTTCTGCCCATTTCTGGATTAGGTTGTTTGTTTTTTTGATATTGAGCCGCATGAGCTGCTTGTATATTTTAGAGATCAATCCTTTGGCAGTTTCTTCTTTTGCAAATATTTTCTCCCATTCTGAGGGTTGTCTTTTTGTCTTGTTTATAGGTTTCTTTGCTGTGCAAAAGCTTTTAAGTTTCATTAGGTCCCATTTGCTTATTTTTGTTTTTGTTTCCATTTCTCTAAGAGGTGGGTCAAAAAGGTTCTTGCTGTGATTTATGTAAAAGAGTGTTCTTCCTATGTTTTTCTCTAAGAGTTTTACAGTGTCTGGCCTTACACTTAGGTCTTTAATCCATTTTGAGTTTATTTTTGTGTATGGTGTTAGGAAGTGATCTAATTTCATTCTTTTGCATGTAGCTGTCCAGTTTTCCCAGCACCACTTGTTGAAGAGGCTGTCTTTTCTACATTGTATATTCTTGCCTCCTTTATGAAAGATAAGGTGACCATATGTGCATGGGTTTCTATCCTGTTCCTTTGATCTATATTTCTGTTTTTTGTGCCAGTACCATACTGTCATGATTACTGTAGCTTTGTAGTATAGTCTGAAGTCAGGGAGTCTGATTCCTCCAGCTCTGTTTTTCTTTCTCAAGATTGCTTTGGCTATATGGTGTCTTCTGTGTTTCCATACAAATTGTGAAATTTTTTTTTCTAGTTCTGTGAAAAATGCCAGTGGTAGTTTGATAGGGATTGCATTGAATCTGTAGATTGCTTTGGGTAGTAGAGTCATTTTCACAATGTTGATTCTTCCAATGCAAGAACATCGTATATCTCTCCATCTGTTTATATCATCTTTAGTTTCTTTCATCAGTGTCTTATAGTTTTCTACATACAGGTCTTTTTCCTCCTTAAGTAGGTTCATTCCTAGGTATTTAATTTTTTTTTTGCTATGGTAAATGGGAGTGTTTCCTTAATTTCTCTTTCAGATTTTTCATCATTAGTGTATAGGAATGCAAGAGATTTCTGTGCATTAAGTTTGTATCCCGTTACTTTACCAAATTCATTGATTAGCTCTAGTAGTTTTCTGGTAGCATCTTTAGGATTCTCTGTGTATGGTATCATGTCATTTGCTAACAGTGACAGTTTTACTTCTTCTTTTCTGATCTAGATTCCTTTTATTTCCTGTTCTACTCTGATTTCTGTGGCTAAAACTTCCAAAACTCTGTTGAATAATAGCAGTGAGAGTGGGCAACCTTGTCTTGTTCCTGATCTAGAGGAAATGGTTTCAGTTTTTCACCATTAAGCATCCATCTTTAAATTGTGCAATACCAATTTTGATCCAAATATAAGAGCGGTTAAATTATATGCAGGATCACTGAAATTACACAATTCTTATTCCATAGCTCGTATGTGCATAGGTATTTTATTCTTACCAAAACATGAAAACATGGCACAAAACTAAGTCAACTGTTTCTTATTTCACTTTTTGATATGTGAACAACCTACCAATGCTCTGTACCGTTGGCTTACTGATGAGTAAGCGAGGACTGAAAGGAAAAGAAATTATGGGCTGTCCTATCTTTCCCCTTCCTTCTAAGTGATCATTTCAAGCATAAGTTGTTGGCTAATACAGGGAAGTAACATGAGTAAGAAGGGATATGATAGGGTGCCTGGACATTTGCATTTCTTAGAATGCCCCTGCTTTCTTTCTGTGTTCAATGCAAGTTCTGGTTGAATAGAGTGTGACTTCTTGGGTTTCCAATGACTGTACTTAGTCATAGATAGAACATGCTTACACTGTACTTGCTTTGAGTCTCACTGAACCCACATGCATGGTGGACCCACTGGAATTCTGTGTTCATGGGAAACCATGAACACTCCATGTCAACTGAGCCAAAAAGCAACTCCTATATTATACATACCTCTTCTGCTCACATGCATGATCTATTGCCCATTGACCTTCATTTACAAACACAAGTTCAGTGATAAAATTATTAAGAATTTTAAGGCAGTGATAATAGAACATTAAAGCAAGCATGGGCCCCACTGGAGCATGAGCCCTGTGTGATTGCACAGGCTAAATACCCATGAAGCCAGCCCTGCACTTACTAGCTAAGTGACCTCAGTAACTCAGAGGTTACTAAACCTCTCTGTTCCTGTTTCTTCTCCTGTAAATTAGGAAAATCATTGTACAGATCTCATAAAATTGTTGTGAAAAACAAGTGTATTATAATGTAAAGTACTTGAAACAGTGCCTTGGCATACAATGCATTAAATTTGTAGATATTATTGCTGTTTTATCATTAGCATCATCAGTTTTTTTTTTGGGGGGGCATAAGGTTTTAAAGATATGACCTTAAAATGAAATTCAAGAATGATCCCTGAATTTTATATATCCATGTCATCCTTGTCCTCAAATTGTCACATGGATCATATAAAACTTATAATCAGATTTTCTCTACATTGGCATGATGACATTTTAGGCTGGATAATTCATTGTTGACGGGTACTGTCCTGTGAATTGTAGGCTATTTAGCAGCATCCCTGGCCTTCACCCATGAAGACAGTAACCACCATTCCAGTAACAACCAAAAATGACTTTAGGCATTGCCAAAGTCTCCTAGGCGGCAAAATCCCTCTCCCAAACACCCCCCTCCCATTGAGAGTCACTACTTTATGATTATATGGTATGCATGAGAACATTTAAAGCTATTTTGCCAAATAAGTACATCTAGGGACAAATAACCCCCCAAGCATGTAGTGTTAGCCCAGCAATCTTAATATACAACTTAGCAAACCCCAAAATGGCATACTACTTAGATTCACTCCAGCTGTATAGCTATCTACTTCTTCCTCTCATTTACTGAAGAGGGAGGATTAAGCTGTGAAAGAAAGAAAGAAAGAAAGAAAAAGAAAGAAAGAAAGAAAGAAAGAAAGAAAGAAAAAGAAAGAAAGAAAGAAAGAAAGGAAGAAAGAAAGAAAGAAAGGAAGGAAGAAAGGGAGAGAGAGAGAAAAAGAAAGAAAGAAAAAGAAAGAAAGAAAGAAAGAAAGAAAGAAAGAAAAGGAAGGAAGGAAGGAAGGAAGGAAGAAAGAAAGAAAGAAAGAAAGAAAAAGAAAGAAAAAAGAAAGAAAGAAAAAGAAAGAAAGAAAGATAGAAAAAGGAAGAAAGAAAAAAAGAAAAAGAAAGGTGGAAAAATGTTTCATTCAAATCTGGGAACTGTCAAATCTCTGATAAGCTGGTCCGAGAAAAGAGAAGGGAATTAACTCTGGTTCCCAGGATGGAAAGACCCAGGAGGTATTAATGTCCAGACTATGCATTGGACCAGCTCCCTCCTCCCCCGCAGCAGACACCCCTTGGCATGCCTCTGCTCAGACAAAGCCCTGATGGAAAGTAACATGAGGATTGTGCTGACTCCAGTGAGTTTGATTTATCAGGACTACTGGCATTTGCAAAAGCAAGTGTTCTGTTTGGATGAGATGTTTCCCAGGCAAAAAGAAGAAAAAAAAAATCTGGCTTGAAGATCCCTGCTCCTCCAGCGTCTTAATGTCACTGGTTCTTCTCAGCGGGGCAAAAAACAATGGAAATTGTGTCTGCAGGAGGCGCTAGGTGTTCTGGGCATGTTTCACCCCCAACTCCCATCACCTCCTCTAGCGCTTTTCTTTCTTTACATGGGCATGTGAATAAACCCACTCTCTCCACGTTTCTGACTTTGCTTGCTCTCTCACCTTCCTCACCGCACTTTCCCCATCAGGCCTCACTCCGTCTCCCCTCCCCCACCTCGAGGGCCACCCCATCTGTTTTCTGTTAGGAGTTCATTTTCGGAGTGCAGGCTGGTGGAATTTGGAGTTCAGACCCCCTCGAGTGATGAGAGTCCTGGGGCTGCTGAAGGTCCCTTCGCGCCGTCCCTGCCACCTCCCCCTCTTTCCCTCCCTGTGCCCCATTCGCCCTTGTGCAATAACATGCTGGAGCCCACATCTGTTTTCAATTGCATGTTCATTTGAACTGCTCTGGGAAAATGGAAGCTCTCACTAAAAACCGGGGTCTTAAAGCAACAGCATGAATACAAACAACTTTATTTGACCAACAAAGGAATATATACATAAACATAAAGACAGAGAGAGAGAGAGAGAGAGCTCCTTCTATATCCAAGCTGGAGGTATTTCATTGAAGATCTGTCTGGCTACTCTGGTTCCTGGATGAGGCAATATATATATAATCAAGGACCCTTAATTCCTTTATTCTTGGTTCTAATGGTCATCTCTTGCCCAATTTCCAACCTGGGAATGTTGCCTGAATTCTACAATCTGTATCAACAGAGTGGACATTCCCAAACTTCTCTTAGGCTGCAGTCTATTGTCTGATCAAAACTGTAGATTGTTTTCTCATTAAAAAAAAAATAATGTAGAGGACTTTGTTGTCACTTTTTTCTCTCTCATTTAATTGCCAAATACAAGGTGTGTCTTTTATCAGGGTAAGCTAGTAGCATGAATCATTTGATTGACACCAGAGTCACAGGCAAAGGGCAAAGAAGAGAACAGTAAAGGAGGCACTAGGCTAAGCTGACCACAGGGATTGTGTTCATTTATTCATTAAACAAATATTAGTATTAATTCTATATTCATGATTTATAAATTATATATAAAGAATGCAATATTCATTTGTTATATATATATTATATATAACAATATATAATATATTACCCTGACAAATATTTGTGGAATAATTATAAAGCCAGATACCATATATGTTATATATGTGTGTGTCTTTGTTAAATAAATATTGAGATGATATATAATATGCTAGTGGCCTTAATATAAAATAAATCTATATAGTACATAGATGTTATATGCTTAACATAAATATATATAAATATGCTAAATTATTACCTACAGAATGTATCCATATGTAATACATTAATATAGACTAAAGACATTCATTCAACAACCATTTATTTTGGCAATATATCTTGGTAGTTTGGAGTTTTGACTCTGGCAACTGACTTTCCAAGTTCAAATCCACTTACTAGTTGGGTGGTCTTGCAAGTTACTTAACCTATGTGGGTCTTGATTTCTTCAGATGCAAAATAGATATAATGATATTCGCTACCTGATTGGGGGTATTAAGAAATTTTAATAAATTAATCCTTGAAAAATGTTAGAAGAATACTAGCATGGAGGAGAGTTTGATAAATCATACACCCCATCTGGGCAATGCTGGAGTTATGATCTAGTGAGACAGACAAGCAATAAAACAAGGGGTTAAGAAGGTATAATTCAGGGTTGAGGAGTAGGGGACACTGGTGGAGGAAGGAGATGAGATTCCTTCATTCCAGCCCTGGACTTTTTTTACAAAAGAGTTCAAGAAAAGATCCCTATTAGCTAAGAAGAAGGAGGGCCACCACCGATTTGACAACAGTATCCCCTGCTATTATCAACTTCTATTTTTCATTTGGTTTCTTATCAATCAGGGAGTGTAACTAGTTTATGTCTCGCCCAAAGTTAATAGATTTTGAGAGAAGAGGGATTTGGGCATTTAAAATATTACCCAATATGTTTACTACTTCCACAACAAACTTTATATGCTACAAAAAGAATTTTATGTAGCATCAACTCTGAAGCTGTTAACCTCATTTTAGGTTAATACCAAATTTGAATCCTAAGCATTATTGAGACCCTCTAAAACCGTGATCCTGCCTTTGGTTGAAACTTAGGTTGGATTCAGAGAAGTCTCTTTCTCTCTAATAAGAAGTTTACAGGGAGGGTTTCTAGAAATAATGCTACTTTATCTTCATCCACTCATTTTCTCAGCTAACTCTGATAGAATTTCTGATATAATCGTATTTATTAATAAACTCAATCCTCCTCCCAGGCCCAGCTCACACTAATTGACAATTGATCAGGAGGGTAAAGAGTACAAAGTTTTTCGAGTACAAAGGTTTTCAGGTGAGAAACAAAATGTTTATCTAGCTCTAGGGTCTGTTAGAGCTTCAGGTATTTTATCCCAGAACTCCTACCTATTCTAGACTTAATAAAAACCCAGGCCTTTATGCTAATTACTATGAAACTTTGATTTTCCAAAGGATGTTGGGAGGGTCACTTAACTAAGGTCAAAATGACCTCAAAGGAATAGTAGTTTCTTAATGAGGTCTTCACAGGAAAAAGCCATATATATATATATATATATATATATATATATATATATATAGAGAGAGAGAGAGAGAGAGAGAGAGAGGAAGCAAGATGAAAAAAAAATCCCCAGATTAATGAAAGAGAAAAAGATCAGAAATAACTGCCCAATAAGTTAAGAAATTTAGTTCCTTAGCAGGAAGCACAATGTACTCAGATTCACAGCTATTGACTCTGGTAAAATTGGAGAAGATGAGATCAGATAGGATTAAAAGATTGTTTGCTCAGATAATAATGAGAAATATAAATTGGAAAGAGTGTGTGCTTTGGAAAAGAGTCCTGAGTTTAAATATCAGATCTATCACTTTCCAGTGATGTGACCATGAATAATGTGAAGAATAAAAGGAACTTTAGCTTCCCTATCTGATCCGTGCCTCCCTGAACGGCTCCTTATGATGATTGACAATTGTGCTCATTAATCTCTCTGTTCCATATCCAGCACATGAGAGTCATGAAGTGCATGCTACCTGTTCTTGTAGGAAACAGCACATCATAGCAGAAAGAGGATGGCATTGGAACAAAGTAGGTGGCATCTCAGAGACATGTCATCCACTGACTGGCTGTGTCATCTTGGGTTCAGTTGTCTCATTTTAAGGAAGGGTTTATCATATGCACCAGGCATCACATTAATGTGGATTAAATCAAATTACACAGTCTCTGGCCTATAGTATGTGCTCAGAAGAGGTGGATTTTGTTTTATTCCCAGGGCTCTGAGCACAAGAAATTCCAGTAACAGCTCTGCTACTGCTTATTTGGGCCCCAACCCCATCTACTTCCCTGGGACAACAACTGGTGTTCAAATACTCCAGGAATAGGAAACATCAGTCAGGTGGAGAGGTAGGAAGGCTTTGTAGAGAGGGAAACTTAAGATGATAGGGCACTACACCAGAGAGTGGAAGATATACAGGTACCCTATTACTCAAAATAGCTCTGGGCCTCGAGCCCCAGGAAAGCAAGCTACTCAGCCCTCCAACAGCTCATGGCAGACAAATGGCTGCTGTGGGCTGAGGAGCGGGGGAACGTGTTTGTCTTCCAAGGGATCCTTATAAAATAATTGGTGAGGGTAGTCTTGGGTTACTTTAAATGTATAAACTGTTTATTTTTGCAGTGCTGATTGGAAAGGCATGGAGAAGGGCTAATGCACTTGGGTTCAGTGTTTATGCCTTCTAAGAGGCTAAAGGCAGGGTTCATGACTGTGCAGGCATCCTCCTTCTGGAATAGATATTCTTCCCCCAGTGACACAAGGCCATGCCGTGTCACCCTACTTCCTCTCCTTCAAATCCAGTGGGTACAAGTAGTAACCATCATTCTTGAAGCCTATGCCTGGAAGGAATTTGGGGAGTATTCACATGTGGGTATTCCGAAAGATTCTCTTGTGCTCATTCCCACTAATTGGTTGGGGGGAGGAAGCAACTGTTTTCAGTCAACTTTGCATTCAGTTGAACTTGTCCCTACATCAAGACTTAATGAGGAAGATTTTTTTCTGAACAAATTCATCATAACTAATTAATAGTACAGAGCATAAAAATCTGTTCATTTTTGTGAAGCATAAAAATAAAGTGAAATCCATCAAATAATGATAAAACAATAGTTAACACTTAATACATGCTTATTAGGTGTCTGGCATTGTTCTGAATACCTTATAGGGATTAACTTATTAACTATTATAATCATTGTGAGAACTAATAATTATTGTTCTTATTTACAGATAAAGTAACAGAAGCACATAGAGGTTAAGTATCTCTGGGAAGATACTGAAGTGGTGAGACTAGGAAACATTTGACACTGCAATTTACAATGCAGCAACTCTGATTCAGGGCCAGCCTTTTAGACTCTGCTGCAGGAGGCCATCTTTTTTTATTTTTACCATAGAAATTTATTAGACAGAAGAGCATTCTATAAACACTAGAAATACTGCAAACCAATGAGGTCTCAATCTCAGCACTGGGAGGAAGACAAGAAAACAAATGTTTTTAGTTGGAAGCCACCAAGTTTTCACTCAGTAAATATAATCCCAAACTTGGCTGTGATTTCTTGGCCCTGAGCAATTTCCAAGTCCTTAAACTCATATCAAAGTGAACTCTTAAAGCAGTAAGACTGCATCCTTCCTACTGTCCCTTTAAGTTGTGACCAAGATAGATATTGGACAAGAGAGATCCTCCCAGAGATCAGAAAAGGAGCAACATGATTAGTTGACCAAGGAACTCCTTACAATGAAAGGGCAAGGAACCCTTATTATTTAAGCAAAGGTTTGAAACATATTTTTTTATATTTATTTTTTTTGCTTTATAACAAATTTAATCAGTTATACATATATATATGTTCCCATATCCCCTCCCTTTTGCGTCTCCCTCCCACCCTCCCTATCCCACCCCTCCAGGCGGTCACAAAGCACCGAGCTGATCTCCCTGTGCCATGCGGCTGCTTCCCACTAGCTATCTACCTTACGTTTGGTAGTGTATATATGTCCATGCCGCTCTTTCACTTTGTCACAGCTTACCCTTCCCCCTCCCCATATCCTCAAGTCCATTCTCAAGTAGGTCTGTGTCTTTATTCCTGTCTTACCCCTATGTTCTTCATGACATTTTTTTTTCTTAAATTCCATATATATGTGTCAGCATACAGTATTTGTCTTTCTCTTTCTGACTTACTTCACTCTGTATGACAGGCTCTAGGTCCATCCACCTCATTACAAATAGCTCAATTTCGTTTCTTTTTATGGCTGAGTAATATTCCATTGTATATATGTGCCACATCTTCTTTACCCATTCATCCAATGATGGACACTTAGGTTGTTTCCATCTCCGGGCTATTGTAAATAGGGCTGCTATGAACATTTTGGTACATGTCTCTTTTTGAATTATGGTTTTCTCAGGGTATATGCCCAGTAGTGGGATTGCTGGGTCATATGGTAGTTCTATTTGAAACATATTTTTATATTACAATTAAAAGCATCTTAACTTTGTATGATTGACTTTTGAACAATGCAAGGGTTAAGGGTACCAACCCTCAGCACAGCCGAAAATCCACATATAATTTATAATCAGTCCTCCATATGTACAGTTCCTCCATATACGTGTTTCATCTGTATCGCTCCAGTTCTGCATCTGTGGATTCAACCAACCACAGATAATGTAACACTGCAGTATTTACTATTGAAAAAATCTGCGTGTAAGTGGACCCGCACAGTTCAAACCTGTATTGTTCAACAGCCAACTGCACGTGGTCTCACGTATTAATATGCATTTGTAAACTGTAGTAATTGTAATAAAGGAGAAATGGAAGGTAATATGAAGACATACCTGAAGTATGATTAGAATTTCACATTGTGAAGTAGATATGGGCAGGATGGTTCATGGATCATAGAACCCAAATAAAAGAAAGTGGAGCTTGAAGACAGGGAGTAACACTTTTGGAGGGAGAATAAAGTAAGACCAGAGGTGTAGGGAGGAGCAAAAATGTGTTCTTTGTTATGAAAGAAAAGGTATGCCTGGAGTAAGTAAATAGTATAGTCAGAATTCTTTAAGGACTATTAAATAGTTAATTGAAAATGACTGAACCCACATGATGAAATAATCATGTCTAATTTCATAAATAATTAACTTATGCAAAATAAGCAATTTTAAAAGTTAAGAGAGTAGTTGCCATTTCTGCTTTGATCACTGTCATATTCAAGCAGATATGGAACTGGTCTAGCAGAATAACTGGAGTGTAGCAGGAACTCAACACTCTTAACCAAATGAGTAACTGAATTAATATACATTACGTCTCTGATAGTAGTGTAGAATCCCACTAAATTTAGGATCTATATCAAAGGAAAATGTCTTTTTTGCTAGGAGCTTCTGAATCCTTTTTTTTTTTTAATTTGACCTAGGATAATTGTTCTTTGGATTAAAATTTTTATTCCAACTACAAGGTTTTTTTTGTTTTTGTTTTTATGTTTCCATATGCAAGTTCTCAAAATTCAAGACTTTTTTATAAAAGACTTCAATTAACATTTTTATAATTCTAGACTAGGAACCTCTAAAATTAATTACGCATAATTTAATTTTCCATCAAAACATACTCTGCAAGTGATGAACGTATTTGCTGGCAAGTTGTTTATACTGTGTTGCTGCTGTTTATATTTTTGTGTAGCAGGGAGTAAAGGGATTCTATATTTTTAGCAAGAAGAAAACAAAGGACTGAATTTTAAAGTGAAAATGAGAACCTCTCAATCTTTAGGGTGGATAGCATCTCCAGGTGAATTTTCTGAATCACCCTGTATTCCTATTTTCTCCACCATCTTGACCATAAATCAATGATGCTTCATCACATCTCTCCATTCTCAGTTCTTCCTGTTAGAAGCAATGTAAAACCATGTTGTAGGAATATCTGAAATACTCTGGCCACAAAGGATTCCTATTTTTTTAAGAAGCAAGACAAATCTTGTTTAATATAAAATAATAACCAAAAGCTTATTAATGTAGTTGGGAGGCTTAGCATTAAAGAGATAAAATAAAATCTAAAAAACACAAGAAAAAAATTTTCTAAAATAAAAAGCACAAGAATATACTAAAAAAATTAAAAGAAAAAAGAAACCTGGCAGGTTTGACACCAATTAAAAGTTCTAGAGATTAAAAATAGCCATTTAAAAGTATCAAATAAATAGTTTAAAAAGCATATTAGACTAAAAGAAATATAGCACTAATAAATTATGTAATATATAATAAATATGAATAAACTACTCATAATAGAACGATGAGAGACAAAGACAAGAAAAACATAAAAGAAGTTATGAAAGAGGATAAGAGGGCTTCCCTGATGGCACAGTGATTAAGAATCCACCTGTCGGAGGAAGATGGCGGAAGAGTAAGAGGCGGAGATCACCTTCCTCCCCACAGATACATCAGAAATTCATCTACACGTGGAACAACTCCTACAGAACACCCACTGAACGCTGACAGAAGACCTCAGACCCCCCAAAAGGCAAGAAACTCCCCACATACCTGGGTAGAGCAAAAGAAAAAAGAATAAACAGAGACAAAAGGATAGGGACGGGACCTGCACCAGTAGGAGGGAGCCGTGAAGGAGGAAAGGTTTCCATACACTAGAAGCCCCTTCGTGGGTGGAGACTGCAGGTGGCGGAGGGGGAAAGCTTCGGAGTAGCGGAGGAGAGCACAGCAACAGGGGTGTGGAGGGCAAAGCGGAGAGATTCTGGCACAGAGGATCGGTGCCCTCAGGCACACACCAGCCCGAGAGGCTTGTCTGCTTGGCCGCCGGGGCGGGCGGGGCTGGGAGCTGAGGCTCGGGTATCGGGTTTCAGTCGGAGCGCAGGGAGAGGTCTGGGGCTGGCGGCAGGAAGAAAGCCTGAAGGGGTTAGTGCACCACGGCTAGCCCAGAGGGAGTCCGGGGAAAAAGTCTGGAGCTGCCGAAGAGGCAACAGACTTTTTCTTCCCTTTTGTTTCCTGGTGCGCGAGGAGAGGGCATTAAGAGAGCTGCTTAAAGAAGCACCAGAGACGGGCGCGAGCCGCGGCTAAAGGCGCGGACCCCGGAGACGGGCGTGGGACGCTGGGGCTGCTGCTGCCGCCGCCACAAGGCCTGTGTGTGAGCGCAGGTCACTGTCCACCCCGCCACTGCCGGGGTCCCGGGACCCAGGGACGGCTTTCCCGGGAAAGCACACGGAGCGCCTCGGGCTGGTGCAACGTCACGCCGGCCTCTGCCCCCACGAGGCCCGCCCCACACTGCGCGCCCCTCCCTCCCCTCTGCCTGACTGAGCCAGAGCCCCCGAATCAGCGGCCCCTTTAAACACGTCCTGTCTGAGCGAAGAACAGACGCCCTCCGGCGACCTACGCGCAGAGGCGGGGCCAGGTCCAAGGCTGAGACCCGGGAGCTGTGAGAGCAGAGAAGAGACAGGGAAATCTCTCTGTACAGCCTCGGAGGCAGCGGATTAAAGCTCCACGGTCCACTTGATGTGCCCTGCGTCTGTGGACTGCATGAATGGACAGCGAATCATCCCAAATTGAGGAGGTGGACTTTGAGGACAAGATTTAAGATTTTTCCCCCTGTTCCTCTTTTTACAACGAATTATCCCAAATTAAGGAGGTGGACTTTGAGAGCAAGATTTCAGACTTTTCCCCCTTTTCCTCTTTTTACAACGAATTATCCCAAATTGAGGAGGTGGACTTGGAGAGCAAGATTTTCGATTTTTCCCCCTGTTCTCTTTTTGTGAATGTGTATGTGTATGCTTCTGTGTGAGATTTTCTCTGTATAGCTTTGCTTGCACCATATGTCCCAGGGTTCTATCTGTCCGTTTTTTTTCAATAATTACTTTTTAATTTTAATAACGCTACTATATTTTATACTTTATTCTACTTTACCTGCTCTTTCTTTTTTTCCTACCTTCCCTTCCTCCCTGCCTCCCTCCGCCCCTCCTTTCCTTCTTTCTCTCTTTCCTTCCTTCCTCCCTCCCTCCCTTCTTCCTTTCACTCTTGCTGTTTCTTTCCTTCCTCCCTCCCTCCTGTCTGTCTTTCTTTCCTTCCTCCCTCCCTCCCACCCTTCTTCCTTTCACTCTTTCTTTTTCTTTCCTTCCTCCCTCCCTCCCTCCTGTCTTTCTTTCTTTCCTTCCTTCCTCCCTCCCTCCCTCCCTTCTTCCATTCACTTTCTTTTTCTTTCCTTCCTTCCTCCCTCCCTCCCTCCTTTCTTCCTTTCTTTCTTTCCGTCCTTCCTCCCTCCCTCCCTCCTTTCTTTCTTCCTTCCTCCCTTTCTTTCTCTCTCTCTTTCTTTCTTCTACTAATTCTTTCTTTCTACTTTTTCTCCCTTTTATTCTGAGCAGGGTAGATGAAAGGCTCTTGGTGCTGCAGCCAGGAATCAGTGCTGTGCCTCTGAAGTGGGAGAGCCAACTTCAGGACACGGGTCCACAAGAGACCTCCCAGCTCCACATAATATCAAGTGGCAAAAATCTCCCAGAGATCTCCATCTCAACACCAGCACCCAGCTTCACTCAACGACCAGCAAGCTACAGTGCTGGTCACCCTAAGCTAAGCAACTAGCAAGGCAGGAACACAACCCCACCCATTAGCAGACAGGCTGCCTAAAAACATAATAAGGCCACAGGCACCCCAAAACACACCACCAGACATGGACCTGTCCACCAGAAAGACAAGATCGAGCCTCAACCACCAGAACACAGGCACTAGACCCGCCACCAGGAAGCCTACACAACCTACTCAAACAACCTTAGCCACTGGGGACAGACACCAAAAACAACGGGAACTACGAATCTGCAGCCTGCAAAAAGGAGACCCCAAACACAGTAAGATAAACAAAATGAGAAGACAGAAAAACACACAGCAGGAGAAGGAGCAAGATAAAAACCCACCACACCTAACAAATGAAGAGGTAATAGGCAGTCTACTTGAAAAAGAATTCAGAATAATGATAGTAAATATGATCCAAGATTCTATTTCCAAGATCCAAAATCTTGGAAATAGAATAGACAAAATGCAAGAAACAGTTAACAAGGACCTAGAAGAACTGAAGATGAATCAAGCATAGATTAAAAACACAATAGATGAAATGAAAAATACTCTAGATGGGATCAATAGCAGAATAACTGATGCAGAAGAACGGATAAGTGAGGTGGAAGATAAAATAGTGGAAATAACTGATGCAGAGCAAAATAAAGAAAAAAGAATGAAAAGAACAGAGGACAGTCTCAGAGACCTCTGGGACAACATTAAATGCACCAATATTCGAATTATAGGGGTTCCAGAAGAAGAAGAGAAAAAGAAAGGGACTGAGAAAATATTTGAAGAGATTATAGTTGAAAACTTCCCTAATATGGGAAAGGAAATAGTTAATCAAGTCCAGGAGGCACAGAGAGTCCCATACAGAATCAATCCAAGGAGAAATACGCCAAGACACATATTAATCAAACTGTCTAAAATTAAACACAAAGAAATCATATTAAAAGCAGCAAGGCAAAAACAACAAATAACACACAAGGGAATCCCGATCGGGTTAACAGCTGATCTCTCAGCAGAAACTCTACAAGCCAGAAGGGAGGGGCAGGACATTATTAATGTGATGAGGGAGAGAAACCTGCAACCAAGATTACTCTACACAGCAAGGATCTCATTCAGATTTGATGGAGAAATTAAAACGTTTACAGACAAGCAAAAGCTGAGAGAGTTCAGCACCACCAAACCAGCTTTACAACAAATGCTAAAGGAACTTCTCTAGGCAAGAAACACAACAGAAGGAATATACCTACAATAACGAACCAAAAGCAATTAAGGAAGTGGGAATAGGAACATACATATCAATAATTACCTTAAATGTAAATGGACTAAATGCTCCCACCAAAAGACACAGATTGGCTGAATGGATACAAAAACAAGACCCATATATATGCTGTCTACAAGAGACCCACTTCAGACCTAGAGACACATACAGATTGAAAGTAAGGGGATGGAAAAAGATATTCCATGCAAATGGAAATCAAAAGAAAGCTGGAGTAGCAATTCTTATATCAGACAAAATAGACTTTAAAATAAAGACTATTAGAAGAGACAAAGAAGGACACTACATAATGATCAAGGGATCGATCCAAGAAGAAGATATAACAATTGTAAATATTTATGCACCCGACATAGGAGCACCTCAATACATAAGGCAAATACTAACAGCCATAAAAGGGGAAATCGACAGTAACACACTCATAGTAGGGGACTTCAACACCCCACTTTCACCAATGGACAGATCATCTAAAATGAAAATAAATAAGGAAACACAAGCTTTAAATGATACATTAAACAAGATGAACTTAACTGATATTTATAGGACATTCCATCCAAAAACAACAGAATATACATTTTTTTCAAGTGCTCATGGAACATTCTCCAGGATAGATCATATCTTGGGTCACAAATCAAACCTTGGTAAATTTAAGAAAATTGAAATTGTATCAACTATCTTTTCCGACCACAATGCTATGAGACTAGACATCAATTACAGGAAAAGATCTGTAAAAAACACAAACACATGGAAGCTAAACAATACACTACTCAATAACGAAGTGATCACTGAAGAAATCAAAGAGGAAATCAAAAAATACCTAGAAACAAATGACAATGGAGACACGACGACCGAAAACCTATGGGACGCAGCAAAAGCAGTTCTAAGGGGGAAGTTTATAGCAATACAATCCCACCTTAAGAAACAGGAAACATCTCAAGTAAACAACCTGACCCTGCACCTAAAGCAATTAGAGAAAGAAGAACAAAAAACCCCCAAAGTTAGCAGAAAGAAAGAAATCATAAAGATCAGATCAGAAATAAATGAAAAAGAAATGAAAGAAACGATAGCAAAGATCAATAAAACTAAAAGCTGGTTCTTTGAGAAGATAAACAAAATTGACAAACCATTAGCCACACTCATCATGAAAAAAAGGGAGAAGACTCAAATCAATAGAATTAGAAATGAAAAAGGAGAAGTAACAACTGACACTGCAGAAATACAAAAGATCATGAGAGATTACTACAAGCAACTATATGGCAATAAAATGGACAACCTGGAAGAAATGGACAAATTCTTAGAAATGCACAACCAAATGCCAAGACTGAATCATGAAGAAATAGAAAATATGAATAGACCAATCACAAGCACTGAAATTGAAACTGTGATTAAAAATCTTCCAACAAACAAAAGCCCAGGACCAGATGGCTTCACAGGCGAATTCTATCAAACATTCAGAGAAGAGCTAACACCCATCCTTCTCAAACTCTTCCAAACAATTTCAGAGGAAGGAACACTCCCAAACTCATTCTACGAGGCCACCATCACCTTGATACCAAAACCAGGCAAGGATGTCACAAAGAAAAAAAACTACAGGCCAATATCACTGATGAACATAGATGCAAAGATCCTCAACAAAATACTAGCAAACAGAATCCAACAGCACATTAAAAGGATCATACACCGTGATCAAATGGAGTGTATTCCAGGAATGCAAGGATTCTTCAATATACGCAAATCAATCAGTGTGATACACCATATTAACAAATTGAAGGAGAAAAACCATATGATCATCTCAATAGATGCAGAGAAAGCTTTCGACAAAATTCAACACCGATTTATGATAAAAACCCTCCAGAAAGTAGGCATAGAGGGAACTTTCCTCAACATAATAAAGGCCATATATGACAAACGCACAGCCAACATTGTCCTCAATGGTGAAAAACTGAAACCATTTCCACTAAGATCAGGAACAAGACAAGGCTGCCCACTCTCACCACTCTTACTCAACCTAGTTTTCGAAGGTTTAGCCACAGCAATCAGAGAAGAAAAGGAAATAAAAGGAATCCAAATTGGAAAAGAAGAAGTAAAGCTGTCACTGTTCGCAGATGACATGATACTATACATAGAGAATCCTAAAGATGCTACCAGAAAACTACTAGAGCTAATCAATGAATTTGGTAAAGTAGCAGGATACAAAATTAATGCACAGAAATCTCTGGCATTCCTGTACACTAAGGATGAAAAATCTGAAAATGAAATCAAGAAAACACTCCCATTTACCATTGCAACCAAAAGAATAAAATATCTAGGAATAAACCTACCTAAGGAGACAAAAGACCTGTATGCAGAAAATTATAAGACACTGATGAAAGAAATTAAAGATGATACAAATAGATGGAGAGATATACCATGCTCCTGGATTGGAAGAATCAATATTGTGAAAATGACTCTACCACCCAAAGCAATCTACAGATTCAATGCAATCCCTATCAAACTACCACTAGCATTTTTCACAGAACTAGAACAAAAAATTTCACAATTTGTTTGAGAAAACAAAAGACCCCGAATAGCCAAAGCAATCTTGAGAACGAAAAACGGAGCTGGAGGAATCAGGCTCCCTGACTTCAGACTATACTACAAAGCTACAGTAATCAAGACAGTGTGGTACTGGCACAAAAACAGAAAGATAGATCAATGGAACAGGATAGAAAGCCCAGAGATAAACCCATGCACATATGGTCAACTTATCTTTGATAAAGGAGGCAGGAATGTACAGTGGAGAAAGGGCAGCCTCTTCAATAAGTGGTGCTGGGAAAACTGGACAGGGACATGTAAAAGTATGAGATTAGATCATTTCCTAACACCATACACAAAAATAAGCTCAAAATGGATTAAAGACCTAAATGTAAGGCCAGAAACTATCAAACTCTTAGAGGAAAACCTAGGCAGAACACTCTATGACATAAATCACAGCAAGATCCTTTTGGACCCACCTCCTAGAGAAATGGAAATAAAAACGGAGATGAACAAATGGGACCTAATGAAACTTCAAAGCTTTTGCACAGCAAAGGAAACCATAAAGAAGACCAAGGGACAACCCTCAGAATGGGAGAAATATTTGCAAATGAAGCAACTGACAAAGGATTAATCTCCAAAATTTATAAACAGCTCATGCAGCTCAATAGCAAAAAAACAAACAACCCAATCCAAAAATGGGCAGAAGACTTAAATAGGCATTTCTCCAAAGAAGATATACAGACTGCCAACAAACACATGAAAGCATGCTCAACATCATTAATCATTAGAGAAATGCAAATCAAAACTACAATGAGATATCATCTCACACCAGTCAGAATGGCCATCATCAAGAAATCTAGAAACAATAAATGCTGGAGAGGGTGTGGAGAAAAGGGAACACTCTTGCACTGCTGGTGGGAATGTGAATTGGTACAGCCACTATGGAGAACAGTATGGAGGTTCCTTAAAAAACTAAAAATAGAACTACCATATGACCCAGCAATCCCACTACTAGGCATATACCCTGAGAAAACCATAATTCAAAAAGAGACATGTACCAAAATGTTCATTGCAGCTCTATTCACAATAGCCCGGAGCTGGAAACAACCTAAGTGTCCATCATCGGATGAATGGATAAAGAAGATGTGGCACATACATACAATGGAATATTACTCAGCCATAAAAAGAAACGAAGCTGAGCTATTTGTAATGAGGTGGATAGACCTAGAGTCTGTCATACAGAGTGAAGTAAGTCAGAAAGAGAAAGACAAATACCGTATGCTAACACATATATATGGAATTAAAAAAAAATGTCATGAAGAACCTAGGGGTAAAACGGGAATAAAGACACAGACCTACTTGAGAATGGACTTGAGGATATGGGGAGGAGGAAGGGTAAGCTGTGACAAAGCGAAAGAGAGGCATGGACATATATACACTACCAAACGTAAGGTAGATAGATAGTGGGAAGCAGCTGCAGAGCACAGGGAGATCAGCTCAGTGCTTTGTGACCTCCTGGAGGGGTGGGATGGGGAGCGTGGGAGGGAGGGAGATGCATGAGGGAAGGGATGTGGGAACAGATGTATATGTATGACTGATTCACTTTGTTATAAAGCAGAAGCTAATTTAAAAAATTTAAAAAAAAAAGAATCCACCTGTCAATGCAGGGGACACAGGTTCAAGCCCTGGTCCAGGAAGATCCCATATGCTGCAGAGCAACTGGGCACATGTGCCACAACTACTGAGCCTGCACTCTAGAGCCTGTGAAGCACAACTACTGAAGCCCACAGGCCTAGAGCCCATACTCTGCAGCAAGAGGCACCACTGCAATGAGAAGCTCACACATTGCAACAAAGAGCAGTCCCCGCTCAACACAACTAGAGAAAGCCCACGCACAGCAATGAACACCCAACACAGCCAAGAATAAATAAATTAAATAAATAAATTTATTTAAAGAAAAAGAAAGATGATAAGAAATAGGAAAGCTGGGATGAGAAGTTCCAAGATATATCCTCTAGGAATACCAGGAGAAAATGAAAAGAAAGGGCAGGAGGAAATTTTTGTGAAAATAATGACAGTGACATGTTTACAAGTTATGAAATATCTAACACTCAGGTTCAAGAAGTGTAATAAAACTAAATCTCAAACAGTAAATAAATAAATACACTCAAAGATAAGATATGTCAAGGTTAACTTTAGTCACCTAAGTAAAATGAAAGATTATAAAAGCAGCCTAACAGAAAAGACAATTTACTTACCCGCCCCTAAAATAGCACCACAAATGAACCGAGAGGTGACTTCTTCACAATGAAGATATAATACTCAATCTAGAATTCCATACCCAGCTACCATATCATTCAAGAGTGAGAATAAAATAAAGAAAAAATTTAAAAAAATAACCTCATTGAAAGTATGTGTATGTGTGAACTTCAAGAAAATTGACCCCAGAACAAAATAATCTGAAGAAAAAGAGCAATGATGATGAGGATGAAAGGTAAAAACATAAATGAACATAAAGTAAAGACTGACTAAAATTTAATAATGATAAAAATACCAATCACCAATTTGGATTATATAAAACAATGTGAGCATGGGAATGAGGAAAGATCAGAGTAAAAGTGTGCTAAGATCTTTGTACAATTAGGAAGAGGGTATGGATATTAATTAACTTTAGATTTTTAAGTGCACTGTACATGCTAAAAATTTGAAAAGAATAACTAAACTAATGAAAATGGAATATGTTACTTCCAAAGTCACAGAGGGAATTGAGGGAAAAAAAAGAAAACAAATAGAAAATTAAGTATAGAGTCCTAAATAATGTAATAATAAATGCAAATATATAATTTATGAAAATAAATTGATTACACTTTCTAGTTTAAAGACAAAGATACTTAGACAGGTTTTAAGTAACCAAGTTATATATTCTTCTTCTATTATGATCAAACAGACCTACCACCTTGCTTATAACAGTTTAAATCTGAAAAGAAAAAATAATAATAAATAAAACAAATAACTGAAGGCAGAATTTTAAAGGGAGCCAAATTTGAAAGAACAGACCAGAATGAGATGGATTTACTGTTTATATTGGTTAAGTTTGTGGGTGACTGAAATCTTCACAGCATGCACAGAATGTTAGGAAACAGAAACTTATAGAAAACCTTGCTATGTTTCTGGCCTGAAGAACAAAAAATCAAAGTTATAGATAACTAGAGCCACTATGGGAGATTTCCAGAAAAGAAAGAGCCAGATAAAGAAAATCCCAAATTCTGTGTGTTAACTCTGCCAGGCTCTAGTTTAAGTATGTGTATGTGGGGCAAAAAGCAAACAGTTCAGTTTATGATAAAATAACTGGCCTGCTATATGAACTGACTACAAACAGACAAATTTTACAGTCTAAGTCCACAAAGTTAATTGCTTGGTAAATAATTTAAAAAATATTTTTCAAGGTGTATATCATAATCCAGAGATTCAATGATATAACATTCACAATATTCAGGGCACAGTACAAATTGCTCAACATATAAAGAATAAGGGAAATGAAACTCACTCCAAGGGTATTATTCGAAGCCAATCCCAAGATGACACAGATATTTGAATAAGCAGACAAAGATGTAAAGTTGGTGTACAAGTATGCCTTATGAGATAAAGAAAAATATGCTGGCAATAAATATAAAAAACACAAAATCTCTGGAGAAATAGAACTAAATGAATATTTTTTTATTAAAAAATACAATATTGGGTTCCACATGGAAGAAGCTTGGAGTCACCACTTCATTCTAACAAGAAACAACTGAACAGAATGAAAAATAAATAACTCTTCCTGGATCCATATAAGAGGGGAGGATACAGGGCAAACTGTTGCCTCCAAGATTGGACAATCAGACAACAAATACAGAAAGTCACAGCTTATCAGAGCAGACACTCAGGGGAAACCAGAGAGGGAATCAGTGTTGGTGCAGGAAAATTTAAACTGTAATTGACAAGTTGCTGAAAGCTTAATGTGGAAATCTCTGAGAGTTAAAAACTCCAGGGGAACCCAGCCAGAAGTGGGAGGGATTGCACAATATTGTGATATTTACCTCCAGTAACTCAACCAGGTTCCCACAGTAAGTTATGGAGAAAATTCCCCTCATGTTTCTCACATGGGGAGAGGAAAAGAAACCATTTTTTTTTTTTTTTTTTTTTTTTTTTTAGCTAATTGGGCCTCTCACTGTTGTGGCCTCTCCTGTTGCGGAGCACAGGCTCCAGACGCGCAGGCTCAGCGGCCATGGCTCACGGGCCCAGCCGCTCCGCAGCATGTGGGATCTTCCTGGACCAGGGCACGAACCCGTGTCCCCTGCATCGGCAGGTGGACTCTCAACCACTGTGCCACCAGGGAAGCCCAAGAAACCATTTTGAAATATACCAGAGCACTCTGCTTTTCTTCACAAGGCCTGCCCTCAAGGAAAACTAGGTAACCAGAACCACACTTGCTGGGTATTATCAGATCCTAACTGACCTGAAGGAAGGGATATACCCAACTCCAATGAGTTCTAGCCATTTTTGTCTCCCCTAGGCAGGGGAGAAAAAAATGGATAAACACTTGTGAAGTTCACAATCCAGAGAAATGGGCTCACTAAAAGACTGAGTCCTGACTCTAGGACTATGGAATGCTTCCCTACCTTAACCCTTTACCACCACATTACTAACAGTCTATTTATGGAAGCTCCTTTCACCCAGTACATCATGTCCAGCTAACAAGAAAAAAATACAAGACATACTAAAAAGCAAAAACAAAATGACCGTTTGAAGAGACAGAGCAAGCGTCAGAACCAGACATGGCAGGGATGTTGGAATTATCAGACTAGGAATTTAAAACAACTATGATTAATGTGTGAAGGGCTCTAATGGATAAAGAAGACAGCATGCTAGAACAGATGAGCAATGTAAGCAGAGAGATGAAAATCCTAAGAAAGAACCAAAAAGAAATACTAGAGATAACACATTGTAACAGAAATGAAGAATGCCCTTGATGAGGTTATTAGTAGATTAGACACGACTGGGGAAAGTATCTCTGAGTTAGAAGATATAGCAGACAGAATCCTTGAAAACTAAAAAGAGAACAAAGACTGAAAAAACAACAGCAATTCCAAGAAATGGGGGACAATTACAGAAGGTGTAACATATATACTGGGGATGCCAGAAGAAGAAGATACAGAGGAAAAACACAGAAGAAATATTTAAAAAAATAATGACTAAGAATTTCCCCAAATTAATGTCTGTCAGACAACAACCACAGATCCAGGAAACTTAGAGAACACTGACCAGGAAAAACACCATAGAAACTAAACCTAGGCAAATAGTCTTCAAACTAGAGAAAAATCAAAGAAAAAATCCTGAAAGAAGCCAGAGGAAAAACACATGTTACTAAAGGGAAACAAAAATAAGAATTGCATCTAACGTATCCTCAGAAACCATGCAAGCAAGAAGAGAGTGCATAGATATTTAAAGTGTTGAAGGAGATAACTACAAACCTAGAATTCTGCAAAATTATCCTTCAAACTTGGAAGAGAAATATAGAATTTCTCAGGAAAAAAATTAAGGGAATTTTTGACCTGGCTTGCAAAAAATGTTAAAGGAATTTCTTCAGAGAGAAGTAAAATAATATTGGTCAGAAACTCAGATGTCCATAAAGTCAGAAAGAGCATCAAAGTGAAGTTAAAACAAAAACTTTTATTTTTCTTAGTCTTAATTAATCTAACAGATAACAGTTCAAAAAAGTAATGCCAACAATGTCTTGTATTATGTATGCTTATGTATTTATCAAATGCATACATTATATTACATATAATATATATTATCAAAAGTATATAAAAAAACCACTATTTGAGAAGACTACCAAGAGACAAATTTTATAGTTTAGCATATACGGTTGACCCCTGTACAACAATGGGTTTGAGCTGTGTTGATCCACTTATATGTAAATTTTTCTCAATAAATAAATACTACAATACTACATTATGGTAGGTTGGTTGAATCCATGGATGTGGAACCATAGATACAGAGGGCTGGCAGTAAAGTTATACACAGATTTTCAACTGTGCAGAGAGTTGTGGCCCCTAACCCCCTCATTATTCAAGGGTGAATGGTAGAGATAGATAGTTAAGTAGATAGATAGATTTATGTATGCTTATATATAAATGAAATGAATGACAACAATGATACAAGAGACAGAAGAAAAGAATTAGGATTTTGTCATTTTAGGTACCTACACTCTCTATAACATGGTATAGGGTTATTTGAAAGTAAAATTTTTGGAGAGAAAAATAATAATAAAAAATAGAGCAGAAATCAGTGAAATTGAAAACAGAAAATCAATAGAGACAAATCAATGGACCCAAAAGTCAGTTCTTTGAAAAGAGCAGTGAAATCAATATTTCTAGCCAGGCTAACTAAAGAAAAATTTAAAAAAAAGAGTGACAACAAAAATTACTAATACAGAAAAAAAAAAAGAGCGAGGACATCACTACAGGTCCTAAGGGCATTGAAAGGATCAAAAGGAATATTATGAACAACTCTTACACTCACAAATTTGATAACTTAATGAACTGGACCAGTTCCTTAAAAAACCCAGTCTGCCAAAACCATATAAGAAGAAATAGACAATCTGAATGGGTCTATGTCTATTTTTAAAAACTCAATCAATAACTAATAACCTTCCAAAACAGAAAGCACCAGACCCAGATGAGTTCCCTGGTAGAATTTAATTCTACCAAATGGTTAAGGAATAAATTACACCAATTATCTACAATCTCTTTCAGAGAATAAGAGCAAAAAAAATATTTCCTAACTCATTCTGTGATGCTAGCATTACTCTCACACCAAAACCAGACAAAGGCATTAAAAGAAAAGAAAAGTACAAACCAATATCTCTCATGAACATAGATGCAAAAATCCTCAACAAAACATTAGCCAATTGAATCCAACAATGTATAAAAAGAATTATACACCACAACTAATTGGGATTTATCACAAATATTCATGGCTAGAAAAACATTTGAAAATCAATTAATGTAATCCATCACATCAACAGGATAAAAAAGAAACATTACATAATCATATCAAGAGATGCAGAAAAAGCATTTGACAACATCAAGCACTCATTCATGATTTAAAAACTCAGTAAACTAGGAGAAGGGAACTTCCTCAACTTGATTAAAAAAATATCTATGAAAAACCCACAGCTAACCTCATACTTAATAGTGAGAAATTCAAAGCTTTCCCACTAAGATCCAGTACAAGCAAGGATGTCCTTTCTCACCACTCCTTTTCAACATTGTACTGGAATTTCCAGCTAATATAACAAAAGAAGAGAAAATAAAAGGTATACAGATTGGGAAGGAATGAATAACTTGTCATTGCTCACAGATGACATGATCATCTATGTAGAAAATCCAAAAGAATTGACAAGAAAACTTCTGGAAGTAATAAGCAATCCTGGCAAGGTTGCAGGATACAAAATTAATATACAAAAGTCACTTTCCTGAATACCAGCAATAAACAACTAGAATTTGAAATTTAAAACACAATATCACTTACTTTAACATCCAAAAAAATAAAATACTTAGGTAAAAATCTAACAAAATATTTATAGGTTTGTATGAGGGAAACTACTGATGAGTGAAATCAAAGAACTAAATAAATAAAGGAAAAGATATTTCATGTTCATGAATAGGAATACTCAATATTGTCAAGATGTCAATTCCTTTCAACTTGATCTACAGATTTAGTGCAATCTTAATCAAAACCCCAGCAAGTTATTTGATGAATATCGACCAGCTAATTCTAATTATATGGAGAAGAAAAGACTCAGAATAGCCAACATATTTTTAAAGAAGAACAAAATTGGAGGACTGAAACTACTTGATTTTAAGATTTACTATAAAGCTACAGTAATCAAGAAAAAGTGCTATTGGCAAAAGAATAGACAAATAAATCAGTGGAATAGAATAGCAAGCCCAGAAATATACCCTCATAATCAGAATCAACTAACCTTTGACAAAGGAGCAAAGACAAGACAATGGAGAAAAGATAATCTTTTCAACAAAAGATGCTGGAGCAACTGGGTATCCACACACACACAAAAAGAAAAAACGAATCTAGACACAGACCTTATTTCTCTTACAAAAAATTAGGGCCAATAAGATCACAATACTAAATGTAAAATTCAAAACTATAAAACTCTTAGAAGATAATATAGGAGCAAACCTGGATGACATTAGGTATGGTGACGACTTTTAGATAAAACGCCAAAGCATGATCCATGAAAGAAATATGGATAAGAGCTGGACTTCATTAAAACTAAAAACATCTGCTCTGCAAAATACAATGTCAGGAGAATGAGAAGGCAAACCAAAGAATGGGAGAAAGTTTTGCAAAAGACATAACTGATAAATACTTGTTATTAAAATATACAGAGAATTCTTAAAACTCAATAATAAGAAAATAACTACCCAATTAAAAAATGGGCCAAAAACTTTCATGGACAACTCACCAAAGAAGATATACAGATGGCAAATAAGCCCATGAAATGATACCCTAGGTCACATGTCATCAGAGAAATGCAAAGTAAAACAACAATCCACTATCACTACACACCTATTAGAATGGCCAAAATCTAGAACACGGAAAACTGGTGAGAATGTAGAGCAACAGGGTCTCTTATTTACTACTGGTTGGAATGCAAAATGATAGAATCACTTTGGAAGTCAGTTTGGTGGTTCCCTATAAAATGAAACATACTCTTACTATATGACTACTATATGGTTACTATATGATTCAGCAGTTGTACTCCTTGGTATCTACCCAAAAAAAGTTAGAAACTTGTATCCATACAAAAACCTGCATGCGGATGTTTAAAGTAGCTTCATTCATAATTGCCAAAATCTGGAAGCAACCAAGATGTCCTTCAGTAAGTGTGTGGATAAATAAACTGGTACATCCAGATAATAAAATATTATTCAGTGCTGAAAAATAAATGAACTATTAAGCCATGAAAATACAGGAAGGAAACTTAAAGGCATATGACTAAGTGAAAGAAGCCAATCTGAAAAGGCTACTTACTGTATGATGCCAACTTTATGACATTCTGAAAAAGGCAAATCCTTGGAGAGATTAAAAAGATCACTGGTTGCTAGGGGTTAGGGATGGGGGAGCGAGGGGTAAATAAGTAGAATGTGGAGAATTTTTAGGACAGTGAGAATACTCTGTATTATGCTATAATGAAGGATATATGAAATTATATGTTTATGCAAAGCCATACAATGTACAACACCAAGAGTGAATCATAATATAAACTATGGATTTGGGGTGATTATGATGTGCTGATGTGAATTCATCAGTTGTAACAAATGTATCACTCTGGTGAGGAGTATGGATAATGGAGGAGGCTATGCATGTGTCGGGGTGTTACCGAACCCAGGTCCGGCTGCTCTCCGCTTGAAAGCCAATTCTCGAGAGACAAGTGTTGGTGGGAAAGGAAAGGATGCTTTATTTTGGAGGCTGGCAACCGGGGGAGGGGTGGGAGGGCAGACGTCTGTCCAAAGGCCGACTCCCCCCGTCCCCTGACAATCAGGGGGCAAAAGCTTTTATAGACAGAGGGAGGGGGCTATATGCAGAAACAGCATAGGCATCTCTGACAGTCATCTTGAAATTGGTCATCGGTGGTCTGACCAGCGTCACATCGATTGTTTCAGGTACAGTTAATCTTCATTTCCAGGGTCGGTTTGTTTCCATTTCTTTGAGGCCAATTCTTGGAATTGTGGCAGCTTATGTCATGGCTACAGCCTGGTCATCATGTAGTTAAGTTCTTCCACCAGGTAGGGGTTTCAGTAACAGCTCACAGGATATGACTTAGAATATTATCTATAGCCCTTAAGGAGGAATGAAAGGTCCTTGACTCTGCTTAATGACTGAATTATTATTATTTGGTCTCCTTTGACTGTTTTCCTTTGTTTCTGCATTTTCTCACTTCTCTGATTAAACTTACTTTTTGGCTAAGGTTTTTCCACAGACAAAAGGCAGCCTGAGGACATGGGGGTGGGGCAAGGACCATAGTGTCCTGCACCGTTTCAGGGGCAGGGAGCATTGGTAAGTTCCCCCTCAATTTTAGTGTCAACCTAAAACTGCTCTAAAAAATTTCTGTCTTAACACAACATTGTAAATCAAATATACCTCAATAAAAAAAAAATTTTAAGTGTCTTAATAAGATGAAAGTTAAACAAAAAACAAGTACGATATCCAGAATAAACAATTTACTGGGTGATTTTTACCAAATAATGGAGAACACAGGACCATTAGGATAAATCAATGGCAATTATCCAATCTAAAGAACAGAGAGAAAAAGGATAGAGGGCAAGAAACCTTAGAGGCAGTACAAGAGGGACAGTATTAGAAGTTCTAACATTGTTATAACCATTAGGAAAAACAGTACAGAGTTTCTGTAAAAAATTAAGACTATAACTAACATATGACCTAACAATTTAATTCCACCACTGGGTGTATATCCAAAGGAAATGAAATCAGCACCTCAAAGACATATCAGTATCTCAATGAACATATTCATGTTCCTTGCAGCATTCTTCATAGTAGCTAAGATATGCAAACAGCATAAGTAGACTGAAGAATGGATAAGGAAAATGTGAAAAATTACTTCTTTTCATATATATAAATATAATAAATATAAATATATATGGAATATTATTCAGCCTTAAAAAAAGAAGGAAATCCTGTCATTTGTGGAAACATAGATGAACCTTGGAGACATTATACTAAGTGAAATTAGCCAGACACAGAGAGAGAAATATTGAATGACCTCACCTATACATGGAATCTAAAAAAGTCAAACTCATAGTGAATTTTGGAGATTATGGATACTTTCACTGTCTTGATCATGGTGATAGCTTCATGAGTATACACATATGTCAAAACTTATCAAGTTGTACATTTAAAAATAAAAGTCTACAAGCAAAGTCACTGTGCTCAGGCTTTATAGCAAGTTCAATTAAAATATCAGATAATAAACAGTCTCTATTCTACAAATTGTTTCAGGAAATAGAAACAGAAGAAATAATCCTCAAATCACTTAACAAGGCTAATATTATCTTGAAACATTACTAGAATAAGACAGCATGAGAACAGAGAAAGTTAAGCTATACCAAGATTTAGAGCAGATCGATACCTTGCCGTGGGTCTTCTGCTGAGCCAAAGGACTAAAAGGACATGCAGCAGCACCTCCTATGCAGTGAGATTTACGAGGGTCACTGAAATGCACTCTGGCTCCAGGGACAGGAGCAGACCTCAGCTCCTCCCGCTACATATGCTCCAGCTGCTCTACTCTGGAGGTTTACCAAGAAACCAACTGTTTAGAGACAATTTAATTGTAACGAGCCCTCATGGCTAAGTGGTCTTTTATTAGCCCAAATGGAGTCCCATGAATCAGGAGAGGCTACCCTCCCCCAAGTTCCCTTCCAGTCCTTCCCTATTAAAGTGAAATATGGTTTTAATATAGTCACACCTGGGGGAAGTGCTCTCTAAGTCAGCAGTCCTGGATGCTCACCCTCCCCCATTTAGGACTGCTCCTATTTCTTTATTCCTCAGGGCTGGGTTTGGCAGATTTTTGAATGATTACATTAGTTTTAAAGTCAATAGAAACATCACATATGAAAAGTGATGACTTCAGTCATAATTTAAGTCAAAAAAAATTAAAAAGTGCGGGGGTGGGGAAGAAACAACAAATAGCCCATAAAAACAAGTTTTAAAATGTTTTTATTCGGTATAAAAAATAAATCATAAATAATACATTGGGGAAATTGAAGGATAAACAACTCCATCAAATACTTGTTTTACTGTCTCCTGGGCACCTAGAAGCATAAAAAAGTCTACAATGGACCAAAGCATGTTAGTCTCAGTATCTGTGCATGGGTTGGGGGTTAGAAGGGCTGTTAGTGAGAAAAAAACTTCCAGAGCTCCACTTTGATTTCTGAGGTAAATTAAGCTACCAGAGGTAGAAAGTAGAACTCATTCAATGAACATATCTCAGACAAGATGTTTCATCAGCTCCCGAAAGAACTTCCCAACACTCTCATACTTGGACAAATCTAGTTGCCTGCATTGGGCAACTCAACAATATATTCCAATTGGTAAATCATTGTCTCCATTCTCAATCATGTTACAAAGGCTCAGAGCAGTAAATAACTTTGGAAAGGTCACAGAGCTCTCATCTCCTGGACTCCAAAGTCTGTGCTCTTCATGTTTATGTTACAATAATCAGTGGGTGAGGATACACAGCCCTTTCTTTAGAATTTCTTGATCAGTCCTTAATCTGGAGCTGTCTTTGATATTTCCAGACTCCTCCTGTATTTGAAAGAAGTCAAGAGTATGGCCAGAATGAGTCACTTAATAGTTCCCCTCACTCCACATCTTGTATGATCAAATATCCTTTGGCATATTTGACATATTTAAATTCCTGAGGAAGTTGTATCCACTGATCCATATCTGCAGTCCAGTATAACTTTTATGGTTGCAAAGTTCAAAGTGTCACCCATTCTCACTTTAAAATACCACAGGGCTTCATAGAGATCCAACTCTTCAGGGACCAGCAAGTATCTTTGAGCTGTGCCTTGGGAAATTCACTGTAGTTTGCATTTCCTCCTTAAATAGCTTGGCAGTTCTTGCTGCAGGGAAAGACCACAAGGCAAACGAGAAAAAAAAAAAAAAAAAAGACTGATGAAATTCAAGTGCCTAATTCCACCAGAAAAGAGGGAGCAAGAGAGAGAGAGATCATGCTGAGAGTCAGAGAAATTTTTTTGATTTACTATCAGAAATTTCAGGTCAAATTCCACACTCCTTTTTTCACACATTCATTTCAACCTTTTTCTTTTTTTGTTGTTGTTTCAAAAGTTGTTCTTTTTTTCCAGGTTTACTAAGGTATAATTGACAAATTAAAATTGTATATATTAAAGATGTACATGTGATGGCTTGATATATGCATACATTGTGAAAAGATTACCACAGTAAAGTTAATTAACACTCTCACCTAACAGTTGTTGTTTTTTTTTTTTCTGGTGTGATGAGAGCATTGAAGATTGACTCTCTTAGCAAATTTAAAGTATATACTGCATTGTTAACCATATTCACCATGCTGCACCTCAGCTAGAACTGATCCATCTTCTGACAGTGTGTACCCTTTGACCAACCTCCTTCCATTTTCCCCATGCCGCAGCCCTGGGAACCACTGCTGTACTCTCTGTTTCTATGAGCTCTACCCTTTTAGATTTGACATATAAATGAGATTATATAGTATTTGTCTTTCCCAGTCTGGCTAATTTTACTTAGCATAATATACTCTGGTTTTACCCACGTCGTCACAAATGAAAGGGCTCCTTTCATTTTTACAGCTGAATAATATTCATATATATATAAGTATAATGTGAGATATATATGTTTCACACTTTATTTATTCATCTATTGACAGACACTAAGGCTGTTTCCATACATTGGTGATTTTGAATAATGCTGCAATGAACATGAGAAGTGCAGATATCTCTATATTGTGATTTTATTTCCTTTGGCTATATACCCAGTAGTGGGATTGATGGATCAAATGGTAGGTCTATTTGCAATTTCTTGAGGAAACTCCATTCTATCAAAAGGTACCATTAAATAATTTTTAATATATTCACAAATATGTGTAACCATCATCAGAGTCAATTCTGAATGTTTCATTACCTCAAAAAGAAACTCTGTACCCTTTAAATATCACTCTCTTACCTCCCCACCTCCCCTGACCCAGCCCTCAGTAACTGTGCATCTGCTTTCTGTCTCTGTAGATTTTTCTGTTCTGGACTTTCATAAGAATAAGATCATATAATATGTGGCCTCTTGTGACTTACTTTTTTTCACATAGCATAATGTATTCAAGTTTCATTTTTATTCCAGCCATCCTAGTGGGTGTAAAGTGGTAACTCATTGTGGTTTTGATTTGCATTTTCCTGATAGCTAATAATGTTCAGCTCTTTGCATGTTCTTATGGCATATACTTATCCGTTATTTAAATATCTTACTAGGAGAAATGTCTATTCAGATTCTTTACCCATTTTTTTAAATTGGGTTAAATATATTTTTGTTATTGAATTTTTAGAGATTTTATATATCTTCTACATACAAGTCCCTAATCAGATATATGATCTGCAAATATTTTCTCCCATTCTGTAGGTTGTCTTTTCACTTTCTTGGTGGTGCCCTTTGAAGCACAAGTTTTGTTTTGATCAAGTCTAATTTATCTATTTTTTTTTCTTTTGCTGCTTATGCTTTTAGTGTTATGCTTATGAATCCTTTGCAAACCCATGGTTACAAAGATTTATCCCTGTTTTCTTTGAAGAGTTTTATAGTTCTTGCTCTTACGTTGAAGTTTTTTATTCATTTTAAGCTAATTTTTGTATATGGTGTGAACAGTTGTCAAACTTTATTCAGTATAAATAGTTTTGGGGATCCTTATTGAAAATCAGTTGACCATAGAGGTATGGTTTAGTTTCTGAACTCTCAATTCTATTATATATATATATATATATATATATATATATATATATATATATATATATTCTTGTGCCAGTACACACTGTCTTGATTCCTGATGCTCTGTATGAGTTTTGAAACTAGGAAATGTGAGTCCTCCTATTTTCCTCTTCTTTTTTAGAATTGTTTTACCTTTTCCACAACTCTTTCAATTTCATATGAATTTTGTAATTTATCAATTTCTACAAAGTAGTCAGATTGGATTATGGTAGAAGTAGTATTGAATCTGTAGATCAGTTTGAAGAGAATTGTGGTCATAACAATGTTAAGTCTTCCAATCTGTGAAAATGTTTTCCCACTTATTTAAATATTTCTTTAAACAACGTATTATAGTTTTCAGAATGTAACTTCTGCACTTGTTTCATTAAATGTCCTATTATTTTTGATACTATTGTTAATGGAATTGATTTATTTTATTTATTGTTCAAAGTGTATTGAAAAGGAATTATGGCTTCCCTGGTGGCGCAGTGGTTGAGAGTCCACCTGCTGATGCAGGGGACGCGGTTTCGTGCCCCGGTCTGGGAGGATCCCACATGCTGTGGAGCGGCTGGGCCCGTGAGCCATGGCCGCTGAGCCTGCACGTCTGGAGCCTGTGCTCCGCAACGGGAGAGGCCACAACAGTGAGAGGCCCGCGTAGCACAAAAAAAAAAAAAGGAATTAAATATTGTATATTGGTCTTGTATCCTGCAGCCTTGCCAAACTCATGTATTAGTTCTAATAGTTTTTAGTAGATTTGTAAGGATTTTCTATATATAGGATCAGGCCACCTGTGAATAGAACTAGTTTTAGTTCTTTTCAAATTTGATTGTTTTTTGTTTCCCTTGACTAATTTATCTGGCTAGAACTCCCAATATAATGTTGAACAGAAGTAGTGAAAGCAGACATTCTTGTCTTTTTCCCAAGCTTAGAGATAAACTGTCCAATCTCTCACCATTAAGTACAATGTTAGTTGCGTGTTTTTCAAAGAAGCTCTTTATCAGATTGAAGCAGTTTCCTTATATTCTTAGTTTATTTTTTTATCACAAAAGAGTTTTGGATCTTGTTAAATCTTTTTCTACATCTATTGATAGTCATGTAATTTCTGTTTTTTATTCTATTAATAAGATGTATTAAATGAATAGATTTTTCAGATTATAAATCAACCTTGCATCACTAAGATAAATCCCACTTGGTCATGGTGAAAAATTCCTTTTATATGATGCTGGATTTGGTTTGAAAATATTTTGCTTAGGTTGTTGCCTCCATATTCATAGGAGATATTGTTCTCTTGTTTTCTTTTCTTGTGATGTCTTTGACTAGTTTTGGCATGAAGGTAATAGAATGAGTTGGGAAGTCTTTCCTTCTCTTCCATTTTTGGGAAGAGTTTGTGAAGAATTGAAATTAGTTCTGCTTTTAATGTTTGGTAGAATGCAATGGTAAAGCTATTTGGTCCAGTGCTTCACTTTGTGGGTAGTTTTTTGTTTGTTTGTTTGCTTGTTTTGTTTCTCATACTTCAATCTCTTTACTTGTCATAGGTCTATTCAGACTGTTTGTTTCTTCTTGAGTCAGTTTTGGTAGTTTGTGTCTTTTTAGGCATTTGTCCATTTCATCTAATTCATTTTATATATTATTGTATGATGGTTCACAGTATTCCTTTACAATACTTTTTATTTTTCTAAGGTCAGTAGTTATGTCCCCTTTCAGTTCTGATTGTTTCAATTTGAGTCTCTTTTTTTCTACTTTTTTTCTTGGTCAAGCTAGTTAAAGGCTTGTCAATTTTGTTGAGCTTTTCAAAAAAACAGCTTTTGGGCTTATTGATTTCTTTCTATTGTTTTCTATTCTTTTTTTAAATTTCTGCTCTAATCTTTATTATTTTCTTCTTTCTCTGGATTTATGTTTAGTTTGCTATTCTATTCCAAGTGAATTCATGTGAAAGTTTTTTGTTGTTGTTGTTTTTTGGTATGTGGGCCTCTCACTGTTGTGGCCTCTCCTGTTACGAAGCACACGCTCTGGACGCGCAGGCTCAGCAGCCATGGCTCACAGGCCTAGCTGCTCCAAGGCATGTGGGATCTTCCCAGACGGGGGCACAAACCTGTGTCCCCTGCATTGGCAGGCAGACTGTCAACCACTGCGCCACCAGGGAAGCCCCATGTGAAAGTTTTGATTATTGATTTGAGATCTTTCTTTTTTCTTACCAAAAGATTTCACAGTAATAACTTTCCCTTAAGCACTGCTTTAGCTGCATCCCATAAGTTTTGGTACATTGTATCTTTATTTCCATTCATCACAAAGTATTTTCTGATTTTTCTTTTGATTTTTTCTTTTTCCATTGGGTATTGAGAAGTATATTATTCAATTTCCACTTGTCTGTGGGTTACCAGTATTTTCCCCTGTTTTTCTAATTTCATTCAGTTGTTGTCAGATATTTGTATCATTCCTATTCTTTTAAATTTATTGAGGTTTGGTTTATGATATATCATATGGTCTATCCTGTAGAATGATGCATGTTCACTTAGGAAGAAAGTACATTCTATTATTGTTGGGTAGTGTATTCTATGGATATCTGTTAGGTCCAGTTAGTTTATAGTGTTGTTAAGTCTTCTATTCATTTGCTGATTTTTTTTCTTGTTGTTCTATCCATTATTGAAAGTGGAGTACTGAAGTTTCTAACTATTATTCTTGAATCATCCATGTTTCCCTTCATTTCTGTCTGGTTTTGCTTCATGTATTTTGGTGCTCTGTTATTAAATGCATATGTATTTATAATTGTTATATCTTGCTGATGAAATGATACCTTTTTATTATAAAATATTACTCCTTATCTCTTGTGACATTTTTCATTTTAAAGTCTATTTGGCTGATATCAGTATGGGCAGTCCAGCTTTCCTGTGATTGCTGTTTGAATTATATGTCTTTTTCTATCCTTTTACATTAAATCTATTTGTGTCCTTGAATCTAAAGTGTGTATCCTGGAGACAACATAGAGTTGCATCATATTTTTCATTTAGTCTAACAATCCCTGCCTTCTAATTGGATTGTTTAATTTATTCACATTCATGTTATTATTGATATAGTTGGATTTATGTCAGCCATTTTACTTTTTGTTTTCTAACTGTTGCATGCCTTTTTTGTTTCCTGTTTCTAATTTGCTGCTTTATTTTGCATTGAGTAAATATTTTTTAGCATAGTATTTTAATTCCAATTACAATTTTTTCAATATATTCTGGGTTTTCTTAGTGGTTGCTCTTAAGTTCACTATACATTTATTAAATTATAATGATCAGCTATACATTTATATTAGCTTAATTCCAGTGATATGTTGGTTCATTACCCCTATATATCTCTACTTCTTCTTCTTCTTTTTTGTTATATTATATATAATGATGCATTCTGTATATTAAATAATACATGACATAAATAAAATGTTATATATATTAATGTTACAAACCCCAAAATATATTGTTATAATTATTAGTTTACCATCTGTCACTGTTTCCATAGTCCATTGCCACTTTGCTCCCACCCACTTCCTTTGTATCATTATTGCAAAAGTATTACACATATGTTGCAATTCTATATGTTGTAGGCCTAAGAGTACATTATATACATACATAATAGAGTTATTCCTCGTCCCCATAGTCTTAGGGCTCTGATATTGTTTCTCAGGGAGGTGCAGCTTTGGGTATGCCCACAGTCACCCTGGGGTGGCAGTGGTACTGGGAGGGCTCTCTTAATCTCTTTCCCTGACCACACTCTGCTATGAAACTCCACTAATTGCCAGCTTATGGTTTTATTATCTTCAACAATGTTCTGGAGTACATATTTCTCTGTAAATTAATCCAATCAAAGTGTGGCCCTTTGGAAAGAATAGTTTCTGAGGTCAGTGTTTGATATTTGTTCTGATGCCAGGAGGGCTCCTCCCAGCTGTTTGATTCCCAGTTTCTCTACTGCAAACTAGCCAGCCTACAGTCTAGGGTTGTATCTTCATCAGATACATGAATGTCCTTCCAACTGCCTTTCACCACACTGCCACTGGTCCTGAGATTGCCTTTAGGATTAAACTGTTTTATCTTCATTTGCAAATGAAGTCAGTTCCTTTGGGAAAAGATTAAGAGCTATCTGTTTTATGGTCTGCTTCTTCCTCCTGACAAAAGTCTCTGAGCCAGGACTCTGGAGCCGGGAGTGGAGAACATGCAGTCTTTTCTCTGAGTGACAGTTTCTTTCCAGGAGCTGAAAACTCAGTGGAGAAAAAGGCAGCAGACTGAGATCTTCTCAGCTTGCCTCTCTTGGCATGGATCCACTGCCTCAAAAGTGAGGGGAAGGAGTATCAGGGCCCCAGGATTATCAGTATGCGATGTGCAGTGCAGAGCCTTCATTTCACAGGTGGGAGTTGAGCAGAAGGAGGGAGCCCCTGTCTCTCAACCATGCACCCAGAACATAGCCTCAGCAATGGGCAGCAAGTATCAGGATGAGAAATTCTGAAATCCTACTTCTCTTGGCATAAAGCCCTTTGGCTGACAGCTGGGTCAAGAAGGAGCCCTGTATTCTTGGCTGCAGAAGTCTGGAGCGGAATCTCCACCTCACCACGCAGGAAGGTGGGAGAGAAGTATCAGCCTTGGTTCCAAAAAATAATTTGAAGAAGAATAGATACATGCATATGTATAATTGAATCACTTTGTTGTACAACTGAAACTAACAACATTGTTAATCAACTATGCCCCAATATAAAATAAAAATTTTTAAACAAGAAAAAAAAAGACTCTTGTCTTTCTTACAGAATTTTCATAGATTTTCTTAGATGTTTTTCCTTCAGTTTTTCTTTGCTTTTAGGGCAAACATCATAGGTCTTAAATGGCTCTTTTTTATAATTTTCACAACATTCACTGAGGTATGAGTCGATGGAACTCCTCATGTTATTATTCTGGAGACCAATTTTTCATCTTATCATCTCATCTCATTAATTTTACATCATAGCACTTGTCACTGTTATACTAGTTATAATATATAAATCTAGCACCTAGGTATATCTTCTCATATTTTGAATATTATTATGTAATTTGTTTATTGTCTCTCTGCCCCTATTCACACAAAAATGTAAGCTCCATGAAACTCAAACGAAAAATCGAGCCTCAGAAGGTTTTCCTCAGAGGTTTGAGAGGAGAATGGCATCCATGAAACAAAGTAGAATATGATAAAACAAAGACTATCAGAGAATAAGAAAGAACTCTTGAAAATTCAACATAAAAAAAAATACACACCAATATCACTGATGAATATATGCAAAAATCCTCAACAAAATACTACCAAACAGACTACAACAACACATTAAAAGGATCATACACCATGATCAAGTGGGATTTATCCCAGGGATGCAAGGATTCTTCAATATACACAAATCAATTAATGTGATACACCATATTAACAAATTGAAGAATAAAAACCATATGATCATCTAAACAGATGCAGAAAAAAGCTTTTGACAAAGTTCAACACTGATTTATAATAAAAACTCTCCAGAAAGTGGACATAGAGATAACCTACCTCAACATAATAAAGGCCATATACGACAAACCCACAGCAAACATTCTCAATGGTTAAAAACTGAAAACATTTCCTCTAAGATAAGGAACAAGACAAAGATGTCCACTCTCAGCACTATTATTCAACATAGTTTTGGAAGTCCTAGCCATGGCAATCAGAGAAGAAAAAGAAATAAAATAATACAAATTGGAAAAGAAGTAAAACTGTTACTGTTTGCAAATGACATGATACTATACATAGAGAATCCTAAAGATGCCACCAGCAAACTACTAGAGCCAATCAATGAATTTGGTAAAGTTGCAGGATACAAAATTAATGCACAGAAATCTCTTGCATTCCTATACACTAATGATGAAAAATCTGAAAGAGAAATTAAGGAAACACTCCCATTCACCACTGCAACAAAAAGAATAAAATACCTAGGCATAAACCTACCAAGGGACACAAAAGACCTGTATGCAGAAAACTATAAGACACTGTTGAAAGAAATTAAAGATGATACAAACAGATGGAGAGATATATCATGTTCTTGGATTTGAAGAATCAATATTGTGAAAATGACTATACTACCCAAAGCAATCTATAGATTCAATGCAATACCTATCAAACTATCAATGGCATTTTTCACAGAACTAGAACAAAAAATTTCACAATTTGTTTGGAGACACAAAAGACCCCAAATAACAAAAGCAGTCCTGAGGGAAAAAAATGGAGCTGGAGGAATCAGACTCCCTGACTTCAGACTATACTACAAAGCTACAATAATCAAGACAATATGGTACTGGTACAAAAACAGAAATATAGATCAATGGAACAGGATAGAAAGCCCAGAGATAAACCGACTCACCTATGGCCAACTAATCTATGACAAAGGAGACAAGGATATACAATGGAGAAAAGACAGTCTCTTCAATAAGTGTTGCTGGGAAAACTGGACAGCTACATGTAAAAGAATGAAATTCGAACACTCCCTAACACCATACACAAAAATAAACTCAAAATGGATTAGAGACCTAAATGTAAGACTGGACAGTATAAAACTCATAGAGGAAAACATAGGAAGAACACTCTTTGACATAAATCACAGCAAGATCTTTTTTGATCAACCTCCTAGAGTAATGGAAATAAAAACAAAAATAAACAAATGGGACCTAATGAAACTTAAAAGCTTTTGCAAAGCAAAGGAAACTACAAATAAGGCGAAAAGGCAACCCTCAGAATGGGAGAAAATATTTGCAAACGAATCAATGGACAAAGGATTAATCTCCAAAATATATAAACAGCTCATGCAGCTCAATATTAAAAAAACAAACAACCCAATCCAAAAATGGGCAGAAGACCTAAATCGACATTTCTCCAAAGAAGACACACAGATGGCCAATAAGCACATGAAAAGCTGCTCAACATCACTAATTATTAGACAAATGCAAATCAAAACTACAGTGAGGTATCATCTCACACCAGTTAGATTGGCCATCATCAGAAAATCTACAAACAACAAATGCTGGAGAAGGTGTGGAGAAAAGGGAACCCTCTTGCACTGTTGGTGGGAATGTAAATTGATATAACCACTATGGAGAACATTATGGAGGTTCCTTAAAAAACTAAAAGTAGAATTACCATATGACCCAGAAATCCCACTACTGGGCATATACCCAGAGAAAACTATAATTCAAAAAGATACAGGCACCCCAATGTTCATTGTAGCACTATTTACAATAGCCAGGTCATGGAAACAACCTAAATGCCCATTGACAGATGAATGGATAAAGAAGGTGTGGTACATATATACAAAAGAATATTATTCAGCCATAAAAAGGAACAAAATTGGGTCATTTGTAGAGATGTGGATGGATCTAGAGACTTTCATACAGGGTGAAGTAAGTCAGAAAAAGAAAAACAAATCATATAGTAATGCATATATTTGGAACCTAGAAACATGGTACAGAAAAACCGGTTTGCAGGGCAGAAATAGAGACACAGATATAGAGCACAAATGTATGGACACCAAGGGGGGAAAGTGATGGAGGTGGTAGTGGTGTAATGAATTGGAAGATTGGGATTGACATATACACACTAATATGTATAAAATGGATAACTAATAAGAACCTGCTGTAAAAAAATAAAATAAAATAAAATTCAAAATTTTTTAAAAAAAGGAAAGAAAATAAATAAATAAATAAATAAATAAATAAATAAATAAATAAATATCCTGGAAAATTATTATATATGAGTTTGAGATCTCACTACTACGCAAATTGATACTAGGAAAATGGAATAGGAAAGATGAAAAAAAATTGGAGTATCAATTCACAATATCCTATTGAGAACCAATAGGATTTTCAGCGAAAAATGGAAAAAGTATGAGAGAAATGCTACAAGTGTTTTTTTCTGTAATTCAAGAACATTTGTCACTTGATTGAAAGGTGACATTAAACACCCAGCAAACTATTTTTTAAAAATCCAAACCATTGTATATTATTATGGAATTTCAGTATACCAGGGATAAATAGAAGTTCTAAAATCTTACAAAGAAAGAAAATAAATGAAGAAAAAAGAGCCACCATCTGAGAATCAGAAATGAAAATATCTTCAGACTTCTCAGTAGCACTACTGTAAGCTAAAAGGAATTAGAACAAGGTCTTCAAGATTTTCAGTAAAACTGATTTTTAGGCTAAAGTTTTATAATCACTATCCTAACACATCTGAGAGCATAAAAACAATGTTTTCACATATTAAAAAGAAAGAAAGTCTAAAAACAAACAAAAAAAATGTAAAGTAAAGGCCTAATTCCCATTCTTGCTTTTCTGGAAAATTTGCTGAAAATATGACCCATCAAAATAAGAGACTATATGAAGAAAGTGAATAAAGGCGTTTATTCATCATAGATGAGCAGTAAGAGAGAGTCTAAAATTGGTAAAAATTATATCTAAGGAAAGTACCAGGATGGGAGCTGTGCAATAGGCCTTTAAAAAAGGCCAGTCTAAGTTAAAACCAGAGGACCGTGATTTCTATAAGGAGGATCTTCAGGAGGGAAATTGAAGCTGTAACCTTTTCAGGTTGGATTGACCATGTGGAAAATTTTATAAAGTTATAATTAAAAAAAAAATGAAGGAGCCCATTTAAGACTCTAGGTATGCACATCTGTTAAAAGACTGCTATCCAAAATATACAAAGATCTTTTAAACCTCAATAATAAGAAAAAAAAAATTTAATGGGCTAAAGACTGTAAAAGACACATCATCAAAGAAGATATACAGATGGCAAATAAGTATATAAAGAGATACTCCACATCATATGGCATCAGGGAAATGCAAAATTAAAACAACAATGAGATATGATTACACAACTATTAGATTGACCAAAATCCAAAACACTGACAATACCAAATGCTGTCAAGGATGTGGAGCAGCAGGAACTCTCATTCATGGCTGGTGGGGATGCAAAATGGCACAGCTACTTTGGAAAACACTTGGAGGTTTCTTATAAAACTAAACATATACTTACCATATGATCCAGCAATCACACTGCTTGGTATTTATCCAAAAGAGTTGAAAACTTATGCCTTACAAAATCCTGCACATGGATGTTTACAACATCTTTATTCATAATTGCCAAAACCTGGAAGCAACCAAGATGTTCTTTAGTAGATAAGTGGATAAATAAACTGATACTTCCAGACAATAAAATGTTATTCATCACTAGAAAGAAATGAGGTATCAAGCCATGAAGAGACATGGAAGAACCTTAAATGCATATCACTAACTGAAAGAAGCCAATCTGAGAAGGTTACATACTGTATGATTCCAACTATATGACATTCTGGAAAAGGCAAAATGATGGAGACAATAAAAACATCAGTGGTTGTCAGGGCTCGGGGGTAGTGGAGGAATAAACACTCAGGGCACAGAGGATTTTTAGGGCAGTGGAAATACCACAAAGAAGGACACGTCATTATACACTTCCCCAAACCTATAAAATGTATAACACCAGGAGAAAACTGGAATGTAAGTTGTGGAATTTGGGTAATTATGATGTGTCTACGTAAGTGTATCAAATGTAACTGATGAATCATTCTGGTGGGAGAGGCTGACAAAGGGTGAGGCTCTGCATGAGTGGGGACAGGGAAATCTCTATGCCTTCCTCTCAATTTTCCTGTGAACCGAAAACTACTCTTAAAATAATCAAGTATAGGAAATAAAGTATTTATACAGTTGACCCTTGAACAATGCAGGAGTTAGAGGCACCCAACTTCCAGCTGTTGAAAATCCTATATAACTTATAGTCAGCCCTCCGTATGTCAGATTCCTCCATGTCCCTGGTTCCCCTATACCAGTGGTTTCACATCCACAGATTCAACCAACCGTGGATTGTGTAGCACTGTAGTATTTGCTATAGAAACAAACAAAAAACCTTGAATAAGTGGACCCATAGATATATGAATATATCTATGAATGAGACATAATGTATTCAGTGCACCAGGAGGTTAGTCAATAATCTGAGGATTTAGTCAACAAACATTTATACCAATAATTCGCAAGCCATGGCAATATATGAATTAAAATAATTTTTTAAAGTTTTTCTTCTTTTCCTTCAAGAAGTTTTCAGTATAGTGGTGGGTGGAGAACAGAAATACTGTTAAAGATAAAAAAAAAAATCAGGTGTGAATTGAGTCAGGGCCAGCTAACCTCAAGGTTTCACACTGGTACATGAATGGATGTTATGATGCATAAATGTTCCTGTAATTTTTTTTATCAGTAACAGCAGCATCCTAAATACTAGATCCCTAAGTAGTTGTCTTAGATCAGCAGAGTAAGTCTATTCTGAAATTAATACATAAATTTATTTAGGATAAGTGACTTAGCCTCTGTGCATTCCCCTGGAAGGTAAAAAGTCCATCCTAATAAAAGAGTAAAACAATATAGCTTAAAGGACTAATATCACAGGAGAAACATTTAATGCTCCAATGTTCCTTAGATTTTGAGAGTTAATAAGAAATGTCTGAAGTACCACAAAGCTGGCCTTCTTGTTAAGGTCCTTTGTAAAGATAAGCTGACACAAAAACACCTTTTTGGTCTTTGTCTTTGTCAAGATAAACTTCCTTTTTAGACAGATGGCAGATTGCTAAACGTCAGGTTGGCTTTGGGGCAGACTAATTCAGATGGTGTCAACGTAAATAGGTGTTGACTTATTGTGGAAAACCAAACTAGTCCAAAAGAAAGGCCAAATATTTTATTATAGGCAATCTTGCTTTCAGATCATATTTCCTGTGTTATTCATGCACTGTTTCTTTTTTGTTATTACTATCAATATTTGCATGTAAACAGGATCTCTGTTGCTTAGCAATTTATTATTTTTGTTGTTTCTTCTGTGTTGAAATTGTTTTAGTTTTCTAGTAGGGAAGAGAGCTATCTGAATTCTCTCTCATCTACAAAATTTATTTCATTTTCAAATCTGATAATGTTTGTTTTGGAACAATTCACTTAAATGTTCTTCAGACTTATATTTCTATTCCAACTGTCACCAGAAATGAGTTGAGAAGATCCTTGCATTAGGTCATTGTTGCTTTCTGCCTCTTTTTTTTTTAATTTAATTTTTTAATTTTATTAATTTATTTTATTTTTTTATTTGGAATTACTCTGTATATACTTTAATCACTGAAGTTCCCTGGAAGGACCTTCACTAAGTATTTTTGGTAATTGAGATAAACTGGGGGGAAAACAGATTTCAGCAATAGGGAGCTGGCTAAATATGTTATTTAATTTATGATACAAATATACAATGAAACTATTCAGCTGTTAGCATTAAGATAGACCTACATGTATTGAAATAGAAAAATGATGAGAATGTATTAAAAAGTGTGTGTGGCAGGGGGAGGAAGCAAGTGGAAATACATATATGGTATAATCTCATTTATATATAAAATGGGGTTTAAGGAGAGTGTAGATAGAACTGCTTTTTCATTTTATACCCTCTGTTCTGTTAGTTGTGGGGGTTTTTTCTTCCTGCAATTGACTTACCACTTCTATAATTTAAAAAAATAATATTTAGTACAATCAAGAACAGGTTCTTATTGTCTCACTTTTGTAGTTTTTCTAACAGTTTTTATGATAGCTGTAGCAATATCAGACTGTAAAGTTATGAGAAGGCCTTCTTAGCATCCTGCAAAGTGACAGACTTCAAGAGGATCCCTTGTCTCTCAATCACTCTCACAGACAGAATCTGTAAGATCCCCAGGAAATGAGAACCCAGTGATTTGGGTTTAAATGATAACATCTTTCATTATGGAATATATGACCCAAGGGCAGTGAATACTTGCTTTGGTGCCAGCAATAGGAAATGCAAGAACAAGGTATCTGCACTTTAATGTCATCCTTTTATCCTTTCTCGTTCAAACGAAATAACGTTTAGGCATCTTAAATAACATGTGCAAATCAGCTCTTCAGCCACCCCAAAAATGCCCCTTTCCCCAAAAAAAGAATCAAAGCATCATGTCCAAACAGAAAATTTTCCAGTCTATGTGAATGAACTCAGCTCAAACTCAACATAAATCTTTATCTACTAAACTGACACTACAGATGGACTTTCCACTGCTCCCTTCCCCTGTCTAGGTCATTCTGGTTTCTAAGCTGATTTAAGTTGATTAGAGGCATAGAGAACACCATGATCATTGTACAATTCTCTGTTGGTCTTTGAATTTTGACAAAAGAGGGAAATAACAACTCTGGTTATTGTTCACTGTCAACAGTGTTTCTGAGATACACAGAATAAAATTTAGATCATTGGGCATCCCATAGAGAGAAGGGAGGCAGTGAGGCATTGTACAGATAAATCTGGACTGAGTGTCAGCAGAATTAAGTTCTAGTTCTGGCCTTGTCAACCTGAGTGATCATAAGCAAGACATTATTTTTCTGGGATTTAATTATTTTATTATTTAAAATACATGGAGCTAGAGCAGAGGTGTTTTATGTTCCTTCCTATTTTATGAAAACTTGGTTCACAATCATTACACATGCTTTTGGTTGGCTGCCCCAAATGCCCTACAAGTGGTACCACACTCAGGTCTGGTCTCCTGGGCATGGTATCTAGGTCTACAGTGAAACCTACCCTGCTACTTTCTACCCTTCTTGCTGTTAAGCTGTCATACTCAGTTAGACACAGTCAATTATCTTGCAGCTTATCTGCAAGGTAAACGCAATATAATTATTTTTCAGATCTGCTAAACCAGGTCTTGATAAGTTGCTTGCCAGATTGGGACTGGGTCCCTTCATCTCTAAAAAGATTGAATTGAAGTAATCAGTTCTTGAAGCCTCATTTTCCAATAAGATAGTATGCATCTATTTAAGAACTCTACATGTCTCAAAGCAAAATAATGACTAAAAATTAATAGTAGACATTTGAAGAAGAAATACAAAATCGAGGCATTGTCAGCTCTGCAGCACGTGGCATTAACCCAGCTTTGGAGGTTAGGAGCATTCAACGGATTAAGAAATGTTATAGGAAAAATCCATCATCTAGAAGCAACAGTTGCCACACATTGGGGATCACCCCCTTGAGTCAGCCTGATGATTCATTATGGGGCCAGCTTGTTGCCAATATGACCATAAATAGATCATTCAACACTGCAACAGGAAGGTTATTTGATGTGCACTGAGCTAGGCGAGTGAAGGGGTCGGCTCCTGTTCTCTGATTGCCTTTTTCCTCTCTGTATTTCAGCAGCCTTCGTAAGCCTTCCTCACTCAGTAAAACCTCCGACAGCCCCTGGGGAGAGGTGAGCTCAGTTTTCTCCTCCCTCCCTCCTTCTATTCCTTGCTTCTTTTGACAGGCATGAGGCTCCTCACTCAGTTCTCCTCCCTCCTTTGGGTTATGGGAGAAAGGAGGTGGTTATTGAATGCTTTTCAGTGACACCTAAAATCTGGGTAACAATTTGGTAAAGAGCAAAGAATTTTTACTCCTTTCTCCCTTGGACCACCATGAAAAACAGTGCCTATTAGTATTCTCAGGTGGTTTACACATTCTTAGAGATGATTGTTCCTCTGTTGCTTTAAGAAGGATGAAAAGAATCATCTAAGCACTAGGATATTCAGACCTTACATTAAAAGTTTATATTAATATTTTTATAGTTATAGCTATATAACTATCCATATATATATATGTGTGTGTATATTCAATATGTATATTCCATATATATATATGTGTGTGTATATTCAATATGTATATTCCTGTATGTGTGCTTGCGTTCAACATATTCTTCTTTCAAGTGTATGTCTATGTGTATCTGTGTTTAACCCTTAGAATGCCAACCTTTCATCCATCAATTCTTTGGCTATGAGGTCCATTGACTGGTACTTTCACATAAAACACATCAATGCTCTCTGAATTAGTAACACAGTGTAACCCAGATACTCACACCTTTTATACAAGCTTAAAAGGAGGGAAATAATGTATCTGATTACCAAAGAAACTGAATTTAGGCTGGAATCTTAGCAGAGGGGTGGAAATTATTTCATGAGTCACTACTTTTTCATTAGAAGATATAGCACTAACCCACTAAATTCTACTTAAGGTTTTATGTTGAACTCAGGTGACATTTAAATTTTGGATGTTATGACAGATTCAATGCCCTATAGAGTGATCAACCTTATAAAATCCTCCAAAAATAATGTTTCATATTCAGAAATGCACTTTATTACATGTATTAAATTCAGTGAATTTATATTAGAAGCAGAAAATGTTGGAAAATATTCCTTAGGAGTAAGCTCTCTAAACATCAAAATTAGAATAAATTTGTCATACCTAAACAAGTCTACTGTTTTAAACTGAGCTCTTACTGAAGGAAGACAAAGATGTTGGAGACAGACAGAAAAAAATAAAAACAACCAACTTATTCATCCGTTGCTCTTTGAATAGCTTGAGACAATGGACATTCCCAGTAACAAAAGCTTTATTTTGTTTAGAATACCAAGTATTTCTAAATAAAAGAATAGTCACTGTATCATTATTTTGCTTTTAATCAGTCTGATGTGTGGACACATGCTACAGAAGAAGTTGACAAGCATCCACAAAATAAACAGGTTTCCCTGCATTAGAAAGCGATGTAGGAGTCAGAATGCAATTAGAAACAAGTGACCTGAGAAAAGGTCATAGAATTCTGTGGTGGCATTATTCCTCTGCAATGTTTTCTATCACCTATGGGTGCACCTGTGCAATGCTCTGTCCCAGAGTAGTAAAGAAAATAGTTGGTAAGAAAAGTCTTTGTTCTTTCAATTATTGTTATTATACAAATAAAGCCATATTTTTTTTAGTGCTCACTGGCTTGTCTTTAAGGAAACTGTTTTGAATGAAAGGTAGTCGTATTTCCCATTCTCTTCTTTCTCTACTGGATCTCCTTCCAAAAACTTTAGCAATCAGATCTGATATCACTGCCTGAAATTTTATTTAAAAAAACAAACAAACAGGTCACGAATATTAGGAAGCTCCCTTTACTGAAATGATCTAGGGATAATTAACAAGAGGCGAGATACCGAACAAACTCAACATGCCTGTACACATCACTTTAAAAGAAATTTACATTTTATTATTTTTTAACTTTTTATTGTATATTGGAGTAGGGACGATTAACAATGTTATGATAATTTCAGGTGCACAGCAAAGGGACTCAGCCATACGTATACGTGTTCATTCTCCCCCAAACTCCACTCCCATCCAGGCTGCCACATAACATTGAGCAAAGTTTTAAAAGTATGCACACCAACAATGAAACGGAGGGATGCAAAACCATGGACGGCAGCATGTCAGAGACCAGAGACTGATAACAATAGAATCAGGAAGGTTAAGGCCAAAGGAAACCAAAAGGGCCTTTCAAGCTATATTTGGAACAGGAAGATGAATGTAGAAGGTAACTAGTTGGGAGTAATGATATAATGTTATCAGATGGTGGAGAAAAGGCAAAACTACGTAAATAACATTTTGCTTCCAGAAAAATGGTGCTTGAACCGACAAAGATACTTTAAAAATCAGCAAAAGGGATAAGAAATTTAAATTAGAGAGAAAAGGATTGAGGAACCTGTAGCCACGTTTAGTATTCATGCCTAGAATAATTTCTTCCCAGAAAACAGGAAGCTTTTGGAGGTGTGATTGTCAAAATGCAATCTGTAATCTTGTAAAAGCTACAAAAAATTAGAAAGTTCATGAAAGGTTAATGATACAGATTTACTCTATTTTCAAAAGAAAAAAAATGGAATTCTGCAAAAATAGAGTTAACATCAATCTCACAACACAAAAGCTACACATGAGTTCCTGTTCCCTCATAAGGACTGTAAATATCTACGTACTAAAAACACTTTAAAAGAGAAAAATACCACACGCTAATGAGCCTATTATCCTAACCAAATAAGTACCTTCACTTTTGTTCATTCCTTCCCAATTCTCACCTACACAAAGATATACCTTTTTTGCATTTGCAGATAGTAAGCCTACATTTTTAAGTGTATTTCTTTAATTTCTCATTATATCAATATTGCATGTTTTAAAATTTTTTCTTAGATTTCACAAGGATAAATTTAAATGAATATATAATATTCTATCATCTACATGTGTACAAATTTAAGTAGTCATTCATTTATTATTAAACATTTTTTGACTTTATAAATCATGCTGAAATGAGGATTTAATACATATAGCTTTTCTCAATTTCTTAGAAGAGTTGATTTGAACCCCTTCCCCAAAATGAGTTCAAGGGATCAATACTTATAAACACTGTATGAACCTAGACATATGCTACAAAATTACATTGTAAAGTGATAATGACTTATTTTGAAATCAGCACTATTTTATAATCATCTTGACAGCACTGTGAATTATTATTCTGATTTAATTGCATGGAAATTTTAATAGATATACAATGGAACTCCAAGATGATATGTGTATGTATTTAGTTTCATGGATGCAAAAATTGTCTATAAACTTATTTATTATTTCTCTTGTGTGTAATATTCCTTTATGAATTTTGTGCATTAATAGGAGTCAAAGTTTCCTTTTCAAATTGTGTTTTATATTTTATATTATATCATGTTATACATGATTTTTCATATTTGTTGTAAATGTTATAGTTTTTTAATCCTTTTTTGAGTTATTTTCATAGGTTTTTTTTAACATCTTTTTGAGTATAATTGCTTTACAATGTTGTGTTACTTTCTGCTGTATAACTAAGTGAATCAGCTATACGTATACATATAACCCCCTCTTGTGTCTCCCTCCCACCCTCCCTATCCCACTCTCTAGGTGGTCACAAAGCACACAGCTGATTTCCCTGTGCTATGCAGCTGCTTCCCACTAGCTATCTATTTTACATTTGGTAGTGTATATACATCCATGCCACTCTCTCACTTCGTCACAGCTTACACTTCCCCCTCCCCATGTCCTCAAGTTCATTCTCTATGTCTGCGTCTTTATTCCTGTCCTGCCCCTAGGTTCTTCAGAACCATTTTTTTTTTAGATTCCATATATATGTGTTAGCATACGGTATTTGTTTTTCTCTTTCTGACTTATGTCGATCTGTATGACAGACCCTAGGTCCATCCACCTTACTGCAACTAACTCAGTTTTGTTTCTTTTAATGGCTGAGTAATATTCCATTGTATATATGTACCACATCTTCTTTATCCATTCGTCTGTCGATGGACACTTAGGTTGCCTACATGTCCTGGCTATTGTAAATAGAGCTGCAATGAACATTGCAGTACATGACTCTTTTTGAATTATGGTTTTCTCAGGGTATATGCCCAGTAGTGGAATTGCTGGGTCATATGGTAGTTCTATTTTTAGTTTTTTAAGGAACCTCCATACTGTTGTGCATAGTAGCTGTATCAATTTACATTCCCAGCAACAGTGCAAGAGGGTTCCCTTTTCTCCACACCCTCTCCAACATTTATTGTTTGTAGAGTTTTTAGTGCTGGCCATTCTGACTTGTGTGAGATGATACCTCATTGTAGCTTTGATTTGCATTTCTCTAATGATTAGTCATGTTGAGCATTCTTTCATGTGTTTGTTGGCAATCTGTATATCTTCTTTGGAGAAATGTCTATTTAGATCTTCTGCCCATTTTTGGATTGGGTTGTTTGTTTTTTTGATATTGAGCTGCATGAGCTGCTTGTAAATTTTGGAGATTAATCCTTTGTCAGTTGCTTCATTTGCAAATATTTTCTCCCATTCTGAGGGTTGTCTTTTCGCCTTGCTTATGGTTTCCTTTGCTGTGCAAAAGCTTTTAAGTTTCATTAGGTCCCATTTGTTTATTTTTGTCTTTATTTCCATTTCTCTAGGAGGTGGGTCCAAAAGGATCTTGCTGTGATTTATGTCACAGAGTGTTCTGCCTATGTTTTCCTCTAAGTGTTTGATAGTGTCTGGCCTTACATTTAGGTCTTTAATCCATTTTGAGTTTATTTTTCTGTATGCTGTTAAGGAGTGTTCTAATTTCATTCTTTTACATGTAGTTGTCCAGTTTTCCCAGCACCACTTATTGAAGAGGCTGTCTTTACTCCATTGTATATTCTTGCCTCCTTTATCAAAAATAAGCTGACCATTTGTGCATGGGTTTTTCTCTCGGCTTTCTATCCTGTTCCAGTGAGCTATATTTCTGTTTTTATGCCAGTACCATACTGTCTTGATTACTGTAGCTTTGTAGTATAGTCTGAAGGCTGGGAGCCTGATTCCTCCAGCTCCGTTTTTCTTTCTCAAGATTGCTTTGGCTATTTGGGGTCTTTTGTGTTTCCATACAAATTGTGAAATTTTTTGTTCTAGTTCTGTGAAAAATGCCATTGGTAGTTTGATAGGTATTGCATTGAATCTGTAGATTGTTTTGGGTAGTATAGTCATTTTCACAATGTTGATTCTTCCGATCAAAGAACGTGGTATATCTCTCCATCTGTTTGTATCATCTTTAATTTCTTTCAACAGTGTCTTATAGTTTTCTGCATACAGGTCTTTGTCTCCCTAGGTAGGTTTATTCCTAACTCTTTTATTCTTTTTGTTGCAGTGGTAAATAGGGTGTTTCCTTAATTTCTCTTTCAGATTTTTCATCATTCGTGTATAGAAATGCAAGAGATTTATGTGCATTATTTGTATCCTGCAACTTTACCAAATTCATTGATTAGCTCTAGTAGATTTCTGGTAATATCTTTAGGATTCTCTATGTATACTATCCTGTCATCTGCAAACAGTGACAGTTTTACTTCTTCTTTTCCGACTTGGATTCCTTTTATTTCTTTTTCTTCTATGATTGCCATGGCTAGGACTTCCAAAACTATGTTGATAATAGTGGTGAGAATGGACAACCTTGTCTTGTTCCTGATCCTAGAGGAAATGGTTTCAGTTTTTCACTATTGAGAACAATATTGGCTCTGGGTTTGTCATATATGGCCTTTATTATGTTGAGGTAAGTTCCCTCTATGCCTACTTTCTGGAGGGTTTTTATCGTAAATGGGTGTTGAATTTTGTAAAAAGCTTTTTCTGCATCTATTGAGATGATCATATGGTTTTTCTCCTTCAATTTTTTAATATGGTGTATCACATTGATTGCTTTGTGTATATTGAAGAATCCTTGCATCCCTGAGATAAATCCCACTTGATCATGGTGTATGATCCTTTTAATGTGATATTGGATTCTGTTTGCCAGTAGTTTGTTGAGGATTTTTGCATCTATGTTCATCAGTGATATTGGCCCATAGTTTCCTTTCTTTGTGACACCTTTGTCTGGTTTTGGTATCAGGGTGATGGTGGCCTTGTAGAACGTGTTTGGGAGTGCTCCTCCCTCTGCTATATTTTGGAAGAGTTTGAGAAGGGTAGGTATTAGCTCTTCTCTAAATGTTTGATAGAATTTGCCTGTGAAGCCATCTGGTCCTGGGCTTTTGTTTGTTGGAAGATTTTTAATCACAGTGTCAATTTCAGTGCTTGTGATTGGTCTGTTCATATTTTCTATTTCTTCCTGATTCAGTCTTGGCAGGTTGTGCATTTCTAAGAATTTGTCCATTTCTTCCAGGTTGTCCATTTTATTGGCATAGGGTTGCTTGTAGTAATCTCTCATGATCCTTTGTATTTCTGCAGTGTCAGTTGTTACTTCTCCTTTTTCATTTCTAATTCTGTTGATTTGAGTCTTCTCTCTTTTTTTTCTTGATGAGTCTTGCTAATGGTTTATTAATTTTGTTTATCTTCTCAAAGAACCAGCCTTTAGTTTTATTGATCTTTGCTATTGTTTCCTTCATTTCTTTTTCATTATTTCTGATCTGATCTTTAGGATTTCTTTCCTTCTGCTAACTTTGGGGTTTTTGTTCCTCTTTCTCTAATTGCTTAGATGTAAGGTTAGGTTGCTTATTTGAGATGTTTCTTGTTTCTTGAGGTAGGATTGTATTGCTATAAACTTCCCTCTTAGAACTGCTTTTGCTGCATCCCATAGGTTTTGGCTCAGCATATTTTCATTGGCATTTCTTTCTAGGCATTTTTTGATTTCCCCTTTGATTTCTTCAGTGATCTCTTGGTTATTTAGTAGTGTATTGTTTAGCCTCCATGTGCCTGTATTTTTTGCAGTTTTTTTCCTGTAATTGATACCTAGTCTCATAGTGTTGTGGTCGGAAAAGATACTTATATGATTTCAATTTTCTTAACTTTACCAAGGCTTGATTTGTGGCCCAGGATATGATGTATCCTGGAGAATGTTCCATGAGCCCTTGAGAAGAAAACGTATTGTGTTGTTTTTGGATGGAATGTCCTATAAATATCAATTAAGTCCATCCTATTCAATGTATCATTTAAAGCTTGTGTTTCCTTATTTATTTTCATTTCAGATGATCTGTCCATTGGTGAGAGTGGGGTGTTAAAGTCCCCTACTATGTTTGTGTTACTGTCAATTTCTGCTTTTATGGCTGTTAGCATTTGCCTTATGTACTGAGGTGCTCCTATGTTGGGAGCATAAATATTTACAACTGTTATATCTTCTTCTTGGATCGATCCCTTGATCATTATGTAGTGTCCTTCTTTGTCTCTTGTAATAGTCTTTATTTTAAAGTCTATTTTGCCCCATATAATAATTGCTACTCCAGCTTTCTTTTGATTTCCATTTGCATGGAATATCTTTTTCCATCCCCTCACTTTCAGTCTGTATGTGTCCCTAGGTCTGAAGTGAGTCTCTCGTAGACAGCATATATACAGGTCTTGTTTTTGTATCCATTCAACCAGTCTATGTCTTTTGTTTGGAGCATTTAATCCATTTACATTTAAGGTAGTTATCAATATGTATGTTCCTGTTACCATTTCCTTAATTGCTTTGGGTTTGTTATTGTAGTTATTTTCCTTCTCTTGTTTTTTCTGCCTGGAGAAGTTCCTTTAGCATTTGTTGTAAAGCTTGTTTGGTGGTGCAGAATTCTCTTAGCTCTTGTTTGTCTGTAAACATTTTAATTTCTCTGTTGAATCTGAATGAGGTCCTTGCTGAGTAGAGTAATCTTGGTTGTAGGTTTTTCCCTTTCATCACTTTAAATATGTCTTGCCACTCCCTTCTGGCTTGCAGAGTTTCTGCTGAAAGATCAGCTGTTAACATTATGGGGATTCCCTTGTATGTTATTTGTTGTTTTCTCCTTGCTGCTTTAAATATTTTTTCTTTGTATTTAATTTTTGATAGTTTGATTAATATATGTCTTGGTGTGTTTCTCCCTAGATTTATCCTGTATGGGACTCTCTGCACTACCTGGACTTCATTGACTTTTGTGAGAGGCATGGATTTGGACAAATCAAAATCCTCACAGAGTATCAATTTCCCCATGTGCCACGTGAAGCAATACAACTCGTGGTGTGTGGTTGGCAGTCTGCAAGACGGTCTCCAATGGCCCCAACCTTTTAATATCAACATCCTTTCCTTCAGTGTAGGCTGCAGTTACTGACTTGCTTTAAAAAAAAAAAATTTATATTGGAGTATAGTTGATTAACAGTGATGTGTTAGTTACAGGTGTACAGCAAAATGATTCAGTTATACCCATACAAGTATCCATTCATTTTCAATTTTTTCCCATGTAGGTTATTAAAGAATATTTTTTTTATTAAAGAATATTGAATGCAGTTACCTGTCCTGTACAGTAGGTCCTTATTGGTTATCTGTTTTAAATATAGTAGTGTGTATATGTCAATATCAAACTTTGCTTTTAATGAACAGAAAACTGTAGCCATGTTGGAACTTCACTTCCAAGCTTGGGTTATAAGCAGGACTTGGCTTCCATCTCAGGTTCTCCCTCTCATCTCTCCAGAATCATTTCACTCTGGGAGAAACCAGCTACTGTGGAGAGGCAGTTCTGTGGACAGGCACACATGGCAAGGAACTAGGGGCTACCAACAGCCATGCATGAAATCCTGGAATTGTGTCCTCTTGGAGTTGAACCCCGAGATGCTTGCAGGCCCTGCCAACACCTTGATTGCAGCCTTCTAACAGAACCTGTGTCATAAACCATGTAGCTAAGACACTTCCAGATTCCTGACCCACAGAAACCCACAGAAAATAAATGTTTGTTGTTTGCAGCAGTTAGGTTTGGGAGTGCTTTGTTACGCAGCAATCAATAACCAGTGCACTTCACCAGTGGTGCTATCATTTAAAACCTATATGCTGAGCTTTTGAGAGAGATTAACAAAAAAACAAAACAGGAAGGAGCAGGCCTTGGGAAACTTATGAAGTTAGGAAAGGATACATACACCGACTTATGACAATTTTGAGGCATATTTTTATAATATGCTTGTAGTTCGCTAGTCCACCCAGCGTGTGGAGGTTTAAAGAAGAAATAGCAGGTGTTTCTGTTAAGATTTCCAGGAGAAGCTGATTTAGGGAGAGTGCTTAGTCACATAGGCCTCACTGAAAGGACTGATTACCTCTAAGGGTTACCCAGTAGGTCATCTGAGGTCCCTGTTGAATCTCTCTTAATTTTATTTCCACTTTTAAACTTGTATGAATAGTTCTGATGATAATTACCAAATGTTGATATGTATGGAAAATCAGCATTCCACAAATATCCAACTTGGGCAGCTTTCATACACGTGTGGCTGCTTGAAATTCAGCAAATTTCATTAGAATCACATGTTTGCTTAGAGAAATAGTCAAAAATCGTGCTGAGAACACACACACACAAACACAAACACACACAAACACACACACACACAAGTAGATGCAGAAAAGAAGAAATCTTAGGTCGAACTTGTAAGCAATGCTCAAAGTTGGATTGGATCTTCTGAGATCCCTCACTGCTACTATTATTGCTAATATAATCTGGATATGTCTCTTAATACTCTGTCTCAAGAGATTGCTATACTTAATGAGACAATAATACTGTTATATATTGCAGGGTTGCTCACTTCCTACATTTTAATTATTCTTTAATGCAGTCTATGCTAAAGAGCATCTTTGCTCAATTGCTAAAATATTATTGTAATCATTATCAAGAATATACATAGTCTCCAGCAATTACCATTTTCAACTGCTTTTCAGATATATTTCCCCATCATCTCCACCATCCACCAGTCTTTAGGAATCCGTCAAGAAAACTTGCCCACAGATATAGAGAACAAACGTATGGACACCAAGGGGGGAAAGCGGCAGGGAGGGGGTGTGGTGTGATGAATTGGGAGATTGGCATTGACATATATACACTAATATGTATAAAATGGATAACTAATAAGAACCTGCTGTTTTAAAAATAAATAAATAAAAAGAAAATTTGCCCATATTCCTTATCATTTCAGTTCCTTCTTCAAGTTTTTCTTCCTCAACCAAAATCCTGCCCTCATCTGAAATAACCTCAAGGATCCTGAACAAGGAGGATATTTATGACCCATATTACATCCTGAAGAGCTTCATTCTGAGTACTCTTTGATCTTCACAACCTCTTTGGCCTTCCCTGTTGCTCTCTTCATGCTTAGAACTTCTCCACTTTCGTGGTCACCCCTGGACATCTTAAACTTCAGGTGGCAAAAGAGAATTCTTGATTTTCTGCCAGTCTTCACCTCCTTCAACACCTGCTCCTCTATAGTTTTCCCCATCTCAGTAAAAAGGACCACCTGTTGCTTGAACAAACATCTAGGAGTCACCCTTGATGCCTCCCTTCCTTTGATTCCCCACACCCATGGGACCACTTCTCCCATGTCCACCTCTACCTAGTCATTCAGATCTTGGCTTAAATGTTCTTTAATCAGAGACCTTCCTTCCCCACTCAATGTGTGGTGATGACTTGCCATCATGTCTTTCTATTTCAATCATCATCACCACCTGATATGTTCTCCTTTTTTCTTGTTTATCATTCATCTCTCCCTGCTTTCTGCTCCCATTATTAGAATATAATTCCATGAGGGCAGGGACCTTACCAGTCTTATTAACCATCATGGTCAGGCACATGGTTAATGAGCAAAACACGTCTGTGAAATTCATCTTAACCCCACACCTCTCCCTCCTGACTACAGTGAAGCTACAACAAGGCTCCACACTGAAACCCCTCTCACTGTGACCTGTGGTCCCTCAACACACCCTGATTTCCCAGTCGTCCTGTCTGCTTCTGATGCTGATATGGACCTGCTAGTACTTCTCCCCCTGGAACTCTGGATCCTTCCTATCCTTATCTTCCCTCTTACTTCTAGTGTTAATTTCTGACTCTGCTCTCTCTTTTTCTACTCTCCAGCAGCCAAGAGTAGCTCAAAAAAATTATAACATGGAGCTGGTTTGACCCATAATAAACACATGCTAACTCAAGCCAGCAGACTCCTCCCTCCTTAGTTCTGCTTTTTTTAGCTGTTATCTTGTTAGCTCCTTACCAGACTTCTACAGGGGCTATAACAAATTTTAGTCCTTCCTCACCTCTGACAGCCCTGACTGGAGTCATCTGTGAGGGCGTCTTCTGCACCTTTTCTCTTTATTTGTGACTGTACCCTTCTAGTTGTTTGATATCTCAGCGCCTTCACCCATGAAATCCTCCCTCCTTTTCTAAAGAATAGGATGATTACTTTTATCTTCAAACTTTATCCCTCCACATCCCCACCAAGGTTCCCTCGGCATTTTATTGCATCAACTACTTTTTCCTCATGGATCATAAATTTCTTCCCCTCTATAAATTTGTCCAGGTCTCCATCATTCTAAAAAATATCTTCCCTGTATCTTACTAACATACGAACTATCTTCAGTCCTTCCTTTTACATTCAGGAAGATGAAGTCTATTGTTTTGGACTCAATTTCCTTACAACCAATTCACTCTTTGACACCTGCTGTTCTGCTTTGTTAATCCTCTTGACTATTTTGGGTTCCTCTATCCTTTGAGTTCTGGCTAGTTTCTGTCTGTTAAATTTCTCCAGAGTGCTGTGTTTATCCACTGTCCTTCCTCCTTTTTCCCTTGGAGATTGTGCCTAATGGTTTCAATTATTTTCATGTTAATAATCCCAAGATCTGTATTTGTGGTCCTAACTCTTAACCTTAACCTCAACCTCAATACCTTTCCTACAACAATTCACTAAATATCTTACCAGGGATGTGCCTCCAACATCTCAAATTGATCAGATTTCAATCCAGACATTGCCTTTGATTCAAACCTACCTCCTCTTTTCTATTTTTTGTTATTGATTCCCTCAAATACTGTTTACCCAACTACAAAAGTTTGGAGTGATCTTTTACATTATTTTTTTCTTCCAGCCTCATAGCTCATCACATTTTCAGCTAAGCCCAGAATGAACATGTTATGGGTGGGTTCTTAGAACAAGCATATAGTGGTTTCTGGTCTGTGATGCAATGAGAAAAATACAGCAGTCCACAAAATTAAAAGATTATACACAAAATTAAAAATCATCAACCCAGAGGACTGCCCTTTGTTCTGAGATTATGTTCTTCATGTGTTAAAAGAGTCCTGTTTTCATAAAGTAAAATTGATAGTAGTGTTTAATTTGTTTTAACATCCTTGCGTGGCAAAATCATGCAAGGCTTTATTTTTTAATCACCAATTAAATCTAAAAATCGAGAAGGTTCTGCTATAAATTCCTCATTTGTCATCCCTCCTTTCCATTCCCAATTTCACCACCTAGCTCAGGGTTTTATTATCATTTTTTCTTGATAATTGCAGCAATCTCCTAATCAATTTATTGGTTTCTATGGCTTTGCTCATTTCCAAATATCCTACATACAGACCACAGTCAGAGGAAACTTCTAAAACCTTGGCCTTGGTCTCGTCTCTTTCCTTCTCAACACCCCTGAACGGCCAGCATCACAATGATCTCTGTCATCTACTGAGATTCAAGATCCAGCCAAATGCAAGGTCCAGCCCTTGGACTCTGTGGTCCCACACTTGATACTTCCTTGTCCAGACAACCTAGGCACTCTCTAGCTCACTACCTTGTTTTCTTCTTAGTTTGTCCCCATCGTGGATCCTCTGACGTATTCGTTTATGTGTTTACTATCTGTCTCCTTCCCACACTTATGTTAGATTATAAGTCACTTGTGGCCAGAAATTTTATTTTTGTTCACTACTGATCTCTAAGGCCTACTCCAGGTTATATGTCTTCTATCATTGTTGAAAAATGTAAATGGGAAAAAAGAATGAATGACCAAAAAAGAAGAAATGAAATCTCTCCTAAAAACTCTCCTTAGGTCAATGGTTCTCAGCTAGGGATGACTTTGCTCCCAGGGTCAGATGGTGTGCGTGTCTCTTCCTTCTTGGCAACAAAGGGAAATTCAGTCGTGTACGTAGGAAAACCAGCAGTGCACACTCCTTTGTGACTGTCCACTTTAGGGGACAAACGGTGTCATCTGACGCTCCTGGCCATGGGAGAATGGACGGTGCTGGTCTCCCCACCAGGAGATGCTAGAAGTTAGGTAATGTATGAACAAAACTGGTGAAGGTGAATAGAGAGAAAAGGGCAGTCAAAGATGAGGCTGTTACTCTGGAAACCCAACAGCCCTTCAGCAAAAGAACTCAATGCGTCAATTGTCAGTTCAGCTGAACTATTTGTGAATGGAATGCTTTCTGTTGAATGAATGAATGCAGTTCCATAATTCACAAAGTCTGACTCAAAATGGGCTGAGAGATGGAGCATGATCTGACTGATCAATTACTGCACATTTTCCCTCCTGTAAACCACAGCCATTTGGTTTTACTCCATCACCCAGACATTAGTAAGCCACAGCCAGTTGTAGGAGAAGCCTTGTCATTTATAATGTGACTAGATAATTGTCCATCAGCTATTTTCCACAGTGAGAAGCATTTTTGATCTGAGGACTAAAGCCTGTAGTTCAATGATGACCTTTCACTTACACCTTTCTTCCAGTTAGAAGAATCTTATGGTCGTGAATTGTAGAGTTCTAGAATTCAGAAGGTCTACAAAAGTCTTTCAATTTCCTTCTGATGTCTTTTTGCAAACTGTGCCAAATTCACTAAGAAATATGCTTATAAGAAATGTGGTCAAAACTTTCTGAAAGGGATACCCTTGGTTCTGGTCTCCCTGGTCTTACAATCAGAAAGCTTTGTTGTTGTTGTTTTGTTGTGTTTTCTCTCCAATGCTAGACTGGCAAATCCCCCTTCTAACTTGTCCCTTTTTATCCCATTTTCTAAGGAGCTGTCAGAACTACTGACCCTTACTTAGGAAAGAGGCATATAGTACAGAATATACCCTAATAGTTTCCCATTACATGCAGATTCTGCTTAGGGAAACATTTTATTTAACCCAAGGTCTCCAGCAGTTTTACCATAGCCTCATTTTCAAAATATAGTTCTATACGTTGATCATCCTCCCAGAAATGAGGAAAAGATGCAGAGAAATTGCCCTAATATCCTTAATACATTTTGTACCCTTAAAATTAGGATGCAATCTATCCTTACTTCTCATCAAACTAGAAGCCTAAATGTCAAGTAAAAATTCTGTCCATAATGAAGTCTTACTAGTCCGGGTCAAGGTGGCATCGTGTCATCTAAAATCCTGCCACAAGAGGGAGTAAAACTCAGCGATCTGCAGCCCATTGCCCTGCCAGAACAGCAAGGTTGGCTGTTTTACCTTTCTCTTTAAACAAATGATTCTCAGCTCAGTTGCCCCAGAAAAACACCAGCATCTGGTGTGCTGTGTTTATTCTGAGGTTACTATTTCTAAAAATAGTTTTCTGAAAAATTGCCCTCGCAGGCTGGGAAGCACACAGGCAGAGTGGTGAGCGAGTGGGAGGTACTCCTGCCCGGAGGGAGGCTGGAGGCTGGGAGTGCAGGACAAGAAAGCACTAAAAAAAGCACAAAACTAGTTGACATGAGAGGGCTGCAGGTGCCCATGAGGAGGGTGGCAGGCTAGAGCCAACAAGCCTGACAGAAGCAGAAGGTCGGCTGGGAGCTGTGAACATCCGTGCTGAGCCTCCCAGAAATGAAGAAGCAATTTGAGGCTGGCTTGCCCCTCATGGGCGGCAAAAGGGGGTGGCTCTGGGCAAGAGGTTTGCTTTAGCCAGATGGTGGCAGAGGAAGGAGGACTTGCCAACCTCTGCTTGTCTTCCAGACAGCACAGGGGAAAGTGCGTGTGTGTGTGTGTGTGTGTGTGTGTCCACATGCACATGCTAGAAGGTGGCGAGAGGAGAAAGTCAAGATTTTAGGGGTTCTTTCCATTTTCCTTGCCCAAGTTATCCAATCTTCCAATTCCTAGGAAAGTCTTACCATTTTTAGAGAGGCATTTGTGTTTTTCTATGGGTTCCATTCTAAGATGCCCTGAAGAACTAAAGTAAAGAACTTCAATACTGGACTTTCTGTCCGTCTGAAGGGTATTGGGGGCAGTATTCCAGGTATCTCAGTGGGGAGCTGTGGGCTTCTCCTCTTCAGACACCCAGCCCTCTATGCAGCAGCGCCAGCTTCCCTTTCACGTCTCTTGTCGCCATGTTGCCTTTGGAGAGTCAACTCCTACTGCCCTTCTGTGGGGTGGGGACAGGTGGCAGCAGTCAGGTCCTGGATGGCACCACAGAGCACGTGAGAGAATCCAGTGCACAGACCACACTGTACCAGCTGCTTCCCTCTTCCATGGACCCCAAGGCATGTAGGAAGCAGGGTCTCCAGGTCTCCTCCATGGCAGGTTGCCGAGGGCAGGGCTTCTCTGTGTCACCCTGATGAACTCTCAGGAGGATTTAGTCCACTTGGACACTGGAGGAGTCCACTCTCTGAGCTTTCAGGGTCACTGCTGAAACGTACAGGCTCTGAGTCTCTGGGTTCAAGCAGAAAGAAGACCAGTTTGGGTTATAAGAGCATTCTGGTTTCCAGCGCCTGCTCTGTTCAGATCTAACTCTGATTTCAGACAATTCATCGAACTCCTCCCAGCTTCCATTTTGCCATCTCTAAAATGAGAATGTCCCATGAGACTTTCTGTGGAATCTTTTTCTGGTTCAAAAGGTCCACAACTTCTGTCGGGTGAATGGAGATCTCCGACCACATCTAGCCCAGCGCCTCCACCCAAGAGTCAGTAGGGAGAGGCCTGGGGCAGAGTGCCCGCCAGCCCCAGGGTGCACAGCCATACCGTGTGTAGGAGGAAGCAAATTTAGAAGGAAACAAGCTTCATTTATTCTGCCTGATATGGTTATCTCTGTGAGGCTTGTGCCCATGCAAGCGAGATGAGGCTGAGGACGCAGGGGAGGGGGACAAGCCTTCAGATGTCAAATGTTTAGCAAAGGCTTTGAAGTCTGACAATTGAGACTTCCGCTAACTTTTGTCTCTACTTTTACAGAAAGGGAAAGAGGGAGAGGGGCGAAAGCGGTGGGAGACAGAGAGGAAAAGAGAATGAGAGAGAGAGTGACAAAGAGAAGATAAAAATTGATCCACCTATGAGACTATCATTCATGTAGGTTTCATGCAAAGATTAGGCAAATATTATCTAAATGACGTGTCATCTGGGACTTTTTCTCTGACTGTCTTTCAGACAATCCCTGGCTATCATTCTGAACTAACGCTAAACTTCAAGCCACCGTGACACCTCCACGTGACCATGGAAATTGTCTGAGTGCTGAGAAGCATGAATGGGCCAACCACCTGAGAATCACGCCAGGGTAGAATGAGCACATTCCTAAAGCCTCTGCCTGCAGGGAGGGAGATAGGAAATGCACAGGAAACGGTGGACAATTATCAATGCAACAGGGCAAAGGATGACCTAGGGCTAGATTTTATACAGGTCAGGTACACAGAGGTAGAAAACACATCTGTGAGCCATGGCAGTCTAGGAGGTGTTCACAAGTGAGATGGAAATTGAGTGCTGAAGTAGGTGTGAGTTTATGTATACAGATGGGTGTGTTTTGAAAAAGGAATCATGAAAAAACCATTTAGTTGTCCGCCTTCCTCATCTCACCATTAACCAACCAAAGACATAAAATATATCTCTCTGTGGCCCAAATCTTTACATAGTAACCAGGAAACGGCCCAGAGCAAGCTTTTCCAGTTTAAGTTATAATCGTTGAGGGTGGAAAATTGGTGAGATGGCAAAATGATTGTGCATGAAGGTCCCTGATCTTGTCTGTGAAGCTTGGCCATGCCCAGCTCCATTGACTAAGGGTCAGGTCACTATTACAACCTCTCCACGGGAATGTGATGCTACGTGTGTAAGCAATTCCAGGGACACCCTCTCTGGGTTTTTTTTTAAATACTTCAAATATAGCATTGAGTTAGTTGGCCTCTCCATTAAAAGGACAACAGCACGTGGTAAAAGGAGGGCTTCTGTGGGAGGACTCCTGGGACACCAGGCTTGGTTAAACATTAGCATCGGAAAAGAAAACTAGTCAGAAACTTGAGATACTGGAGGATTTCAGGAAGGGAAGGCCTCGTCTGAGACCACAGAGGGGCTGCCAACAAAGACCGTGATGCCTCAGTTCAAGGAAATGGGCAATCCCAGAACACACGATGGAGAAAAATGTTCTTAACTGTTTCCTCTGGAAATCACCCCTGAAGGGATGCCAGGCTCTTCTAGAATCTCTACTCACTGGTGCTTCTAGCCTGCTGGATGGGTGAGAGGTAAAGTACAGACCTGATGGGAAAAATAGCAGAGTCCATGGCTCTTCCTCTAACCCCTCCACTCATCTGCTAACTGGAAAATTCTCCTGAGTCGGGTCCCACGAGGTCACACGGATTTCTCATTTCACGTGGACCGGAAGAGAAGCCACTGATGAAACACCAGAGGAGAGATTTTCCAATATGGTGTGATTTCGGAGACCCCTTATGTCCCATCACGAATATGTCACAGTCCCCCAAATCCTCCCCGCAAGAGGTAAGTGCAGAAACTGCAGAAAATGTCTGTTCCAGTTTTGTCCAGCCTGCCTGTGGACTAAAAAAATCCACGAGAGAGTCCTAGGCCTTCAAGTATGCACTCTTCCTCTTCGTGCCCCATCCCATTACCTCCCCAACCCCCAGAAGACAAAATACATCCAGAGACAAAGGATGGCGAGCGGGGCCGCGGCGACCTGAGAGCAGGTCTGTCTGGTGAGAGGAGAGCTGGGAGCTGGGTGAGACGATGCAGGGCCAGCAGTGCTATCGCCGGAGGCTGGGGGGAGCGGGGCACATGAAGGCTCACGAGTGGGGCAAGCTCTCCGACTGCAGGGCTCACAGAAGCCCCGCCGGACTCCTGGCCCCAGCACCTCCAGCCACATCGACTCCATCCCTGCTCCTTTGTCTGCTGCCCCTGTGCCTGCCCATCGGCTCCCCTCTCTGTCCTCATCCCGGGGAGCCAGCTGCAGCGTGTAGGAGAGACGGGCCCTGTCACGGCTGTCTCTAGTGTGTTATTGTTAGTGTTACGTTACAAATCCCGTTTCCATGCCGGGGTCCCTCGGGGGTCATAACTAGGAGAGGCCATGACCTTGTCAATAAACAGAACCCCAATCCTTAATGTAACCACTTTGCGTCCCCTAGGCCTGCTCCAAGCGTTTATATATCAGATTCCTCTACCGGGCAGGAGCATCTCAGGGGGGCTCCCCTGGAAATGCCAGATACAGGGCACGTGAAGTGGATCCGATGCTATTCCTGGTGGCAGGTGGAAGTCAGCGTGGGCTTGGCCTGTGCCCGCCCAGAGGCCCCCACTTGTCACACAAGGGTGTATTGGGTGAATTATCACCAGTCTGAAGTTCCTCTTGCAGCTGAGTTCCCATAAGGACGAGGCCAGGACATTAGCCCTCAATAAAGTTCTAGTTCCCTTAGAGGACCCTTAGGTGACTTGTCTGATGCTGAGCTTCACGTGTAAGAGCACGGAGCAAAATGGAAGCAGAGTGTGGCGTAACCAGCAGAGAGACAAGGCTGGCTTCCACCACCTTCCATATTTTGTGCAGATGAATCTACCGAACGTCGTGTGTTTTCTTTCCCAAAGCAGATCCAGCTGATGAAGTGTGGGTAGAACCAAGTGGAAAAAATGATCCAGACTAGATCATTCAACAAATATTTCAAACTGGGTGCCTACCGTGTGCCAGGGATACAGTCCCCACCTGCACATGGATGCCACACGAGTGAGAGAAATAAAAGACAGTGTGATGGGGGCCGGGGGTTGGGGAGCAATTTTTTGCTCCTCTTTTGCATCTAATACTCAACTATCTCAGAAACTCTTGATGCCATAACCTTGGCCTCCAGAGTTGTCACTCTCCATCAGTCCCCTGACTGAGCCCAAGGAAAAAGATGTTCATGAGTGTCTGTTGTTGGGACTGAGAGATTGACATTTAGAGAGAGAAGTAGTCCTCAACTCTGTGAACAAATATAGCTTCAAAGTTTTACCAGCACTGGGAATTCCCTGGCTGTCTGGTGATTAGGACTCGGACCTTTCACTGCTGGGGCCCAGGTTTGATCCCTGGTCAGGGAACTAAGATTCCACAAGCTGCACGACACAGCCAAAAAAAAAAAAGTTATACCAACAGTGTTGGCTTGTTTCTAAGGCATTGCAAAGTGTTTATAGGGGCAAATAGGGGGAGAATGACAAGACGGTCGAGCTAAAGGGGCTGTTATTATTTCTGCTGAGTGAATCACACTCAGTACAGAGCGAGAGGGGAGCTTCGTGCCCTAGAAGCCAACCCTCTTCTTATAAATGGGGAAACTAAAGTCTGGAAAGAGAAAGATCTTTGTCTAGTCACAATATCAGCTCCTGATTTTGTTAAAAAAAAAAAAGTGTAAGGTAGAGAAAGAAATAACTGAAAAAGAAGTGAAAGGGGGCAAATGAGGGAAGTGAGTGACCTAAGCAAGCCTCCCTTTTCTCTCCTAGGTCCCCGCAGGTGTCCCAGCCTCAGAGACTTCGGACCCCTTTTGAGAGACCAGTGAGGCGTGCGTTTACTAGGAGAGATGGAGCTTGCTTCCCTGACATACCCTAAGCCTCTAGAAGAGCACCTGCCTGCCCTTGGTGCTCTGAAACGATTTACTGAGTAAACAGAGCTGCCTTGAGGGTCTTTCCTGGCCAAAGATCAGAAGTGAGGGGGGAGAAAGTAAAGCAGCTCTGAGGGCATGTGTTTCACAATTTGGGCTTCCAGATCCACCTTCATTATCAAGAGGGGTCTATTACAGAACACCCATCAGACCAGTGACTCCCACTTGGAGAGATTGTATCAGTTGGGCTGTAGTTATTATAAGACGGCCCAAACATTGTCTGTTGTCTGATCAGTAATATCTGTCCATGCAAACAAGCCCGATTATTTCCCAAATCAATGTAAATAGGGCTGGGATTAATAAATATAAATCAGTTTTTAAAAGGACAGAATATCTAGAAACCTTTTGTCACTGTGTGTCAATGAGCCCTGCGAGTATAAACACAAGCAGATATTTTGTTATTTTCTTGACATTCAAAAGGCATCAGAATGTTTGGAAATGACTGCTATAGACCTATCCACTCATTTCACAGATAATGTTTCATGGATTCTCTTGGAGAAGGACCCGGACCTGCCCACAGTCATTCAGCCCTTTGGTGGCAGGGCCAGGTATCAACAGAGGACATCTCTTCCCTTTTCTTTCCACCACATTCCCTTAGGTGGCATCTTCCTAAACACCCTGATCTGAAAGGCCTGCCCAAGTCAACCTAATTTATTTCTGGAACAGAACTACTCATGGCAGGGACTGTGTGCCGGGCACTCATGATGGCCGCTGCCCTCCCATCAACTCAGTGGGGCAGGTGTTATCATTATCCTCGTTTTATAAGTTTAAAAAAAAATGGTGGCTGGAGGGGCTCCATCATTGCCACATGGTTAGCAAGTTGCAGAGACAGATGCAAACGAACTCCAGAGCCCAGATTCTCACCCACTTGGTGTACACAACTTAAAGAGTTCATTTTAATGGAAATCACTGGCATCTCTTGAAACAAAATTTAAGGGCATCAAAAAGCAGCCTTCAGTAGTGTTGGCTCTAGCCCCCTAGCGTTTGCTGTGGGCAAGGAAGGGCAACAGACCAGACAGGGGGTCCGCGGACAGCCCGGGGGAGAGGACAATTTCTCAAGTGAAAAAAACAGACTCTCAACACCAGAACCACCAGAGTGTTTCCTACAAATCCGTTTCCCAGGCTCCACTCGTCAGCAACTCCAGAAGGCTCTCTGGTGTGGAGCTGGAAATTCTGCAGTTGTGACAGACACCCCAGCGGCTTTGAGCACACCCAGGTTTGAGAACCCGAACCCCAGGCAGGGCGTGTCAGCACGGGAGGAAAAGAAAGGAACCCAGAAGGCAAGGGCCAGCTCCAGCCTCCGAGGAGCCCAGCTGAGCCCCAGAAACACTCCTGCTCTTTCACACGAGGCCACACCCCAGGGCCTGGCTGGCTGGAGGGAGTGGGGAGGGACGTCTTTCATGTCCCTGGGTGTGCAGAAGGTTTGCATGTGTTTGTTTAGAACAAAGCCTGTACTTAACTGACACAAGAGAAACAGATTTTATAAATAGATGTGAGCATGAATGGTTTTTATGATTAGCTTGTTTTCAATCACCATGCCTAACCAGTGTCTGTGTTCAACTAAGTAAATATTTCTATGGTGATAGTATACACAACACAATGGTCATTATTTAATGTTAATACAAGTACCATATGGGAGGTCTTATCATGCTAGAGCCCCAAAGCATAATAAAAGCAGATAGGAATAGATAGGCAAGGGTGGGTTTTGCTATACAGTAGGTTTGATAAAACATCTGCTCATGCAAATGTTGGCCAAGCAAGTATTTCTGCAGAGATGGCTCTCCCCAGGGCATCTTTAGGGCCAGATCAGCTCACCAGGATCTCAGTTTTTTCCTCTTACTCACTCTCTGACCTTGGATAAGTCTCTGTACTAATTGTTTAAACATTCATGTCTCCATTTCCCTATTCTTAGGAGTTTGCTTCCCTCTCCAGAGAGTATTGAAGATTAACTCCTGGTGGATTCTTGAGTTCAGAAGGGTGGTACTGAAATAATGCCTCCTTATTTTAAGTAGTCCAAAATATCAAAGGGAGGCAATCCAGTACATTTTCCATCAGCAACTGGAAATTTGGGAACACGGGAAGCTTTCTGAGATTGGTAAAATGGCCTTGGACAGGACAAACCTTCCTAGGGCTTGTACTAGGATCAAGACATTTGCCAGATTCTTTGTACTCCTGGGCACAACTGTGATGATAAAGGGCATGAAACTGGAATTATTCTCCACTGACACATAAGGAGAATGAGAATATTAAAGCTTTTAGTGCTGTGGAAGGGTGTATTTTATCTTTTCACAAAAGCATGAATTCTTTAATGTGCCTTTTGTGTCTTCATTGAATAATACTACAGTGTTTAGTGCAATAGAATGTCCATAGTCTGTTTTATATATAATCTGGTTTCACCTTCAGAACTTGCCCTGAAGAGATAACAGTGTTCAATTCTAGGATTCAGTGTTTTGCATCCATGTGTCCTAATGAAAACTATCAGCATTAAGAACTCTTAACCCCAGTGTTCATTGCAGCACTACTTACAATAGCCAAGACATGGAAGCAACCTAAGTGTCATCAACAGAGGAATGGATAAAGAAGATGTAGTACGTATATACAATGGAATAGTACTCAGCCCTTAAAAAGAGGGAAATAATGCCATTTGCAGCAACATGGATGGACCTGGAGATTATCATACTAAGTGAAGTAAGCTAGACAGAGAAAGACAAATATCATATGATATCACTTATATGTGGAATCTAAAGGAAAAAATGGTACCAATGAACTTACCCACAAAATGGAAACAGACTCACAGACTTCAAAAGCAAATTTATGGTTAACAAAGCAGAAACGTGGTGGGGAGGGATAAATTAGGAGTTTGGGATTAACATATACACACGACTATGTATAAAATAGATAACCAACAAGGACCTACTGTATAGCACAGGGAACTCTATTCAATACTCTTGTAGGAACCTAAATGGGAAAAGAATCTGAAAAAGAAAGAATATGTGTATATGTATAACTGAACAACTTTGCTGTACACCTGAAACTAACACAGCATTGTAAATCAACTATACTCCAATATAAAATAAAAATTAAATTTAAAAAAAGAACTCTTAATATTTGTTTTACACTTTACCTCTACACAATGCTTTCACATTCATTACGTTATCTAATCCTCACAAGCCCAGTGGATAGGCACTCCCAGCATCCCAATTTAAAGATGAGCAGAAAATCTCAAAGGCTTGTGATTTGTCCAAGGAGAGTTACACAAGCATAGACCTAAAACTCAAACCCAGGACTTCTGCTCTGTAAGCCTAATGTTTCTGAAGACTCTTCTTTGTAATTTGGAGTTCGGAATTGGGCCCAGGGAGGAGGAGTTATCCAGAGTGGTCACGCTCTGATGAACTCTAAGATTAGGCTTGAGGTTCTGTTGTTTCTAACCCTTCTGGAGAAGCCAGTTCCAGGTGCTGATCTTTCACAAGCACTCTGCCGTCGCTCTGGCCACTCCGGCCATCGGTCTGGCTGAAAATCTGGCATTGTTCTGGCTTATTTACTATCAAAAAGGAAGTCAGACCTAAGTGAGAAGAGACGCTGCCTGACCAATGTTTAAGGAAAGAGATTTGAATTCCCAACTGTGTTATCTAATGTAATGGGATTCTTTCCAGATGATTGGCTCTGGTCACCATAAATCCAGGAACAATATGTTCTTAAGCAGATTTGGAATGGCCTCCAGGGAAATTGTACGTTAATGCAATAGACGGCGTGTGGCTCAGAAGGAAATGATACGCATCTAGGTGGGGACAGGACTGAGTTAAGCAACCCTTGTGATACCCTGGCTTCCCTGTGCTGGGAAACTGAGGGAGAAGAGTGCGGTGGGTGGTGTTTTACATGTTCCAGGCAAGACTTTGCTCCAGACCCTGCCCTGGAGCCTCTCCCTTCACACCTCACCCCAGAGCCTGGGACCAGGAAAATCACCCCGTCTGACCCAAAGAAGCTGCTCCCCCAGATCAAGAACAGGGGCTGCTTTAAGTGGCTGTGGGAATCATGTGTGCACATGTGTTCATAAGCTCGTGGCCTGCTCGTGTAGTCACAGGAGGAAAGAGGAAAGGGTTGGCAACTCAGGGTATTAACAGGCTGAACAGCACGGGCCAGTCTGCGGCTGCGTTCTGTTCTACTCTGACCCAACTGTCAGGCATGTTTCTTATTATTCTGTGGATTTGTCTAGCGCTGATGGGTGCGAAAAGGCTGGTGAAGCAATAGTCGTTTAAGTGAAAGCCCTCTACACGATTCCCACAGTCTTTCCTCATGCCTTGGGGCCCTTCAGGGTTTAGAATTACAGCTCTCAGTAAATATCCCTAGACTCACACTCACAGAAGCTGTGGTGAAACGGCACCAAGTCTGCCATGTCAATCCTTGACAAAGCCGTGTATCCACACACTGGTCAGAATGGAGGACCTCCTAACGTTTAAGGAGCGTCTAGCACATGGCAGGCGCTGGTCTAAGTGCTCTCTGTGAACTTGCTGATTTCATCTTCACAGTGATACTAGGAGGTAAGTGCTCTCAGCACTTACTTTTGATAACTGGGGAAATTGAGGCACAGAGAGGTTAAGAGACTTGCCAAGGCCACACAGCTAGTAAGTGGTGGGGCTAGGACTCAGGCCTGTGCAGTCAGACCTCAGCATCTCTAAGCTCTACCTCTTTCTGGAAACCAAGAATGGAAAAAGGACAGTTAAACGTTATTATTTCACACTAAGCCTAACATCACTAGTTAAGAAATGAAACACTCATGAAATATGAATAAAGTCTCTCCCCTTTACAAATGGGGACATTTTAACATAAGAATTATGCTCTGTTTCTATCTCAATATGGTTGCCAGCCATAAGCTTTTGGCTGGATCATCATATTTCAAAGGATTTGCGTGGAAAGACCTGTGGGGAAGCTGTAGGGGGAGAAAACTGCTGTGTTTTGCACATGATGGCATTCTTGACCCAGTGCAAGTCAGGCTTCAATAACAAGTAATTTTTCTAGCTGTGGTGACAAGTTGTCCTGAGCCATCCAACACACATCTTTTCTTCCCTGTTGACCCATTGAGGGGGGTGAGAGACAGATGGTCTGGGTCTATGGAGGAGTATTTTATGTTGTCCTACTCAAAGCTAAATAACCCGAATGAGGCAGCTTTGAGCTCACTAATTCTGTGTTCTCACCAGCTGAGCCATCACCCTGGCTTTCACAGGAGAAGAGGAAAAGAGAAATTCTGAGATGGTAGCCAGTGAAGTCTCTGGAGTATGGAACACGAGCAGGATGCTTATGGGAAGTACTTGGAGAAAGATAGCAGAGGTAAAACCGCACAGAGAGTCCATCACCAGGCAGAAGCTGCTCTCTGAAGACTGTCCTACATTTCAGTATTTTCAACCCGATTCTCTTTGATCACTTTTTTAAATATAAGAATACATCACTTTGAGAAATTTTTTCCCCTCATAGGTGATAATATTCATTTAACTCTGGATGATGTAAAAATATCCTGGGGTGATATTATTTTGACCTGATTTGAAATCTTATGTTAAAAAACAATGTGACAGTGTTATAACCAACAACTTTGGGGACCTAATCAATGCAGATCAATCCAATGACTAAGTCACTTTCCCTAAATTCCTCTCATTTTTAATAGCAAGAGCTCTTCAATTATTAGGAGGATGTGTATCATGTCATTTTAAGCTATAGCCACACATCTTCTTAAATTAGAAGATAAAAGGCCCAGTATATACTGTTAGAAGGAAAATAAAATGCATGAACTTTCCAGAAGACAATATTTACAGGAGCTTTGACAACAGGCATAACCAAAAAACAATGGGGGAAAAAGAACCCTTGAGGTCAGTCTAAATGTCCATTAATATGTATGTGTATGATACATTACATGTATGTATGATACATAAATATGATGAAATAATATATAACTACGAAAAGTAGAGAATATTTAAATAACATGGAAACATGCCCTGCTATACTGTTAAGTGAAATAGTAATTACAAAATGAAATGTATAATACCAACTCACTTTTAAAAAACAAAAAAATGTACATGTGTGTATGAATGTGTGATATGTATTGTGATATTTGTAGAGAAAAACAAACAAAAGATATATGCATGTATAATACTAAAACAGCTATTTAATTTCTTGCTGGTAGGGCTTTGTGTGATTTTTAATTTTGTCTCTTCGCTTGTTTATATATTATAAGTTTTTGACAATAAACTATAAAATAAATACAGACAGGGTGATATTTAGAATTTTATTTTGATGTCTACTGTACACCTTGGTGTCAGTATAAAACTGGCTATATTTATCATCATAATTAGTTCTACATATTTTGCCTCTCACACATCTCTACTTAACAATTCTTACCCTGGCCAGACCTTTTAATAAAGATGGCTGCTATCTGACCAGCTGATCATTTAAGTTACTTCTTCTGTTGCTGTTTATAATTAGGCTTCCTAAACTTATACTTGTCATTGTCATTTATGATTCTGTTATTTTTCCAAGGTTCATTAAATCATTAATTATTCCATCTTTGCAGTGTGTTTTCCAATGTCCTGAACCATGAGATTCCAGTTTATCTGCAGTGTCTTTGAGCCATATCTCCTCAAAGCAACACAGTGATTCAATTCAACAACTATTTCTTGAGTACCAACAAGGTGAAGAACATGCCACCTGAAAGAGAGGGAATGACACCAATGGACAAGACAGAGCAGCTCAAAGTCTAGGGACCAAAAAAAACCAGGCATAAGTAACCTCAGTACAGTGATTTCAAAAGCAGTAGACAAGCACCCATTCCAACTCCTGGATACATCCTGCATCTCTACCAACTTCTTACAAAACGCTCATTTGCTTTGTTCTTTTTCAAATATCTCAAGTTGGAAATATCACAAAATGGGAAAGTGTAGTATTACACATCTTTACTAGACATAAATACTCAAAAAGCAGGGACATGGTTGTATTTTGATGGTGATTTCTTAACAAACTCCAACCCGCCCACAAGGGAGCCAGACTAGATAAATGATCGCTGTGTGTCATCCAAACTCACTGGCTTATCACCAAGTGTAGACCCTCAGGAATTCTAGTCACATAAACATCATTTTGCAGGTGCGGAAATGAGAACACAGAGAGGAGATGCATCTTGTCTTCTTTCCCCAGAAGCTCATTTTCAAGTTCACATTAGTCGCAGGATTACTGCTTAAGCAGTGGGGTCCAGATCCTTCAGGTATTTTTCTAACTGCAGGGTTCTCTCCATTATAGTTAGAGTTTAGGGTTTGAGACTGGTTGTGGGATGAACTCTTGAGGCAGAATTTACTCCAACTGCTGCTGCACTGTTGAGTAGATGAGAAAACGGGGCTCACTGTTTGTCAGCAGTGTCTCTGTCTCGTCTGTGTGCAGTGATGATCGGTATCTTGTTGCCTTAGAGACTGTCAGAGCCGGCATCTCTGTTTATCTGCAGAACGCTTGGTGGTTTCTGAAAACAGGTGTGGCCTGGTTGAGCATAGCATAGCCACAATCTTTTTTTTTTTTTTTTCAGAAGTTGCTTTGACTCTGGTGGCTTTTACCAACTTTCCAAATGTCACTCAGTCTCCCTCAGAGGCTATTTGTCAAGTTGTGGGTAAACTAGTCTCTTACCTGTTTTTTCTCTGTATTTTGAGAGATGCAATACTAGATAGACAAAAAAGCTTATGGAAGCAAAAACTGGTTCTAAGGAAAAATTTTGTGTTAGTTGTGGCCTCTATGTGACAACTTGCTCTGTTCCTCTTGCTGGTGGTGTGGCTTCTGAGGTAAATTACATGAAGAAAACCAGTTCAGTTCTCATTTGGTAATCTCCAGTGCGTTACAGAGATGGGGGAGCTGATACTATCGCTGACCACCATATACATAGCCCCACTGGTATGGACCTTATGACCAGTAAAAGTATTGAAAGTACATTAATACTGGGTCGGATAAAGCAAGAAAAACAGACCATAATCAGCTACGGACACTTCACTAAAAAAGAGAGAGAGAAAAAAAAAAATGTATATATATATATATATATATATCCAAATAAGGGACCATCTGGAGAGAGTCATGAAAAGAGTTGGAGAAGCTGAGGATGTTTTGCTAGAGAAGAGATATTTTAAGAAAGCCAAGAGAGCTGACACCAAATATTGGGAAAATCACATACAAATGGATAAGTAAACATATTCGTTAAAGTGCCAGAAGGCAGAAGAAGGTCAGAACATAGACTTAGAGTTTACAAGGGGACAGAATTTAATTCCACGTAGGCAAGACTTTCTAACAAGAGCCCACCTAACAATAGCGAGAAACATGAAATTCCCATCCCTGGAGCAAATGCCTGATGGCTATTTGTCAGGCTTCCTTCCTAGGAGGGAGATTGGATTAGATCTCTAAGTTCCTTTCCAAATGTGAGATACTATCTGTCTAATTAATTGCCAGTCATAGTCTTAGGTATTGCCCTGGGCTCTCATCTCCCTTTCGGTGAAATTTGGATTCACTTCTCCCTAACAGGTTAGATAATCCGAGTAGATTCACATCTTTAAATCAGTAGCCAGCAGGAATAGTGATGGAGGAGAGATAAATTCCCAGACTTTCTCGGTATGATTAATTAGTGCTTCAGAGCCTTTTCTTGAGGAAGGCTGAGGAGACCAGGAGGCCAGTTAGAGCTGAGCGTTGTCAATACTGTGTGAAATCAGCCAGGTGCCCACCTCTGTTCGCCTCCTCTAAGGAAAAATTAATTTCCATTTTTGGTTGTTTGCGTTTGGGGATGTTTCGGTGTTTGGTGGGGGGTTTTGTTTGCTTGCTTGTTGGCCTGGAGTTCCAAAATGCATCGAAATAAATACTTGGGTGGCCAAGCCACCTTTGTCTCTCTTGTTGGTGAGAGTTGAAAGTACACGATCTACAGTCAAGTTTTGGTGTCAGCTCAGTCCCTCATGGGCTGTGTGGCCTTGTACACACTGCTTCACTCTTCTGAGCCCCATTCTCTCATCTCTGAAATAGGGTAAGCACTATTTTAGAAGTTTAGAAGAATTGAATGAGAAAAATACTTGGAAAAGTGCTTTATATGCTTTGAAGCACCTTTCAAAATTAAGTTATTCAAATTTTCTCAACTGTGTGTTGCGGTCAGTGTAAAATATAAAAAGCTCATTTTTCACTCCTTGCATTAGACATTTTTTATTTATTTGTTTGTTTGTTTGCTTGTTTGTTTATTTTGCCTTAGAAGAAACACTTCTTGGTCTTCCAATAAGTTCTGTAGAAAGACAAATGATTTCTGAGGACCATCGTTTTGAGTCTACACTTGAAAAAAACATGAGGTGAGCATCTGGAAAATTAGGTCTTCCACAAACTCTCAACTCCAGGTTGGCATAGATAAGCAAATAGACAATTAGCAGGAACTATTGGGTTTTATAAAGCACAAAGGCTAACAATTCAGGTAATAAACCTGGACATTTATAGGGAATGGAGATTCTAAGTATCCAGTCCCATGTTTCAGTTCTTTGTGGTTATTAATGATACTGGACATCTCATCAGTATGTCTGCTCTAAGGGGAAAATATTCACAGAGAGTCCCTCCCGTGTCAAGCGGTAGAAAAGGTAAAACATTTCACGAGACAGAATTCAGCAAAGCTCCCCACATGCTTGTGGCAATGAAACTCTGTGACCCTGCCATGTTAATAATCTCTTCTAATAAATACTTTGCTGCTTGATTCAGACCTTTTCTGCATAACATTGAGTCTGTCTGTCTTGTTTTCTTTCCGCACAATCATAGAAGATAAGTAGCCACAAAGCTTCATTCTGTTATCAAAGGTGCAGTCAAATGTTACACTTCTTAATTGTGGCAACGAGACACACCCTGGTGAGAGCAAGCTTTACACCTTCACAAGAAAACAGAGAAAACAAGAGGTCTTGGGATAGCTTGTACAAACCAAGAAAAAGGTGTCCTAATCTTGAACACCCCACTTAAGAGTGAGCAGGACCATGCCGTGATGACACGGAGAAGCTGGTCTATCCTTATCCACTTTCCCCCTTTTTCCAAATGGACGTCTGAGCCCTTGAGCTACTGCACAGAACTCAGCTTCACACCAGGGCCTCCCATCTCACCTGCTTTCTTCAGTACTTCAGGCCCAAATTTCCTGACGTTGGATCCTTCACAAAGAACATGCCCGAGGCCCATTCTCCCAGGACACAATTCTCTAGCCCTAGGAACAAATTCTGACGAGCCATCCATGTCTATTAACCTCGATTGTGATATCCATCTTAGGGACCTGCTTTGTGTGTAACAAGTGAACTTCTGAAGATACCATCTTATGTGAAAGGAATGATTTTAGTTGCAGAAACGTCACACATAATGGCAAGCTGGCAGAAAAGATCAGTTGTAGACAAAACTCTGAGCACCTGTAGAATCATACCATACAGACAGCTGCCCACTTGGCCCTGGCATGGATTCCGTGTTGTGGAAGAGGATGTACTCTCACACTGTTACAATTTCCTGGCGTGGTCGTTCAGTCAAAAGAAAAAGGGTCACTGTGCTGACATTTTCACCCTAAGTCTTGATCCTGTGGAAGCGTGAGACTAAACTGAAGGCAAGGTAACCAGGCCTTTATGAACAAAAGTAGAAAGAAATATCTTGGTACACAAATGTTCTCAATTTCATGCCTCTCTATCTCTCTCTCCATCTCCCCACCCCCATATATATTAAACACTTCCAACATTACTGCTATAGAACATGACAACTGAAACCTGGGCTTAAATTGAGTACTATGTTGAATGCATTTGGGTATTCAATCATTTGCTAATTAAATTTCTGTTACTTAAGCATGAATTTAACTAATGCTTATTGAACATCTACTTTATGCTAGGCAATATTCTGGTCTCTGGGGATATAGAGATAACAAGGCAAAGCCCTGTCCTCCAGAAGCTTACAGTCTACTGGGTAGACACGCAGGAACAGCAGATTAAGATGCAGTCTTGATAAACTCTGGGTACAATGGAAACTTAGAGCAGGGGCGCCTAGAATAGTCTAACAAGGTCAGGAAAAGCTTCATATACAATGTGGTATCTATGTTAAATCCTGGAAGAAGCCAAGAAGGGCCTCCCGTGAAGACAGACCAAAGGTTTGATTCTTGGCAGTGAGTCCATCCTAAAGGTAAGCAAGATCAGATTACGTGACAGGCACGGTGAGTTTTCCAGCATGACCAGACACAGTAGGACAGGGAGAATTGAAAGAGATGAGTTTGGTGAGAAGATCTTGAAGAAGATCATATTGGGTCCTGTGTGCTTTGGTATCATTTACAGCCAAAGGCCAGGGGCTGGGTAGAACTCCTCTGAGCATGCAATTTGAATGACTAAGGTCAAGGAATTATAATGTTAGAAGGAGTTTAGAAGTAACATAACACCTGATCCCAGTGCGTAAGTACCCTTCATAACATCGCAACAGGTCCCCAAGCATCCTCCCTAGGGAACACCTCCCATGAGAAGATAGGAGAGTGAGCTGCAAATAGGATGAATGTTGAGCTACACAGAACAGTTAAACAAACCTTGTTGACTCTCAAATCAGCTTCAGCATCGCTTTTAAGTGAGGGTCGGGGGCCTCCCACTGGGCTTGGGATGGAGCAGCTCCTACTGGAGCATGTGTACACTCAATATTGCACCAAAAAAATGACACTTTCAAAACCTATTGGTAGGAAATACATGGTGTCTTTTATAAAGAAAATCACTCTCCCTCATTGAATGGATGTCTTTATACTTTGAGTGTGTTTAAACAAATTCTTTTCTAGTACGGATATTCTCTGTAAATGATACCAAAACTAAGGAGATTGGGGACAGTCCTGGAACCCAGGTACCATGACAACCAAAAAACGAAGATTTTAGGAGCAAATGAGACTATAAGAACATATCACATCTCAGCCCATAGAAAATTGTTCATAGATTAATTTCTACCCACTTTCTATCCTCATTTTGGGTATAAATTGTGTGCCCATTGGGTCCTCCGTACCCATAAGTGCTTTTTAGCTTTTTAAGACGAGGTCTCTGTGATCAAAATTAGCATGGAGTTTCAAGCTCTTTAACTTCGTTCTTCTGCTTCAAGAGGAACATTTTCTTCTATGGATGTTTAGAAAAATCAGCACCTCGATTTGTGCCTCAAATAATAGGAAATTCTCCGCTTCTCAAATAATCCAGGTCTTCCACCCTAGGGTTTCAGAACTATCACTGTGTGACCTTCTGGATGGTATATATGCATTGCCAGACACTAAGGTTGTCACAGCACTGGCTTCATGGGGTCCTGTCACCGTGTATTCATTTTTTATTGCTGCTGTCACAAATTGCCAAAAATTAGTGGTTAAAACAAAACAAATCTCATATCTTGTAGTCCTGGAAGTCAGTGGTCCTAAAGTCAATGTGCTGGCAAGGCTGCATCCCACTGGAGGCTCTAGGGGAGAATCTAATTCCTTTCCTTCTTCAGATTCCAGAAGTTACCTGCATTCCTTGGTTAGTGGCCTTTTCTTTCATCTTCAAATCCAGCAGTTTAACATCTTCCAATCTCATTCTCACCCCAACCTACCTCCCTTTTATGAACCAAATGGTAAAAACATACAGTCTGTGCCCTCCTGCCAGAATATAATCATTCTGGAGGGCAAGAGATGACCCCTGACTCTCTCATGTTCAGCATCATTCTGTACATCAGTAGCAGGTTTTCTCCATCACCAGCTTCTCTGGGCAGGTCACTAGGCATTTGCAGAACTCTGAAGGCAGGTCCCAGAATTCCTGTAAATGGCACAGTGTTTCTGACGATAGGCCACACTACAGACTGTGTGGATTGATACTTCTGTCTCAGCCAGTCAACCAGTTTATCAGTAATCAAGAAATATGTATTAAATTCCTATTATTGTACCTGGCACTCTGCTACATGCAAGGGAGACAGTGGTGAAAACTTCAGATGTTCAAGCATGATCAATAGAAAGTATCAAATAAGCAAACAGAATAACAAGTGAAGTTCAGCTGCTCTTCAGGCAGAAGGCAGACTGCAAAATAACATCATGCAAAGCATGAAGGTTGGTGTCTACCTGTATAATAAAACTACTGGGCTATGGGACTTCCCTGGTGGTCCAGTGGTTAAGACTTTGCCTTCCAATGCAGGGGGTGTGGGTTTGATCCCTACTCAGGGAGCTAAGATCCCACATGCCCCTTGGCCAAAAAACATAAAACAGAAGCAGTATTGTAACAAAATCAATAACGACTTTAAAACTGGTCCACATCAAAAAAAATCTTTTAAAAAAGCCAGAAATGTTAATAAATAAATAAAACTACTGAGCTAGTTGCTCAACAATAATAGATAAGCATGAAAAGACTTAGACCCCACGTGCAGAAAGGTTGCAGGGCAACTGGGCAGACTGGATGTTATCCATAAGAGAAGAATAAGTTAATTATAAACACAAATCAAGAGCAGAAACAGAGGCACAAGAGGAAGAATTGTTTAGCAGAATGAAGGGGCAGTTTATGAAAGCACAGGTTGGAGGAATAACGAAAGCAGGCTGAAGAGGTGTGTTCGACGCACAGAGGAGCCAAGGAAGATTTGGACACTCCACAAAGAGATCCCGATGTGAGGGAGGAATTGCTGGTGGTCGGATTAAACTGTTCTGCCAACTGCATCCACGTGCGTGTGGACAAATCTCGATGAACGTTGCCCTAGGAATGTCAGGCGTGGTAACAAAAGGAATGCTCCTTGAGAGACAGGATCGTGTCTCCCTCTAGTAGTAGGACCCAGAGTAGTGCCAGCCACAGAGCAGGCCATCAGTAAAGAGTTGTTGAATGAATAGATGAATTAGTGAATGAATATAGAGATAAAGGGGTCAATAAGGAATCACACCTCAGGTCAGGGACATTAATAGGCAGATCTGGCTACCTCTCTGGATGCAATATTAAACACCCAAAAGTGAGCTATGATCCCTGCCTAGGGAGCCAAAGAAACCCAGGTCCAGAGCTGGGGGGCTTTAAATCACAGACACAGCTTGTGCCTGATGATCTGAGCAGGAGGGGATGCTTAGGGCCCTTTCTATTACCAACATCCTATAAAAGTTCTTATGGGCCTGGCTTAAGAATCCCATGAAGGGCTTCCCTGGTGGCGCAGTGGTTGAGAGTCCGCCTGCCGATGCAGGGGACACGGGTTCATGCCCCGGTCCGGGAAGATCCCACATGCTGCACAGCGGCTGGGCCCATGAGCCATGGCCGCTGAGCCTGCACATCCGGAGCCTGTGCTCCGCAACGGGAGAGGCCACAACAGTGAGAGGCCCGTGTATAGCAAAAAAAAAAAAAAAAAAAAAAAAGAATCCCATGAAAATGAGAATGAGTAAAGGAATTGGGGATTATTTCTAGAAATTCCCCTGCACTTCCAACACTCCATCCTTATATCTGTTAAGCAACCTGCTCTCTCCCCTGGTCTTTGTGGCATAAGCTCCACCACCTGCCCCACCTTAGGACTGAGAGCCACTGGATGGACCAAGCCATTGGCTGATGGAAGAAAAGTCTGCAGACAGGGAACTGATGGAGTGAAGTACATTAGACTAAATTTGGGCTTCGAATGAAGTCCCAAAGCAACTAATTGCCACACTCTTTTTTTTTCTTAATTAATTAATTTATTTCTATTTTCAGCTGTCCTGGGTCTTCGTTGCTGTGCTCAGGCTTTCTCTAGTTGTGGTGGGAGGGGGATACTCTTTTTTTTTTTAATTTTTGATTTTTTTTTTATTATTTTATACAGCAGGTTCTTATTAGCTATCCATTTTATACATATGAGTGTATACATGTCAATCCCAATCTCCCAAGTCATCCCACCACCACCCCCACCGCTTTCCCCCCTTGGTGCCCATGTGTTTGTTCTCTACATCTGTGTCTCAATTTCTGCCCTGCAACCCGGTTCATCTGTACCATTTTTCTAGGTTCCACATATATGCGTTAATATACGATATTTGTTTTTCTCTTTCTGACTTACTTCACTCTGTATGTCAGTCTCTAGATCCATCCACATCTCTACAAATGACCCAATTTCCTTCCTTTTTATGGCTGAGTAATATTCCCTTGTATATATATACCACATCTTCCTTATCCATTCGTCTGTCAATGTGCATTTAGGTTGCTTCTATGTCCTGGCTATTGTAAATAGTGCTGCAATGAACATTAGGATGCATGTGTCCTTTTGAATTATGGCTTTTTCTGGCTATAAGCACAGCAATGGTATTGCTGGGTCATATGGTAATTCTATTTTTAGTTTTTTAAGGAACCTCCATACTGTTCTCCATAGTGGCTGTATCAATTTACATTCCCATCAACAGTGCAAGAGGGTTCCCTTTTCTCCACACCCTCTCCAGCATTTATTGTTTGTAGATTTTCTAATGATGGCCATTCTAACTGGTGTGAGGTGATACCTCATTGTAGTTTTGATTTGCATTTGTCTAATAATTAGTGATGTTGAGCAGCTTTTCATGTGCTTCTTGGCCATCTGTATATCTTCTTTGGAGAAATGTCTATTTAGGTCTTCTGCCCATTTTTGAATTGGGTTGTTTGTTTTTTTAATATTGAGGTGCATGAGCTGTTTATATATTTTGGGGATTAATCCTTTGTCCATTGATTCGTTTCCAAATATTTTCTCCCATTCTGAGGGTTGCCTTTTCATCTTATTTGTAGTTTCCTTTGCTGTGCAAAAAATTTTAAGTTTCATTAGGTCCCATTTGTTTATTTTTGTTTTTATTTCCATTACTCTAGGGGGTGGATCAAAAAATATCTTGCTGTGATTTATGTCAAAGAGTGTTCTTCCTATATTTTCCTCTAATACTCTTTTAGTGTCTGGTCTTACATTTAGGTCTCTAATCCATTTTGAGTTTATTTTTGTGTATGGTGTTAGGGAGTGTTCGAATTTCATTCTTTTACATGTAGCTGTCCAGTTTTCCCAGCACCACTTATTGAAGAGACTGTCTTTTCTCCATTGTATATCCTTGCCTCCTTTGTCATAGATTAGTTGAACGTAGGTGAGTGAGGTTATCTCTGGGCTTTCTATCCTGTTCCATTGAACTATATTTCTGTTTTTGTACCAGTACCATATTGTCTTTATTACCGTAGCTTTGTAGTATAGTCTGAAGTCAGGGAGTCTGATTCCTCCAGCTCCGTTTTTTTCCCTCAAGACTGCTTTGGCTGTTTGGAGTCTTTTGTGTCTCCATACAAATTTTAAGATTTTTGCTCTAGTTCTGTAAAAAAGGCCATTGGTAATTAGATAGGGATTGTATTGAATCTGTAGATAGCTTTGGGTAGTATAGTCATTTTCACAATATTGATTCTTCCAATCCAAGAACACGGTATATCTCTTCATCTGTTTGTATCATCTTTCATTTCTTTCATCAGTGTCTTATAGTTTTCTGCATACAGGTCTTTTGTCTCCCTAGGTAGGAGGTAGGTTTATTCCTAGGTATTTTATTCTTTTTGTTGCAGTGGTAAATGGGAGGGTTTCCTTAATTTCTCTTTCAGATTTTTCATTAGTGTATAGGAATACAAGAGATTTCTGTGCATTAATTTTGTATCCTGCAATTTTACCAAATTCATTGATTAGCTCTAGTAGTTTGCTGGTGACATCTTTAGGATTCTTTATGTATAGTAGCATGTCATCTGCAAACAGTGACAGTTTTACTTCTTCTTTTCCGATTTGTATTCCTTTTATTTCTTTTTCTTCTCTGATTGCTATGGCTACGACTTCCAAAACTATGTTGAATAATAGTGGTGAGAATGGACATCCTTGTCTTGTTCCTGATCTTAGAGGAGATGCTTTCAGTTTTTCACCATTTGGAATGATGTTTGCTGTGGGTTTGTCATATACGGCCTTTATTACATTGAGGTAGTTTCCCTCTATGCCCACTTTCTGGAGAGTTTTTATCATAAATTGGTGTTGAATTTTGTCGAAAGGTTTTTCTGCATCTATTGAGATGATCATATGATTTTTCTTCTTCAATTTGTTAATATGGTGTATCACATTGATTGATTTGTGTATATTGAAGAATCCTTGCATCCCTAGGATAAATCCCACTTGATCGTGGTGTATGATCCTTTTAATGTGCTGTTGGATTCTGTTTGCTAGTATTTTGTCGAGGATTTTTGCATCTATATTCATGAGTTATATTGGTCTGTAATTTTCCTTTTTTGTAGTATCTTTGTCTGGTTTTGGTATCAGGGTGATGGTGGCCCCATAGAATGAGTTTGGGAGTGTTCCTTCCTCTGCAATTTTTTGGAAGAGTTTGAGAAGGATGGGTGTTAGCTCTTCTCTAAATGTTTGATAGAATTCACCTGTGAAGCCATCTGGTCATGGGCTTTTGTTTGTTGTAAGATTTTTAATCACAGTTTCAATTTCGGTGCTTGTGATTGGTCTGTTTATATTTTCTCCTTCTTCTTGGTTCAGTCTCGTAAGGTAGTGCTTTTCTAAGAATTTGTCCACTTCTCCAGGTTGTCCATTTTATTGACATATAATTGCTTGCAGTAGTCTCTCATGATCCTTTGTATTTATTTTTATTCTTTTTTTTTTTTTTTTTGTGGTACGTGGGCCTCTCACTGTTGTGGCCTCTCCCATTGCGGAGCACAGGCTCCGGACGCGCAGGCTCAGTGGCCATGGCTCACGGGCCCAGCCGCTCTGCGGCATGTGGGATCTTCCCAGACCGGGGCACGAACCCGCATCCCCTGCATCGGCAGGCGGACTCTCAACCACTGCGCCACCAGGGAAGCCCCCTTTGTATTTCTGCAATGTCAGTTGTTACTTCTCCTTTTTCATTTTAAATTCTGTTGATTTGAGTCTTCTCCCTTTTTTTCTTGGTGAGTGTGGCTAATGGTTTATCAATTTTGTTTATCTTCTCCAAGAACCAACTTTTAGTTTTATTGATCTTTGCTATTGTTTTCTTTGTTTCTATTTCATTTAGTTCTGCTCTAATGTTTATGATTTCTTTCCTTCTACTAACTCTGGGTTTTGTTTGTTCTTCTTTCTCTAGTTCCTTTACATGTAAAGTTAGGTTGTTTATTTGAGATGTTTCTTGTTTCTTGAGGTAGACTTGTACTGCTATAAACTTCCCTATTAGAAGTGCTTTTGCTGCATCCCATAGGTTTTGGATCGTCATGTTTTCATTGTCATTTGGCTCTAGGTATTTTTTTATTTCCTCTTTGATTTCTTCAGTGATCTCTTGGCTATTTAGTAACATATTGTTTAGCCTCCATGTATTTGTGGGGTTTTTTTTTACTTTTTTTCCCTGTAATTGATTTCTAATCTCATATTGTTGTGGTCAGAAGAGTTGCTTGATATGATTTCAATTTTCTTAAATTTACTGATGCCTGATCTGTGACCCAAGATGTGATCTATCCTGGAGAATGTTCTGTGCACACTTGAGAAGAAATTGTAATCTGGCAGTCCCCTTTTATGTTATTTGTCGTTTTGCCCTTGCTGCTTTCAATAATTTTTCTTTGTCTTTAATTTTTGTCAATTTGATTACTATGTGTCTCAGCATGTTTCTCCTTGGGTTTATCCTGCCTGGGACTCTCTGTGCTTCCTGGACTTGGGTCGCTATTTCCTTTCCCATGTTAGGGAAGTTTTTGAATCTAATCTCTTCAAATATTTTCTCAGGTCCTTTCTCTCTCTCTTCTCCTTCTGGGACCCCTATAATTCAAATGTTGTTGCATTTAATACTGTCCCAGAGGTCTCTTAGGCTGTGTTCATTTCTTTTCATTCTTTTATCTTTATTCTGTTCCACAGCTGTGAATTCCACCATTCTGTCTTCCAGGTCACTTATCCATTCTTCTGCCTCAGTTATTCTGCTATTGATTCCTTCTAGTGTGTCTTTCATTTCAGTTATTGTATTGTTCTTTAATTCTTCTAGGTCTTTGTTAAACATTTCTTGCATCTTCTTGATCTTTGCCTTCATTCTTTTTCTGAGGTCCCGGATCATCTTCACTATCATTATTCTGAATTCTTTTTCTGGAAGGTTGCCTATCTCCACTTCATTTAATTGTTTTTCTGGGGTTTTATCCTTCATCTGGTACATAGCCCTCTGCCTTTTCATCTTGTCTATCTTTCTGTGAATGTGGTTTTTGTTCCACAGGCTGCAGGATCGTAGTTCTTCTTGTTTCTGCTGTCTGCCCTCTCAAGCAGGGACTATTCTTCATTGTAGTGCATGAGCTCTAGATGCACAGGCTTCAGTAATTGCGGCACGTGGGCTCAGTAGTTTTGGTTTATGGGTTGTAGAGCGCAGGCTCAGTAGTTGTGGTACACAGGCTTAGTTGCTCCATGGCATGTGAGATATTCCCAGACCAGGGCTCAAACCCATGTCCCCTGCATTGGCAGGCAGATTCTTAACCACTGTGTCACCAGGGAAGTCCTGCCACACTCTTTATGTAGACATTTTTTTTCTTTCCTTCCTTTTGCCTCAGCAGGTCTTATACTGTCCAGAGGCCCTTTGAAAATTGCCCTCAGCTTTTTTCAGTTTTGTCCCTTAGAACTGAGAATGCCTTTTAGCCATCATCACAGTCAATGGGGGTTTTTTAAATGGATTTTTTGTGAATGAAAATGTGAATTATTTTGCGGGAAAAAAAACCCAAAAGAGTCAAATGACCCTGTTCTTCCAAAAAACAATTTTCCATAACAGGCAGGGAACTTAAAGTGGGAGAAAGTGGCAGTGATTGAACTAGAGGTCTTGTTCCATAGTCTCTGCTGTTTCCTAGAAGCTAACACCTGAGCACCTCCACCTTTTTCCACCTTTACATTCCTTTACTCCTTCATTAGGAGAAACCAAAATGTTGCCCAACTACACAGAGCAATTCCCAGCAAGGGACAAGAGGAGAAAATAGAAATGAAGACCTAGATGGGAGAGGACAGAAGGGTAACAGTGATGACGTGAACATGTAAAATAGCTGTGGCCTCAGGTCTCCCACCCCAGGGGCCTCCCCTTCCTTAGCCAACAGGCCTAGCAAAGGCAGTGGATGCAGCTTTGAAGGAGAGTCCTGGACGTGATTGCTGTAATGGTGTTTGTGGGCCCTTTGTCTACAGGGAATGAGTGCTGGTGACCTGCTCATCATGGTCAGTGGCAAGAATCAAATACAGTAAGTCCTCTACATACAAATGAGTTCCATTCTGAGAGTGCATTTGTAAGTCCAATTTGTTTGTAAGTCCAACATAATTAGCCTGGGTACCCAACTAACAACAGTTGGCTATAGAGTACTGTACTATAATAGGTTTACAATACTTTTCACACAAATAATACATAAAAAACAAACACAAAAAATAAAGAAAATATTTTTAATCTTACAGTACGGTACCTTGAAAATACAGTAGTACCAGCTACATCACCGCTGCTTTTATGCTTGCTTCTGGACATTCTGGGCTTGAAATAAAGATACTGTACTACTGTACCCTACACAGTACGGTACAGTAAAGTACATAAAAGCACAACCATTTGTAGTGGATTCATGCACATGACAATGTACTCTAGACACGTGAACTAACCTCCACAATTGGATGTGCGAACGCACGTTTGCATCTTTGAAAGTTCACAACCTGAAGGTTTGTATGTAGGGGACTTACTGTATGAGAAACTAATCAGGGAAGCCCATGAGGAAAAGTGGGACAAGACTGGGTGGTGGGAAGGGAGCAGGAAAGCGTAAATGGGCACCCCTGTGAGGAAGAACCACTTCTCCACCAGCGTTTGCTTCATCTTGCTATCTCTAGAGTGATGGATGAACCATTAACAGAATGACTATGTTTAATGAATGTTTAGAAAAAGGAGGTAGCAGACCCAGCAGAAACTGGCTCCATCCCTCTTTGGACTCAGGTTTCGCTCTTGGCTCTGGCCTTGAACAGCTGCTGACACTTTCATCTTTGGACAGACTGAGGCTAGAAGTTCAGTCCATGCTATGTGGTGAGGTCGGTACCTCCCCTTGTTTTCATTTCACTGGTCTCTAGCCCCACTTATCATGGTGCAATTAAAGGGGCTGTAACTTTGCCTGTCTTGGCTTGCTTACTCTTTGGGGATTTTCCTATAATTTAAGCATTTTTAATCAAAATTCAGTTACGTGGAATTTTTAATTAAAGTCCCTCCCAAGTGAAGAAGGGGGGCAAAATGAGGTCCTTGATAGTCTTGTGCATTTTAACTTGTAGAGGGTCTCTTTCTGCCTGAAACTCTTTTTTAGTGAATTGTCCTAGTTGACTAAACCCAGTGTTTTTTGCCCCATCACCACATACCCCTACAGGACTTTCAGAGAAATTCTTCCTTTCTGTACACTGATATAAGCATCATATAAGCCTAAGTTTTCAAATAAAACAGATAGCCTGGAATCATTTTAATTAGAAAATATCCTATAGGTACAGTGTATTCATTTAGCTTAGGAAAACTAGCAAGCAGATTTAAAAAAAAGGTTTAGGGCTCTTAACAAGGAATGCTCTATATAAGGGTATTTGTCTTTGCACATTGAAGAAAGTCTGGGAGAGCTCAGGTATGCATCCTAAGCACACCTGCTCCCAGCATGTGCTATTTTTATAATAGGTGCAGTTTGGGATGGGGTATCACCAAAAGGAGCCAATGAACAAGAAAATGCAGTGAGTTTGCTTGGTTCAAGGACACCCTGGAAAGTAGAACTTTAAAGACACTCCACGATTATTTCTGGGTCTACAGTTATGCAGGTCATCAATTCAACACCATCTTAGTTCAAAACACACACTCTCTTGTGAGCCTCCGTGGGGTAACTAACGTTATGCTCATGAGTCTAAATGGGGAAAACACTAACCTGGGAGAGAGGGCACCGGCAGTCCATGAGCTCCTGTATCACACAGTCAAGGTCTAAATCCCAGCTCTGTACAATGCCCAGCTTGTATAATGCTCATGATTTGAGGCAAATTACCTGACATTTGTATGTCTTAGTCTGCTTCTCTTGTAAAGGTAACAGTGACTACACTGTAAGTTTATTGTGAAGGTTATATATGAAGACAGAGGAGAGCTTAGCCATAGTTAGTATTCAATGAATCTTAGCTATCATTGTTAACTTCCCCAATAAGATTTCTTGTATAAGAAATGTTCTATTATCAAGTTACTCAGAACTTTATGGCATAATTTTCAGCTTATTTTCAATCAATGGAAATCTTGAAGAGAAATATTTTCATATAAAAGTCTTCTTAATCCCTGTCCTCTGTCCTATTAGGCTGTAAGAAAACATTAGATTATCTCTTATAAGTTTTAAGAATGATTAGGTTTTGCCACTGAATGTAACCTGCACAAGCATAATATAAAAAGTGCATTGATCAACCATAACTTTCCAAGAATCTTAACAGCTTTACATTTTTGTAATAGTGGACCCAAAGGAATCAATTTAAAAATGGAGATACAGTTAATGACTGTCTTCTGTACTGTACTCACTTTCATTAATAATAATAATAAAAAAAGATAGGAAGCCATCGTAAGCAGAATTGAAACCTGCAAAACAAGTTAATCTATATGTAAGGCTAGGGGTGCCTTCTACAATCTATAAGGCACCGTATATGTAAGATTCTAAGTTGCCCAGTATAATATGATCCAGAGCAGTCAACACTCCCTTTACGATATCTTGACAGTTCCTCTGATTAGAACTCATGAGTGTGTCTCACTAACATTTCCATTTACAAAACAGCCCTGTCCTACAGAGTCATCTAACAGCTGCTTTTCAAGGGCTTAGATCTTTAGACTATCTGTCATCAATACCACCTGAAGGGTCACGGTGTCTAAAAGTCCATGGGTTCTTTCCTCCCAAGGAATTGGTTGTCTGAGCTTATGAGATGTGTGTTCTGGTCCTGACCTGGGGACAAGGCCAGGCGCCTACCCACGGGTCTCTGGCAAACCCTCCAGTCCATTCCCCCTACTGCAGCCATCGTGACTGTTTCAAAACAAAAATCGTATCGGGTTACCTTCTATAAGACCACAAATGTTTAAAAGAAACGAATCATCTTCCATGGAATCCCACTGTTCTTAGGATGAAAACCAAATTTGTAACATGGTCTACAAATCCCTATGGATCCCTCCCCTCACCCTGGCCAGACAAGCTATAGTTTCGACTCTTAACTTCACTGCCAAGAGCACTGACACATCTTGTTCCTCCCCCCTGGAACACTCTTTCCACTGCCCCCTTTAGTCCTGGCTCAGGGAACTCGGACATCCATTCTTTCTAGCTCAGGTCTGGTTTGGGCCCTTTGTGGTATGAATTCATGGCACCAATCTCAATGTTTAATTACATATTTATCAGCACAAGTCTTTAATTAATACATTAATACTCTCTCTAGGATACAAACCCCAGGAGAGAAGAGACTATTTGTCTTACTCATTATTGCATCCCCAACACTTAGCATGTGGTGATCCTTCACAAGCTATTTACTGAATGAAATAATTTTTGTCCTGATTCATTCAGTTTTACAGATATATAAAACTTTCTAATTAAAAAAGTTAAATCAGATTAATTTATACATTTCATCATCAATCTTCTTTACTAAAATAAAATTGAAAATTACCCAAGACCATGGTGTTCCTGAAATCTTGCCAGTGTGAGAGTCTTTAACCCAACATTACCTTCTCCGTGAGACTTTGCCTGGCAGCTATTTCTAAACCTTAAATTCCTGCCTCAATACTCTCTCTTCCTCTTCACCCACTTTAATTTTTTTCCTTACCATTTATTAAGATTTAAATAAGTTTGTCTATTTTATTGTCTGTCTCCTATGGATAGAATGTTAACTTCATGAGGGAGGAAATTTTGACTTTTTTGTTCACAACTGCATTCTCGGTGCCTAGAACAAAGCTTAGAACACATTAAGAACTCAATTAATATTTGTTATCAGATACTATATTTCAACTCAGCACAATTAGACCCACCAATTCGGGTACTAATATCTTCTCAACAAAACCATAGATACCATAAGAAAAACAGATAGCTTTCTCTGATGTGATGGGTTTTACAGACTGCTACTGTCCAAAATAGTAACCACCTGCACATGTGGCTGTTGAACTCTGAAATGTGACCCGTCCAAATTGAGATGTGCTTAAAAATATAAAGTATACACTGGATTTCAAAGAATTCATACAAAAATAAGAATACAAATATAATTTTATAACCATATAATAATTTATAATAGAATAATATAATAGAATAATATAATTTTATATTAATTGCATGTTAAAATGATAACATTTTGGATGTACTGAGCTAAACCAAATACATTTTTTAAATAAAGTTTTTTCTTACTTTTTAAATAAGCCTACTAGAAAATTTTAAATTACATATGTGGGTCAATTATATTTGTATTGGAGAGTGCTGTTCTTGAATATAATATTCCAATGCCTAAAAATATTTTTAGGGGGGCCAATTTAAGGATGCAAATCAAAACGTAAAGAGCCCAATCTCTTAATCCTCTTTGAAGGAGTTCATATTATTTGCAGGTAAGGAAGGAAGGTTTCAGAAAATGAATTCACTTTTACATGGAGCTTTAATCTCTTTCTTTCCCAGATATGAAACAAAGGAATTTTGGTCGAACATGGAGTGGGCTTGGGAGTCAGATAATGGTAAAAGGATTATTTATTTGTCCATTATCTGGCACATAATCACTGAATTCACAAACGAGACTGACCTAGCTTGTCTTAATTCTTTATTATTCTTGTTATGTTTCAGAATTATATTCCTCCTAAAACATACATATGGGTTCTTTAGAGGTGTTATCTCCATTTTATAGTCTGGACTAAGAAACTTCTTTTCTCATGGGCTACTCATCTAAAAAGAGTGGATTAAATCAAAAAAGAAAACACCTGTCAAGTTCGTCAGTAAGCATGGCATAAATGAGTGTCCAAGGAATTTGTCTAGAGATAATGTACTCAACACATTTGTAAGTACCTTTTCCACCGGTCAGTAGAGTTTTAAAATGATAATATATTAAGCCTATCTTTGAAGAGGGCAACCTTTTGTGTTTAGTGAACACATAAACAGTTAATTTCAACATCATGTGGTAAATTCTCTGATAAAGAGAAACACAGGGTACAATGGGTACACCAAAAAATAAATAAATAAATAACCAGACCCTGCTTGGTTAAGACCTGTGAGTGAGTGTGTGTGTGTGTGTGTGTGTGTGTGTGTGTGTGTGTGGTAGGGGTGGTAGGAGGGGTAGTCAAGGAGGAACTAGTGCTGTATCTCCAATTACAGATCAATGTTATTGATTACTTAATAATTAGACCTTCTTTGTTTATCACCATCTCAAGACAGGTGTGCTAGATTAGTTTGAAAGTGACGACTTCCTCCTTATCAGGACTTTCACCCTAACTGTCCTGAATGGTTTGTGCTAATAAGGAGTAATGAGATCAAGGGGATAAGACAGGGGATGAAGATACTCTGCATTTTTTTTTTTTTTTTTACTTTCTACGAAACTCTGCCATCCAAAAAGGGAGGCTTTCATCCTTAACTCTGATGCCATAGTGTTATGGTTACTCAGCCAAGCATCCCTGTCAGTCTGTACATCCACTCAAGCACCTCTATGAGCATTTGAACAAATCTAAGATGTCTCTTGAGAGAGTCTTGGTTTGCCTGCAGGATTCCCCAGGGCTCATCCTTGGAGGGGTTGGAAGTCCTTTTATTTGGTGAAAGAAGAGGCCACTTTCTCAAAAGCCTAATAGAATGCCCAAACTTTGTCATCTGCAAGTCCAGTATCAAAAGCTTGTGGAAATTATTCCTTCATTCCGGAAGCAGCTCTGGACCCAGATACAGATTTGAAATGTAAATTGTTGAATCTCAACTCCTATCCAAATCATAGATAAATGAATGAGTGTTCAAGGAAAAGGAGTTCAAGGTATTCTAAACTTAATAATTTTTATCAAATAAGATCATCAGAAAGCAACAGGCCTACTCTCCTTCCCCTCCATGCAAAATGTCATTTGCTAAGTTAAGTTTTCAGGCTATGTCCTTGGCTTATGTCCAACATTTAATATAGCTAAAATATAATAATAGTAGTAATGTTATTACTATAATTAATAATATAATTATTATTATTCTACATTTTCCATTAAGCCATTGTTAAATAGATAAGCCATTATGTAGTTCAACGACCTTCTTACATCCAAAAAATCATTTTAATTTAGAATATGAAAAAACTAGGTTTTTATTTGATGAAAAAACTATAACCCATCATGAATCTTTTAATTGCCTTGCCTGCCAGGGATCCCAGGCAGAGCTAATGTTCTAATAAAGGAACTGCATCAGCCTAGGTCAGCATTTCCCAAAGAGATGCCCTGTAGATCACTACTGAAGACGCTTTTCACAAAACACATCTAATGGCAACAAGTGTGAGAAAAGAGATTTACAATTCCATTAGCATATTAACCATCTTAAGAGGTCCAGCAATCAATGTTTGAATTTGTTTTATCCAACATTTCCTAAATTTATTTGATTGCAGAATTCAGCCTTTGCGTAATTATCCTGAAGCACAGAAAGTTGGGAAAGCCTGACCTAGGTCATGGAATGACTTTTTTCTCTCCCCCTTCTAGAGGTATTATTTTTCTACTTCTGAATCTACATTTTACATGTATATTATAAGGCACAGATGCTAAATAAGTTGTGAGTGTGGGTGTGTCTACATGTGTATGTGTGTATATATGAACACACATACACATACAGGAAGGTATGACTTCTGTCCTTTTTTATTCTTATCTCTATAGCTATATTTTATTCATGTACTGTGTTGTGTATATTTATTATACCGAAGGCCTCAATTTCAAATTGGCCCGCCTGGCACTTGATCCACAGTCTGTTCCTGGCAGGATCTGTATATGAACAAGAGCCTTCTAGGGAAAACCCAAAGCCCTTCAGGAAGTGGTCTGAGATGATGTGATGTAGTAGCTGGTGAGTTTCCTTCTGAGTCAGGGCTGCCACAGAGGGTCCCCAGGAATTGACACCTCTCTGAAAAGATGTAAAGATGTTAGTGCTGAGGTCATGACCGCCTCTCCCTTTGTTAAGGGCCCTCTAGGGCTTTTCCCAAGCCACTGATATTAATAGAATCCAAACCAGATTTCAGCTCAGGTCCTCCTCTCTTGCTGAAATCCCCTGGTTTCCTGTTTCCCCCTGGTTTCCTGTTTCAATACTTCCTTGAAGTCTCTTGGGTTGCCCGTTTTTGGCTTCATGTGCTTCCATCATGAAAGGCACATTCCTATACTACATCCAGGGCAACATCATAAAGAAGTCCCCCGACCCTGGGTTCATTTTACGTTTTCTCCAACATCTTTTTCATGAGAAGACTGAGTTGAAACGATGCTTGAAGAATAGCACATGCCTGGTGCAGTCCTAATGAAGCTGCTTCACACGTTCATAGACCTTTACACTCTTCCCCACTCTACTTAGTCCCAATGCTCATCTTTAGAGGCTCCATGCTATAGGGCTATGTTGGGCTGGTTCCTGCAGAAAATACTCCCATGCTGCTTTGTAAGTACCCAATGTTGCCATCAAAGGATCCTAGAACTCTTGACATTGAGTCAAAACCACACTTAATTCATGCAAAAATCATTTGCAATTTGAAATAACCACTGCTCTCCAGCGTACTTAGAGGTGTCCTTATTTTTCCCCTGGCCTGCATGTGTTTGAAGGGCAGAGGTTCTTGTAAGCAAGCTCTGCATCCTCATTGCCCAGTAGAACTCAGGTACATGCATAGTTCTTAATAAATGTGTGTTGGGTAAATGAAGAAATAAAATTAACATTAGTTACTTGGGAAACTACAGCAGATACATTCACCTGGGAAAGCAAAATCAGGGCACTAAAGATTTGGGTCACCCACTGTTATATCAAGAAGTGCTTCAAGTCTAAAGTACAAAGTACAGCAGCCAAAGTGCATTTCTTCTGTTTCTGTCCTCTGTGATGACAGAAGGCAGATGTCACCTGTCTGAATGGACCCTGTGTTCTGACAATACCAGACAAACAAGAGGTAGAGAACCTCACCCCCCCCCCCCCCGCTTCATATTCCTTTCAAAGCTTTTCTCTGTTATTGAATCTGCTTCTAAGATTTCAGAAACTCTGACCAATTTCTCCTTTGTCAGCTGCTGTCTGGAAACTCCTACCTGGAGAACAGCTTTACATCTGAGAGCTTCTTCTCTCTAGAATGCTCCAGATAACTCCAAGACGTCTATTCTATCATTCTTCTTTGAAAGTTGGGGAACATTAGGCCCAGTGAAAGGCAGTGAATTGAGACAAGATTCAGCATACAAACCCTCAGTGTAAGGCCAACTTTCTCTCCAACAGCCAGTACTGTTTCCTGGACTAAATCCGTCATTTTAAAAAAATCACTATTTCTAAAACCTTGGCCCAGTGAACCAGAGTCTCCTGGGGTGCTTATTAAAAGATTGTATTTTAGCAGAAAAATCAGTGAAATCTGAAGAAAGTCTGTAGGTTAGTGAATAGTAACGTGCCATGGTTATGTAACAAATTAACATTAGGCTTCTGCGTACATACCCAAAATAATTAGTAATTGAAAGCAGAGACTCAAACAGATATTTGTACACCATGTTCATAGCAGCAGTATTTACAGTCGCCAAAAGGTGGAAGCCACCGAAGTGTCCATTGATGGAAGGATTGATAAACAACAACATGTGGGGTGTGTGTGTGTGTGTGTGTGTGTGTGTGTGTGTGTGTGTGTAATGGGTTATTATTCAGTCTTAAAAAGGAAGAAATAAATTAGTCACAAAACAGCACATATTGTATGATTTCCACTTATGTGAGGTCCCTAGAATGGTCAAATTCATACAGACAGAAAGAATGGTGGTGTGTCAAAGGGCTAGTTGGGGCAGGGCAGGGGGTGGCAGGTAGGGAATGGAGAGTTGCTTTTTAATGGGTACAGAGTTTCAGATGGGGAAGATCAAAGTGCTCTGGAGATGGATAGTGGTGATGCTTGTACAACCACATGAATGTATTCAATGCCACTGAATTGGATGCTTAAAAGTGGTTAAGTGGTAAATTGTATGTTATATGTATTTTACCAAAACTTTTAAAAAAATGAAATTAACGTTAGGGGAAATGGGATGAAGGGTATACAGAATTCCTGATGCTATATCTGCAACATTTTTGTAAATCTGAAATTATTCCCGCTAAATGTTTATTGAAAAAAATAACCATAAGAAAATTATTGGGTGATTGAATGAACACCCTCACCACCAATAACAAGAAAAAGATATTTCTGGTCTCCACACTTAACTGTATCAGAATATCTGGAGTGGAGGTGTAGGGGTATAAAAAGCCTCATTTTTAGTAACTTCTAAAATTGAAGAACAACTATTTTAGGACACTCCTAACAACTGTTTTTCAAATTCTCTTCTTTCTTCCTGTCCCTTTTAGTCAGTGGCAGAATAAAATCTACACTGGAATTCCCAGGCAACCAAGTTCTTCTGTGGGTATTGCTTTGCCACCATGCTCGGGTTTGGCTGTGAGCTTAACCCAGGCCCCTGGGGTTGTGTGTAACTCTGGAACTAATGGTGTGGCCAGCTGTCTACCCCTTCCCTGGATCCTTTCTACGTTCCCTCCACTTCTACTTCTTGACCTTGTAAAAAAAGGCTCCAGTCCTGAGAAACTTAGTAACCATGGACTGATTGGGTCATGACCAAGCCGATAGCTCTCTTTTTCCTTACCCACTTTCAATGACCCTTTTCAACAAGGGTCAGAGCCAGATTTGTAACCGAATACAAGAACAACAAGCAGGAGAGGGTGACGAGAACATACAGTCCTGCTGGGCTGCTGTAAAGCCTTCCTGTTTGGATGCTACACTCCATAACGAGAAAGAAAGGGGCTGCCCTAATGGTCCTGGGCATGTGAGGCTGGGAGCTCCGAGGCCAGAGAGCAGGCCGTTCCCCCTGACAAAATCCCTGTCACTTCCCTCTCCGCACCTCTGTTTACCATTTTTCAAGAGACAGAATTAGAAGAGACAGACTCTAAGGGCTTCTCCAGCTTTGAAACTCTGTGACTGAATAAAACAAGACCATCCTGACCTAAAATATTTGAATGGCCACCCTCCTTGGAGGTGAGACTTGCATTTTTTGCAGCTCAAATTTTTTGAATAAAGGTCTGGCCCTAGGATGACTCAAACTAAACTTCTGAAAGCCAGGAAATGATATAACTTACTCAACTTTTCCACTCCTCTGAAAGGGAGGAGTGTTGAGAGGAAAGTGGCCTTTGAGGGACAGTCAGAACTGACTCCTCTTTCATGTGTGTGTGAATGGCTCTTATCCTATTTCTTATTATGCTTGAAGCAAAGGAAATAAAACTGTGACCAGAACAAGTTGGGTGTTCAGAGAAAATGGTGGAGGTGGGGTGGCTGATGTCCCTGTGCTCTCTCCCCGCTTTTCTACTGACCAGTAATTTCTGACACTTTTTGCAAACAAAATCTCCTTTGGAGAATCTCATGACTTTGATTAAGGTGGTGATCAATCTTTGCAACTTTGGAATCTGGGATTCTGAGATTTGGAGGCAGCCTGGAAAGAGGGAAATAGGCCAACTGCCAAGTGACCCACAGGCCAAAGGAGAAAGGGACAAGAAATCAGTGCAACAATCTCAGGACGAGGACCCCCTTTGCTAGAGTTGCCCTTCACAGGATGAGTCCAGTGATGGAGGCATAGCAACTTCCTTAAGTATCTCCAAATTACCCTTCCTGGGCTCTGGGGTAGAGCAGAACCGTATGGCTTCCAGAATTCTGCCCACCTTTCCTCCTGCCTCCTTGGTTCTCTTTTAGAATTGGAAGATTATTCTGCCTGGTTTATGGACCCCTGATTTCATTCTTGCTGCTACTGAGGCTGCTGCAATGGTTGGCGGATATCTTTGGGCTTTGGAGGATGGGCAGGGGATGCTTTCATAGTTACAAACAGAGTCATATCAGGAGCACGGTATTTCTCTGACTCTGGGGACCAAAGGTGAAAACATGCACACTGGACCGACCATCTGTGCCTGAAGAGAGTGGCTCAGCCTGGAAAGAAGCAGGTGGCTGTAGCCAATGGATGAAAGGCCTCAGCACACCCCTGTGGGAATGGCTGCAGCTTCCCAGCCCCAGAAGATGCCCAGGAAAGAGAGCCCAGCTCACAGGCTGGGACATGGATGACCAGAGACCTTACTATGGGTTGCGAGCTCTCATCAGGCTGAGTTAGAGCCTTGTCTGTCTGTTTTGCATTTCAGACTTGGGGAGGCAGCGTGAGTGACAGTCACACACAGCAGCATCCTCGTCGCAATCGCACTACTTATTGTCTAGTGACCTTGGACGAGTTACTTACCCTCTTCAAGCTTAAAATTCTCCATCTATGAAACAAAATGCAAAACACCTCAATTCAAAGTTAAGGAACCTGGAACATTGTAGATGTTCAATAAAGGCATTTCTCTACGCTTCTGTGTGACCTTTGATAATTTTGTTTTTCAGCATCTTTCTAAAAAAAAATTAAAATGAATAACTTCATCTCATGGATAGACATCTTTTATAGAGTTAGGGGAAAAACAATTCCCTTGCCATGACAATTTTCTTTTATGACTGGTTATGTCTCTGATTCACTGTGTATCCCTGATCCAGTCAACTTTCTGCTCTTTGCCTTGATTTTCTCATCTGTGAAAAAAAAAACCCGCCCCCTTCTCTCCTCAGTTCAACTGAACAAAAGTCCCTGAGGCGTCCACCACACCCAGCCCTGGATCCCATGTCTTCTCCTAAGTACTGGTGATTTCCTCGGGCTCCTGTGTCCAGGGTTGTCAGCTTCCTAATATCGAGCATTGCGCCATCAGGCCATGTCAGTTAGAGTTTACTGAGTATGTCTTTTTTGTCATAAAGATTAAATCCAAATGATTCCTGCCCACAACACGATTACTATCTAATCCTGCCTCAGTCAAGTGTTACTTGTCTCTTTGGAGTCAGACGGAATCCTTATTAGAAGAAAAATAAAAGCTTGAATATTCTATCAGAAATACCGCCAGCTGCACCAGCCCCCGAATGAGCTGCAGGGGCGGCCAGCCCTCCTCGCTCTGGTTTAGATGCTGATGTGTGTGTGAGTCTCTGCCCACGAGCTCAGAGACAGAGATGTGGCTTGGAGGCAATATGTATAAACGCCTCAGCCCAGAACCTCATTCAGTATAAACACTCACCACGTGGGAAATTTGTCTTGATTATTGTTATTAGCAGAGGAGGAGAAATAGCCAAGGATGGACATCAACAAAGAAAGTGACAAGATATCAGTTTTTCTAGGCCCTTTTCTGGGTCTGAAATGCACCCTCAGGCCCCCCCTGGAAACTCAGGTGTGCCTCTTACCAGCTGCAGGAATGTGTGGGGTGCTGGGGGAGACTGGTAGCACCAGCAGCCCCGGGAAGGTGTGTATGGGGCTCAGCATCACCTCTGTGCAGAGCACACTGAGGATGCCAGACCGCTCAGCGCCTTCATGCTTGATCTTATCGGCCCCGCCGGGGAGGTGAAGTGCATGTGTCAAGGGGTTCGTGCCTGTTCATCACTGTGGTTGCCCCAAACTGGAGCAGGCAAGGCAACGCTTGAAGCCATTTTTGCAGAGAAGTGCACAAACAGCAGCAGCTGCTGACAGTCAGTGGTTCCACTGCAGATTGAGAAAACACCCACAGATGGTAAAGGCTGCAAAGAAAACACCACAAAACACAGAGCAACGTACACACACACACCCCAAAACAAAGTCTCAGAACTCAGAACCCCAGAGTCTCAGAACACCAGAGGGAGGGTTCATGGGCCGATAGAGAAGCCAAAAATGGAGACGAAGGGCTGGCTGGAGGGCAGAGGAGTTGGGGGACTGAGGTTCCACTGCAGGTCGGGGATGCAGGAGGGTTTTCTTTGAGGAGGGTAGTTCTGAGAGGAAAAGAAAACTGACAGTTCTCAGGACTTGAAACTGAGAGTTTCTACTTCAGAGAAATGAAAACGATTTCTTTCTGAAGATGAAGTTCGACGGAGAAAGAAAAGTCCAAATTCGGGCCTTCAAGGAGGCGATGGATATTTTCAATCTGCTAAGTAGTCGAGTGGGTGGAAACTGACCGTGGTTGATCATTCTTACAATTATTCTTGCATAAATAAGATTTTTCCATAAAGATTGTATATACAGAAGTTTTTTGTTTCTCGAAGTAGAAAGGCAAATCATGACTTGATTGGCCTTTGAAACATCTAAATGTAGGCTTGTTATCTTTGTGCATTCATCTATTTGGCACATGTAGCAGCAAAGTGAATGAGACAAACCTTGCCTTATACAGTTTTTTTGTATCTAGTAGGGGGTAAAGACATTAAAGAAGTAGACACTGAAATGCATAGTTACAAATGGTGATTAGTGTTTCAAGGAGAGAGTGTGTAGTGCAATGAGAGAGAATATCTATTTTTACCTGGAGGTTTGAAAACAAGTATTTAAAAACCTGTTATTATGTGTAAAATGCAGAGATCTATAGAAATGACTGAAATATGAACCTTACTTTCCAGGAGCTCAAAACCTTTTTAAGGGACTAAGGCATGTTGATACATAAAGAATAATAATATTTGAAAGGAAGAGTGAGAGATTTATCATTAAGTTATTTTAGAAGCTACACTATTTTTTTCTAGAAAAGAATGCAAGTGGGCTTTGTGTTATAGAGATACTAGCTTCTTTCAGTTATCTAGGTCTGGGAGATTCTTTATCATTAAGATTAAAAGACGTAGAGGCTTCCCTGGTGGCGCAGCGGTTGAGAGTCCGCCTGCCGATGCAGGGGACACGGGTTCGTACCCTGGTCCAGGAAGATCCCACATGCCACAGAGCGGCTAGGTCCATGAGCCATGGCCCCTGAGCCTGCGCATCCGGAGCCTGTGCTCCGCAACGGGAGAGGCCACAACAGTGAGAGGCCCACGTACCGCAAAAAAAAAAAAAAAAAAACCATTAAAAGACGTTAAAGGCACCACCGTTGACCTGGTGGAAATCATCCAACTCATGGGCACAGTGTCTTAGAGCTGAGCTTCTCAAAATTTAATGTATGTACCAATCATCTGAGGACTTTGCTAAAATGCAGATACTGATTCAGTTGGTTTGGAGTGAGCCCTGAGATTTGGCATTTTTGGTAACAATTGCACAGATAATGAGGATGCTGGTGATCTGGGGACCACATTTTGAGTAGCAAGGTCTTAAAGGAGGGAATCAAAAGTCTACAACATTAGGTTCAATTAGCTTCTTTCATTCCACATAAATTTACTGAGTATTACCTATGAAGTGGGCTCATATTAAGCATTAACCAGCCCTTCCTTACTGAAAAAAAACATGTTCACCAACTAGAGATTTCACAGATTACAGTTGTTTGAAATCTGGGTAACCATTTTATATCTGGTGTAAATAATCAGAGAATCTGTGAAAGGAAATCAACCAAGATGGCGATGGCAGTATCCAGACTTCTGGATCCCTCGTTGTCTTTGTCAATGGTTTCTCTGTGGTGGGTGACATAGATTGTATCTGGACATACATTGATATGGCAGAGGTTGGTCTGGAACTCAACACAGCTACGTTTGGAGCTCAGTGACCTCTCAGTTACCGTCAGGTGAGACCCTTCTTCCAGAACCCAGAGAGGTATTTGCCATTCTCTCCCCACTCCCCACCTTGTCCTTCCACTTGGCCATCTTGTGGGCAGGCTGACAAGCAGGCTGTGGGCTTCCCACCATGACATTTATGGCCTAAATGAAACTTGACAGGAGAATTGTCATTTTAGTGAGAAGACGATAAAACTCATTTAACCTTTCCACTCTATAGGCTGACAATTCCCTCTGTGCCTGATGAAGCTTGGTGAGGTTTTCCAGAACAGACTCAAGTTACACGGGGTACGCTGATGGCCAGTCTTCCCTTTTCATCTTAGGAGCTCATTTCTACCCAATCAGTTGCAAACTTCGCCCAAATGGAATTTCCAAATTCGGGTTGGAAGAAAGCACCTTGATTTCCTCCCACTGACAATGTGAGGAACATCAAAGGCCTTGATAAGTGCTGAAAGGAAGTAATATTCTAGGCACAGATGAAACCCTTCCTCCACTCCACTCAGACTGTCAGGCAAATAATTGATGTGTCTCCCAGAAGCAATAGCTTCACATCACCAAAGCCTTGTGTCCCACTGGGAATTAACCCTGTCACTTCATCTAATTCTCCATTGGAGAGAAGCATTCGCTGCCAGAGACTTGTCATTGAGGGTGTCATTGCCTGCACTTGAGGACAATTGTAATATTTAATATTCCTCAAGTGAGGATCAATCCTGAGAATATAGGAAGGATGGAACATTTTGTTTTTTAAAGGAGCAATTGTTGTTCATTTTCTAACTCCAAGTGAACTGCTGTTTACACTATCTGAACTACCTGATTCAAACCCAAACCAGAAAGGAAGAGCCGGTCAAAGATTTGAGAAACCATTTGAATAAAATGCCTCCAAGTATGCTGTTGTTCATTCTTGTAACAAATATTTTATGAACATTTCCCATGGGAAGGCACTACTATAAACCCCGTCCACTGTTTTAGGTGGAAAATAACCAGAAAAGGGGGAGGAACAGCTAAGAGAAGACGCGAGAGATATAAAATGCAAAAAGGAGAGTATGATGAAGTAGAAACAGCCTTGAGTTAGGGCTGAGGAGCTCCAGTCCTAGTTCTACACTTAGCTGGCTGTTAGAATTTGAGCTGGACTGACTTGGCTCCTAATTCCTTCATTTGTAATTAAGAGAACTGGGTCTTTGGTAACGCAAAAGTTTTAGGGCTTCATGTGATTAAAACCTTCCCGTCTTCTAAGGAAATTGTGTATCTTCCAGTCCTTTATCTTGCAGGTGATTGCTGCCTTGATACTAAACCACTCCACATGTGAGATCTGGAGGATGTGATGTGAGCTTCATCCCCAGAGCCCTCACTATATGTTCTGTCTGTCGCTCCTTCACAAACCAAGGGATAATCTTACACAATCGAAAAACAGATGTCTACGGAATAAAGATGCAGACCTACTAGAGAATGGACTTGAGGATATGTGGATGGGGAAGGGTAAACTGGGATGAAGTGAGAGAGTGGCATGGACATATATACACTACCAAATGTAAAATAGATCGCTAGTGGGAAGCAGCCACACAGCACAAAGAGAGCTGCTTGGTGCTTTGTGACCACCTAGAGGGGTGGGATAGGGAGGGTGGGAGGGAGGAAGACACAAGAGGGAAGAGATATGGGAACATATGTATATGTATATGTATAACTGATTCACTTTGTTATAAAGCAGAAACTAACACACCATTGTAAAGGAATTATACTCCAATAAAGATGTTAAAAATATATATCTAGATATCTCTGAAGGTGTCTACAGAGGGCATACTCTTTCCATGTTAAGAAAACAAAAACTAACAAGATGACCATGTTCAAAATAAAATTATACCCATTCATTTTACTCTGAAATAAATTTGAATGCTTAGGGCAAAGCAGCTTGAGAAAAACATCCTAATTGTACTCGGTGTCATTTTTGCTTCTGAGTTTAAGAGGGTAGTCGTGGAAAAACATAGACATAATATAATACTAAATTCAAAATTTGTCTGCCCTATCTCATTTAACTTTCATAATAATCCTATGATGAAAGTTGTGTCCTCCAATTTGTAGATAAAGAAACTGAGCTTGGAATGGTTAAATTACTTCCCAAATACCATGCTGCTTATATATAGTAGAGACAGGACTTGGACCCAGATCTAGCTATTGGGAGTCAACCTTGAATGTCTGCCTCAGCTTACTTACCTATAAAGATGCATCAATAACACCTAAACTAGAGTTTTGTAGAGAGAGTTCAATGACATGATGTATATCAAGTGTTTTCCTCAGCAGAGCCTGTGGCATAATAGATACTCAGACTTCATTGTCTTCTCCAATGCATCGCATTTCGAAATAAAGATTCTCACTTCAGCACTGATGAGGCAGTTGGGTGAACTCTTCTAAGACCTTTCTCCAAGTAAGTTATCTTTCCAAGGTTCCTGTTATTACTTTCCAAAGGCTTTGTGCTTATGAAGCAGATATGGACTGAAAGGGGTGGGCCGAGCCCTATGGTTGTTCTGCAGCCTTGCTTGTGTTGGGTCAGCAGGCTCATACCTCCATAAGGGGTGAGCACCCTTTCTGGAATCTTGGCAGGAAATGCACCCCCTGCAACTCCCCACCACTCTCTCCAAGAGTCATGGGTGATGAAGATGTTTCCTGCCATTCTGTACAGGACAGAGAGTCACTTAACCTTGCTTTCATTATCAGTGGGATAGCCGGCAATTGGACCTCCGCCCCCTAGAGCGAACGAGCTGCCAGGACTAGCCCTTTGGCATCACCCTGTCTTGGTTGCAAGCAAGCAAACCTGTCACCTTCCTGTTTTATCTACACATGGTGTTTGCTTCCTTTGACGTGGATTCTTACACTTGGGGTGGGAGGGATTTCTCGAAAAACATTTGTTGTATGCCTCTGATTCCCTGTCTCCCCACCCCTTTCTCTTTCCTTTTCAAGGCTCCAGGAATTGCTGAATGGCACGTCCTGAACACCCAACACTCTTGGCTAAAAATACCCGACCATGTGTTTATCTACATTGGTACTTCCTCTCCAGGGGCCTTACAGACGTTATCTCATTTATCCTTGAAAACACCCCAAGAGATAAGACGTAGTCAAAGAGTGCTCTTCCAGAAAGGTAAGGAAGGTTTTAAGAGGAAAGGTCAGCATTTGAGGTTCTATTCCAAGACCCAGGAGACAAGCTCAGGTCTTTAACTTCTCAGTTTACAATCCCAGTCACTCTACATTCTACCCTTGGAACCATAGGAGTTCATATATAACAAATACAAACCCAAGGATCCAGGCATATAGGAAGAGACCAGGTTAAGATGGATTTGGAAGCTTCTGTGTGTCTTTGGAAACTTCTTCTGGGTGCCTTTGCTTCCATCATATCTTTAAAGATTGGAGATCCCCCAGTCCTTAGTCATCACTTTAAATCACTCCCCAACTGCCTCACCATGGTTTTAGCTCTCACCTGTATAACTCATGGTAACTATCAGTTTTCCCTATCCCTCACCTTCTCTTCTTAGCTGAGTATACAGTAACTACATACTAGATGTCTTACATGAATTTGTCACATGCACTTCAAAAATGTGTTCCAAGCAGAACACATCATGTTCATCCTCATTCTGTACCTCTTCCTATATTCCCTATTTTGGGACCTAGAAATAATGACCCATCCGAAAAACCTGAGGCTCATGGCAGATTCCATGTCCTACCCCTGCCCCCCGCATTACTATCATATGTGAGTGCTTACTGAGCTAGACATCTTCCAGATACCCCTCCATCCAGAATCACTCCCTGCTTCCAAGCATATGCCCGAGACTGACTTATGCAACATAAACAATAGAGCTCCCTTGACCTCTGGCTGTCAGTTGGGCTTGGCCTTTGGTGAGCACTGGCCAGAGATTGGAAAGAGGCAGGAGAGTGAAGGTACTTTATTTATTTCCCTCCTCCCTCCCTGTGGGGTCACCATGGACTGACTGTATCCTGGACGTGAGGCCGGATCCCATCACAATTCCCTTTCCACACAGCTCTTTCTGGGTTCTAATAACCATCCCTTCCTGCTGCCCATCAGGCTTGGAGGTAGTAAAGCCTCCTCCCCCCTGATGTTACCAATCTCAGGGCACTGCTCAATCCCCACTCACACTCTGTAAATCATGCGTATATTGCCAGAGCTAGCCTGTACCACCTCTTTCCTGATGGGACCCCCAACTACTATATAGTCACCAATTCTATCTTTTCCATCCAACTCAGATGACTACATTTTAAGCCATCAATACATCTGACCTGATTGCTATGTTACTTCCACATCTGTCTCCCTATAGGCTTCTATTCACTGTTCAGAGGGTCAAAGAGTCTTCTCTAAAATACCCCTGTAATAACATCAGTCTGTGTAAGTCCACCAAGGGCTCTCAGTGCCCTTCACCATTTACTTACCTATCTGTCTGTCTGTCTGTCTTTCTAGAGTAAGTATTTTATCACTCCTTCCAGGGCATCCTACCCTCTATAAATATTTATTTAACAAATGAGTATTAAATGGGACTTGAGGTCTTAAGGGAACTCTAGCTATTTCCTTTTACAATACTATTTTCTATTTAAGTGCAGATTCTTGTCCTACTGAATGAGTCTCAAGGCTATGGGAGTACAAACACTTGGGACTAATGTAATACCTTTAGATTGTTCAGAACTCTTATCAGTGAGGGGTTAGATCATGATGAAAAAGCAAAGGCTCTCAGCTGGATTTCCTGGATTCAATTCCTGATTTATCCACTAGTCCTATGACCTTGGGCAAATTACTTAACATTTTATGCCTCCATTTATTAATGTATAAAATGAGGATAGTAATATCACCCAGCTCATGAGTTTGGCACAAGGATTAAAGGAATTAACACATACCAACACTCAGAAGAGTGTCTGGCACATGGTGGGTGCACAGTCTATGTTAGCTCTTATTTCTTGACCTAGCCTTGGTTCGCCAGCATCATCCTATGGTGTCTGTCTGTTTGTAGTCTGTTTAGCTCACACTTTCATCAAAACAGACCTCTACCGGGCTTCCCTGGTGGTGCAGTGGTTGAGAGTCCGCCTGCCAATGCAGGGGACACGGGTTCGTGCCCCGGTCTGGGAGGATCCCACATGCCGCGGAGCGGCTGGGCCTGTGAGCCATGGCCGCTGGGCCTGCGTGTCCAGAGCCTGTGCTCCACAACGGGAGAGGCCACAACAGTGAGAGGCCCGCATGCCGCAAAAAAAAAAAACAAAAAAACAGACCTCTACCTGAAAGCCTTCTAATATCAAAGACCATGACAACCCCTAGCAGCTGTGACCATACGTTCCTCACTTCAAGTTGTCATGTGGCTGCCACTTCCCATAGCCTCTGCTAAAGACATTCTTCATTCACGGCTCAGCAGCAAGGGGAAAAAAGAGTGTGGACACTTAGAATGTCTTCCAATTTTATAATTGTGATTCCCTCATGATCTTTCCCAAAACCAAAATAATATTTCCTTCAACAACTGAGCCTCTCTCCTCCTCTCTTTCTCCTCCCCTTTTTCTTTTTGAAGACACTCACTCCTACATCTTCATTCCTTCCAGAGATTCACAGAGAAACGTAAATTTGGAATTTTAAAAGTAAACTTACCAAAGCAAAGCTTTTAAAAACTGATTATAAAATATATGTTTATAAATACAGTTACACTTTTGGAAAAAGCAGAAAAATATATCAAGAAAAAAATAGTAAACCACCTTTCTAACATCCTGAAAGCATCACCGCTAATAGTTTATAACACTGTTTACAGTCTTTTTTAGATTTATATGTGTTTTTTCATACTTGAGAATATATTCTGTATGTATTTTGCAGCCTACATTTTCCCATTTCGTCAAATAATTTTCACTGATCCAAACTATGTGTAAAAGTTTTAATGATACCGTTAATTTAATTAATTTGATTCAATGGCATCCTAATATTCTACTCTTTTTTACACTGGTATTTTAATTAAATATCCCATTATTAGAAAAGTTATTTCCTACTTTTCAAATTACTACTGTAAAACTATAATAAACATCTTTGGCTATAATTTTTGTCTGCATTTTTATGAAAGAGTCCCAGGATAAAACTGCTGAGTTGAAGAAGATGAATATTTTAAGACTTTTGATATACCTTATTCAAAATTGTTTGCTAGAAAGTCTATGCCTGTTTACACTGTCACCAGCAGAATATGAAGGTTCAGCTTAGAGTTAGGATACTCTTAGCAAGCTCTAAATTTACATTTTGCTTAGTATCTTCTTATTGAAAGGCAAAGCCTATGGTTTCTTTAATGTATGTTTTAAACAATTATTAAAATAGATATAAAGTGGCTTAATCTCCATTTGAATTTCATATACCTTTTATTTCATGCCAATTTACACAATGCTTTAATTAATTATATATGTCACGAGATATTTAAGGACCAGCTCCTCTGCTGGCACTGTCAACTCTGTGGTCCTTGGGGGTACTCCGAAGACATGCCCATGGTTGAGCCTTCCTGGATCTGGGCCACTGTGCTGCTGTGTGATTAGCACAGCTCAGATCACAGGGTCCAGCAGGCTCCTGGACCAGGAGGCTGTACAGGGAGGGGACCCACCAGCAAAAAAAGCATTCTTCCCCTAGTCACTCAATGAATATTAACTCAGGGCCAATTTCATGGGAGAAACTGTGCTGAGCCCTGGGAAAACCACATCAACAGGAGAAATCTAGCACCTGCCTTCGAAAAACTTACACCTCAGAGGAGGGGATGACCACTAAATAATTGACTATCCAATTAAATGTTTAATCATATTTACAATGAAGTGCTGGGAAACAGAATAATAATGGAGAGACAGAACATTCAATCTGGCGAGTTTACAATGTCTACTTGAGGCATAGTCACATGTCACAACTATCTTTGTACATGGAAATTACCTTTTTACTTATAAACACCTGGTAAGATTAAAAATGCCATTTGATGACAACTCCTCTCCTTTATCCCTCTTTGAGTTTCATGCAATCACACAGCCTCCAAGAACAAATGGAATGTGTGTTAGCCTCCTTAACACAGTCTACATGTCAGGACAAAAGATGAACTTCCAATGCTCAACATAGATTGCCTGAGCAAAGATGAAAAAAAGAAGGGGGTATCTAAAATACTTTTCTTTCCATAAGTATAGCATCATGACCCTCGATAACATAGCCCACGTAGTGAGGGAGAATTAAAGTCCCCCAAATTTTCTATCCCAGTCATAGCTTATCATGGTAAGAACTAGGAACTATCCAATGAAACAAATAATCTAGGTCCTTCGGGCAGCATTACAAATAGCCACTCACTCACCTGCTTGACCAGCAAGTCACAATTCCTGCTGGACAAGTGACAAAGACTCCTACTTTGGTTTATTGCCTTTCCCATAGCCCTTAGCCTGTTTGGATTCATTTGCAAGGTTATAGTCTGTAGCTGCATCTCCCTATGTGGCAAATAAGAGTGATATTCTCATCTATCCGTCCCCATCCACCTCACCAAATGGATGGAGGGAGATTAAATCAATGAGCAGGTAAAGGAGCATTGCCTGTTACACTCTATCTCTTCCACAGTGGGCTTCTCAAGCTTTCTTTGGTGCCTATTTGCTTAAAAGGATGAACCCAAGGCAGCAAATGTGGCCAAATAGCCCACACTCACGGCCGGTGAGGAATAGCATCCTATGAATCAGGAGTAGCTTCCGGTAAATAGAGCAAAACAGAGATCTTTGACACGTAGGGGCCAGGGAGAAGTTCTCAAAGGAACAATGGGACACACCATGGACTATTTACAGAATCTGCTGCCCTGTGTTGTGGCTACAGAGTTGCCGGGCAATTTGTATTGTTTGGTTCACAACCCCCAGGCCTCCCTCTGCACCCGCATCACCCCTCCAGCTGCCTGCTCAGCTATTGTCATTGATGGAGTCATCCTGGCTTCCCCACCCCCAGCCCCACTGCCCTCCATCATCATTTCCCCTATTGTTCGCAGACCCTGACCCCTGGGTATTTATAAAGGCCACTTCCCGCTGCATCATTGTGTGTTCTGTGGCCCTCAGCTCCCCACATTTCCTGACAATGAGGCGGGGTGGGGTGGGGGGGCTCGGTAACAGCCCGAGTCCAGCTCCTGATTTCCGCCATGTCCTGTTTACTGCATTCTGCAAGCATCTCTCTGGCCACTCCTCCAGCAGAGTCCACCGGCACTGATTTATCCCCCCCTGGGCTGCAATCGGTCTAGCAGAGCGCCTACACTAAACCAGCCCAAAGAGCGAAGGGCTTCCGTGTTGTAGGCTGGAACCTTGAAAGGTGTTTCAGTCTCTGTATTAAGTTGCTAAAGTCCCGAGTCAAAATCAAAGATGTTGGATTGGAGAGATACACACACAGCCTATTTCCTTCTGTTTCTTAGTATATGAAACTGGTGACCATTGCAATCTCCATTTTACTCTTTGGGTCCTCTGCAGTTTAGTGTCTGATGGTATGTACTGCCAGAACCATCATAAACTCCAACAAAAAACCCTCCTCTTGTGGATAAACATCAGGGAAGGCAAATATGTCCTTTACAGTAAAATGGCATTTCTCTGTTTTCTAGGATTTGTCTTTGTTTCCTTTTATCCCTGACTTGCTCTCCCTAGAAGAATTGTCTCCGATGCAGGATGAGTGAATTCAATCACACACGTTGGTGAAGGGAAAGAGCAGTACTTTGTGTATCTGTGACTATCGTATTTGAAACTTTTCAGTTCATTGTCTGTTTTCAAACTTAATTCGATGGGGATTTCCTTCCGTTTCCCACAAGCAAGATGAGAACCAAAGCTCAGTCGGTGTGATTAACAAACTTGCACTAGGTCACAAGCCAGTTGCAAAGCCCGGGTCCAACCTAGAAACACGATGGTTTATCGCTTTGGTCATTGACTCGTTCTTAATCTTGCCCAAATCCTTTCTTCCCTCTGCATCTCCACGATCTCCCCATTGCCTCCTCTCACCATTCATTTATCCTCTGGGAACAGGATAGGATACCTGAGGTAATGTCTACCGAAGTACATGACCTCCTCTTGGAAGGATTTGTCATTGAGCCCTCTAGGCCCTCAGCTGCTGGAGAAGAACTTTCAAGGCTCCATCCACTGGGATGAGCTAGCTCCTTGTTAAATGAAGTCCTAACCTGGTCTGGCTTTTTGTAATGTTTGATCTCTCCCACCATGGAGCCCGTCGGGAACTGAGACCTGGGCTGCTCCCCGTTGTTTATTATTGCAGTCAGAGCTCTGCATTAAAAGAGAAACACAGGCAGTGGTGACTAGAGCCACCAACATATCAGCCAAGGCTGTCCCTCATGCCTTGACTGTTTGGTTTGGCAAGGCTATGATCTTTTCCTCGCATCTGGGTACCAACAGCCAGACACTTTTCTCCCAAGGGCCCATCTGGCCACTGTCTTTGTCCCAGATCATGATGCATTCACATTTCCTCAAGCCCTCAAGCTGAGCACGTATGTGTGTTTGGTCCCGGCTGCATCATTCTCCAGTCGGACGGTCTCCACCCTGCCCCCTCTCCCAGCAAGCATCCTGTTTCATTCCTGGCCCAGCTGCTGCTCCAGACTGTGCAGCTCCCGACAGGCAGTGGGCCAGTCTTGGGACTGGTGACAGGGTGAGTAATGCACAGGGTCAGAGGGCAGCCGCTCCTGGGATTGCATCTCCTTAGATGAGGAGGCCCGCTCACTGTGATCACCCAGTGGAATTAGTTCCCAGAGCTGATGGGCAAGATAAAGCACATTAACAAAATGTGCCCTCTTTGATTTTATGCCACAAGGGCAGGAGCTTGCCTGGAGGACTTGAACTCATCACTGACCCTCTCCTAAGGCTACTGCCACTATGTGATGTCCTTATCAGCACTGTAGTCATCATATAACACTAGACTGTCAAAGCTAGAGGGGGTGCAGTAAACCCTTCTTTAATAAATGAGGGAAAGGAGGTCCAGAGGGCTCAAGTGGCCTGCTGGAATCTGCACCCAACCCTCCTGTCCACCCCAGTGACCTCTTCAACTACATTATGTTGCCGTGTCTGGAAAAGGTCTCCGTGGGCAGGAGGGAGAGGTTGGAAGTATGAGCTACAGATATGGGGCTCTCCCTATTTCTCACTTAGCTTCAAAAGAATAAAAAGAATGAAATGCTGGAAATGAGCTCCCCACGCCAACTGACACATCCTTACTTGCAGGTAGGGGAGACAAGGTAGACCACAATCACCAGTCCTGGGGACCAGTTTCCTCTCTACCCTTCCCTTCACTCGAATCTATTCCATATAAAGCTAAAGTCATAGAGCCATGGCAATACATACTAGAAAGAGGAAAAGAACACACAAAAAAGACAACAACACCATCACCAAATAACCCTTGTGAAACCCATAAATATGTACCTACCTGTGTAGTCACGCCAAAACCACTCAACTCAAACTAGAAAGTACAGTCCCTGACATATAAGATATTCATTGATTCATCCAATCAAAGAGTCAGTCATTCCTTCAATCCTTCACTCAACAAAGAGACATATTATGGTTCAGTCTACATTTATGTGTAATACACTTTATGCCAGACACTCTACTAATTGGCAGGGTAATTCTTCTGAGGAATAATACATTGGAGCCTACAGTTTGGTGGGGGTAATAGACACATTGAAAAAGGCACAGCCTGGTGTGAATATATATATAAATTCACACACACACGTACATAAAATAGGGATGTATGAAAAGAGCCTAAAATTGCTTGGGATGGATGAGGAGAACATCAAGGAGATAATACTAGAATGGCATTTCTAGTATTATCTAGTGTCAATTGGTGGAGTTAGGGAATGCTTCTTTGGAGATGTGAACAGGCTTTGGAAGCATGAAGAGGAATAAATCAGACAGAGAAAGATGGCAATCGGTCCAAGAAGAGTCCAGGAAGGCTGTGACATGTGTGTAAAGAGAAAAGTATGAGAAAGTATGGTGGTCCTGGGAAACTTCAGGAAGACACTTAGACTCTATGGAAAGAGCTATCATTCCAAACGACATTTCTAAGCAACCAGAAATGCAGCTTACTTATATGGAGTTTTGTTCTTGAAGCCAAAAGTGCCAGAATAAAGCAGCCAAATGAGAGGGTTCTGCTCCAAGAAACATGCTTCAGGGTATGTCATTCAGGGTTGCTCACATTAAATAGGCTTCAGGGGGCTTCTCTGGTAGCGCAGTGGTTGAGAGTCCGCCTGCCGATGCAGGGGACGCAGGTTCGTGCCCCGGTCCGGGAAGATGCCACATGCCGTGGAGCGGCTGGGCCCGTGAGCCATGGCTGCTGAGCTTGCGCATCCAGAGCCTGTGCTCCGCAATGGGAGAGGCCACAACAGTGAGAGGCCTGCGTACCGCAAAAAAAACAAAATAGGTTTCAAAGTCTGAAGGACATTTTTCTAAATCTCCTTAATATTCGTTTATTTTTATCCTTTTAGGTATGAATTTGATTTCTGGAGACAGCATAAATCTCAGTTAGAGCCCAAGGTGAAGAATACTAATAGCAATAATGCAGGGCGAACAATTTTTGTTCAACAGAAAAAAAGAATTGTAATGAAAATTTTGCTGAGTGCTTTCTGTGTTCCAGGTACCATACAAAATGACTTTTCTCCTTCAAAAAATTCTGTGAAGGAAATACAATTACTTTGATTTCTACCTTATTAATGAGAAAAAGAAGCTTGAGAGGTTAAGAACTTGCCCTAGGTCATATAAAAATTCTGAATCATAAGTAAGTGTGAATCCAGGGCCTGAGTTCTTTACCTTTATGCTGTTCTATTCCTCTGCAATTCAAGATTTTAAAATGATTTCTCATCACGTAGGCCTGCAGCAGGGCCATCGTATAACCTTCCTACAAATTAAGCTTTCTAACTACTGGAGGCCCCACGTCATAATACATCAAACATATGATAGTGTACCTATATCTTACATAACTAGGGCTTATAGATCATCTCTGTGTTGAATCGCTATACATTATTTGGCATAATAATTAATCCATTTATTATTTTTACTTAGACTTTTATTTTTTCATTTGGCGACCAGGAAGTTTTTTCTAGTCTTAAATATTATCTTTTAGGGCCTTACAAAACTTGTAGACTACAGGGATACTATAACTGTGATACCTTCTCTGTAGTTTTTCCCAAGGAGTGGCCCCAGAAAAGTTTAGAATCCCATAGTTGGAATAAGTACATAGTCTCCCAAAATGAATACTGTACTTTGAAAAAACCCTGCAATTCCATTATTTAAAAGCCGCAGAATTCAGAGGTAGGATATCTCATACTGGGAGGAAATGCTGAGGCAAGTCTCTGGTAATTGTCTTGCTTGAGTTTCCTCGCCTTGGCTCTGTTGCCTGAAACCCCGTCCAATGTGTTCTTTTAGTTCATCTAAAGCCATTCGGAAAGCAGACAGAATCGCCCTATCGCTCTGAATTATTCATGGGCAGAGCCTAGTGCACCCATCTCCCAAATCACACTTTAGTTTTAAGATTTATATATTTTACCCCCCTACCTCCGCCCCTGCCGCCCCCCGCCCCGTGTAGTTTTAGGAGCAGGGCAAGCCTGTTCTGTGGCTGCGTTTATTTGCTTTTGAAAATGGAAAGAGATTTCCCTAAGCACTGGAAAGAATGTGAGCTGGGAAAGAGAACACCAGAAGAGAAACAAAACTTCAGACGAAGTGTAAAGGAAGGAAGTGGAACCAGAGACCAGATGAATTCGGCTCTCCTACTTTCAACCTGAGACTCCTCCTGGAGCTGTGGATTCCCCGGGCTGCAGGGCCTCCAGCCTGGATCCATGTGCGCATTTGCATTTCAAAAGGAAACACATGGACTGCAGGGGTCCTCAGCGAGAGAGGAGCTATGCTGGGAAAAGAATGATGGGCAGGGGGGCTCCTGGTCACACATTTACAAATAACTCTAGGCTCGAGAAGCTCAGACCGCATTTTTCTCATCCCCAGTTACAGATCTTCTATTGACCAACCCATCAAGCCATCCCACCCTTGCACTGTCACTTATCCCCTTAAGGAAATACATTTCAGGACTGCTGGGCATAGTCCATGAGCAGAGCTAAAGTAAAACATCTCAGAAAACACAGCTCTATTCTACCTTTCAGGTCTCCAAAGGAAAACTAGTGGCTTCCGAGGCCGCCAGGAAGAGAAAGATCTTCCCTCTGCTGTTGACACGCTTGGGATGTTGGAAACAAAGAAGGAATCTATTTTCTGAACAGAGAAATCTTCTGAAACCTTTCCTCCCCTCCAACTGGAGCTGAACCCATTCACAGTAAGAATGGCAAAAGTTGGAAAAGAAGCAGGAAACAGGCTAGATGCAAGAAACCAGGCCACTGAGAACACCACTCAGACAGCCTCTTCTGAACACGGCTCTCTTTGGGAGAACGCACTGATGGGTGGTGGAAGCATCGGCACAGCGGTTGCGTGTTGAGGTGGAAAGTGAGTGAGCCGTGCACAGCCTCCAAGGAAAATCTACATCCATCAGGTGGCATTCCCTCTGAGGGTCAAAAAATCAACTTCAAAATAGCCTCTGCAATCAAGCTGCCTGGGTGGAGCCTCCCCTGCCCACTCCAGGAAGTTCCCTCTGAAGCTATTCATTAGGCTGGAGCTGTGCAAATAACGTCTCCCACTTGCTTGTAACCCTCCCAGGCTGAGAGCCCAGGAGATGTGTCCAGGTGGGACCCTCAGGCCATGTTTTGGGCAGGCAGCTCAGGCATTACCATAGAAATGGGAGGCTTTATTTATTTTACAAAAAAGAACAAAACACCAGACAGCTGTTCTTTAGACAATAGGATCAGGTCATCGGAGCTCCTCCTCCGTGCCCAGGTGACAAGCCCAGCCTTTCCTGGGCATCTCTACCACTGTCTGGAGGAGGTGAGCCCAGTAGGCTGCTCTCAGCCAGGCCGTCTGATGCCGAGAATGTGTCACTGAGAAGCTGCCCTTGCAGATGTTTCCTGGGCTGAGCCCGAGCGAGGCTGAAAGCAGAGGTGTCAGCAACAGAAGGCAACCGTGAACTCTGTGTCATGATGGTCTTCACTGAACATGCAGGCCAGGTGCAGGGGAGACAAAACATGCCCTGAAAGGCTGTTGTTGCTTTGCTGAATAAAAGGACTTGGAGATTGAAAAGAAATACCACCTTTACAGTTGACAACAGACTGTACCATTTTGATGACTAGCTCTGAGAGCTTGGGGAAAACAAAGTACAATAGGCCTTCTCCTGGTGTCCATTATTCAGGATCCAAACTCCTGTTCTACCTTCTGCAGGAAGCTTCTTCCTGTTACTCCGGTTTACACAGAACTCACTTTTTTCTGAATTTCAACAGCATTTGAAACAATAGTAGTAGAAATTGCTAACTAAAGCTTCCTGAGTATCCACTCTACACCAGGCATTATTCTAAATATTCCACATAAATGAATATAACTACATCTCCCAACAACCTCAAGAGATAAATATTAATACTATCCTCCTTTTATGGGTCTTGATTCTGAGGTACGGAGAGATTAAATAACATATCTAAAGGTCACGCAGCTAGTATATGTCTGGATTTGAACCCAGATGTCTGACTACAGAGCCACTTCACTTACTATCTCCCATTAATTAATTGACTAAAGCATTCTCTCTTTTATTTTTTAATTCACCAAATATTCTGGAATATCCAACATGGCAAGATATTTGGCTAGACACCATGTGAGAAATGAAGATGGACATGGAACTATCTGAAGCAGGTACTCAAGGTCCTTACACTCTGCAAGGGCATGTGATATATGCCCAAATCAGGACATGGTGAGGACAGGTGAGACCCACATCACAAGGAATGGCTGTCACAGGAGATCTGCTATAGGCCTTGTGAAGAACCCAACACTTATGCTGAGACTTGAGGAAAATAAAGCCAAAAGAGAAAGCATTTCTGACAGGAACATGTTCATGCATAGCACAGCATTATGCATGTTTGTAGACAGCAACTTTCTAGACTGATACATGTGCCGTATGTATGAATGGAACCGTGAGTGATAAGGACAAAATTGATAGGTTATGGCCAAACAATGAATATTACTTAGTTTAGGGTTTATTTGTAGCCAAAAGGAAGTCAGTAAAGGTATTTGAGCAAAAGAATGACTCAACAAAATTGTGCTTTGAAAAGAGTAATCTGCAGTAGGCGTGATGATTGAGATGAAATAGAGAGAAAAAAATGGGGCACCAATTGAGTGACTATCACAGAGCTGGCAGGAGATAAGTCAACCCAGAATGAGATGGTGATAGGAGTGGAGAAGAAGTGATGGGGAACACACAGGGGAGGCTGAATTAAAGGACCTGTTGACATGTTGCATGTATGGGCCCACAGAGGGGGACGGTACCCAACTAGGGAAGTGGGGAATACTGTGCTATTAAGAGAATGGGAAAAGTTATAAAGATGATCTGGTTGGCAGAGGAGAGAGGAAGATATATGTGCATACTCTCAGAGAGTTTGAACTCGAGATACATGTAAGTATGAAAAGCAGAAAGTTGAAAATCTTAGACCACAGCTTAGGAGAAATTTCAAATGTCCTGAAAGAGACTAAAGCGTCATCCACATAATGCTGGCAGTTATGATGGGAGACAAAGGTGAAACTGACATGGAAAAGGGTACAAAAATTGCAGTAGATTTTTTTAACATAGAAAGGAAAATAATGCTGGATCTAAACTCTCTGAAGGCATCACATTTCCCTGTTGTGTACCCAATGCTTTAGATCACAGGTTGGTAGAAAACAGGCACAAAATAGATATTTGTGGAAGGAATAAAGCTTTGTAGACTCAGGGCAAATTAGAAGAATAATCTGTTTAGACAGCTGCAAAAACTTTAAATTCTGCCCTGTACAACATACTAGTAGTAAAACTAAGCTAATGTGTGTGTTTTGTTTGGTTTTTTTCAGAAAAAGTATTAGGAGTATTCATATTAGATCTAGAATCTCCCCTTATGGGGATAGCATCAGAATTCAGAGTTATGGGAGTTTCCAGTCCACACAACCACAGAACTGAAAATCAACACGCTTCATGTGTGTTTTTCTCCTCTTAAGCCCTTAGTGATTTTCAGCTCTAAAACATCAGCGTTCCACATCCCATCTATAAAGTGGGGACAGAATTCCCAGCTTCAAACTGGCAAAGGAACATCTTTTCAGACTCCTGGCAGAGAATTTTAGATATCGTTCTCGATGACAGAGTAATCATTAGATAATATATCTCATATTTTGTATAATCCATTTTATCTCAGGAATCGTTCCTAAGAGTTGCTTGGCCTGGTTTACAGATTAAAGAGGGTGGATTCTGAATCAGAGCCCCAGCCAGGTTTCCCAAATCAAAGAAAATTCAGTAGGAAGATTGTGTGTACATTTGAGATGGGTGGGTATTCAACGATGGCCAAGATCACACTGTAAGCAATGCATAGCTCCAGTCACGGAATTTCCACCTTAATTTTCAGGTCAGCTCTCTAAGATTTATCTGGGGCAACATGATGACTGTGCAGTGGTTTTTCTCTGGTGTTCTGTGTAGATCGAGGGATGTTTCAGGAGATAAACAAGGAGACAAACAAGTGTTACCACAGATACCTGAATTTGTTTTTTCTCATCAGAAAGATACTCACCGCACACTGGTTCTTTTTCTCTCCCTGGTCCCTACCAAAGGCACTGACATGCATGCTCACCTAATTCTCAAATCAAACTTCTGAAAATTTAAAATTAAAAAAAAGATTTAATTCACTACTTCATTGCACCATTTTGTCTCTTTCTGATCTTGTCTTTACATTTCCTGCTTCCCTGCAGAGTAGATGATGAAGTTTCCTCACCTCAGCCTTATCTGCCAGGGGAAATGTTGAAATTTGCTATTTTGGTGGATCTAAGGCTTCAGATGTAGATTAGTTTCATTGGTTTTCTTCTTCAAACACAAAGGGAGATCAAAAGCCTTAACTAAGATCACCCAGCAATTGGGGAGCTATGGCAGGAAATATAATTCATAGCTACTGTATCCTACGAACACAAAATATGGGAAAATGAAAGATCACCACCTCATTATCCTCAACTCCAGTAAGTCACTAGCTTAAAATGTTAGAAATAATTATAATGAGAAGAATTTTTAAACAAGGTTAAAGTGTGAAAGTGGAATTGGGTTTATTGTGTTTTCATAATATTTAGATGGGGAGAGGAAAAAGGGATGGTCTCAGGGTAATCTACCCTGAGTCCAATTTAACCAAAATGTCCACACTTCTACAAACCCACTTTTCCTCTTCTCTACCAGGCATGAAAAACACACAAACCAAAAGTATGGAGTCGGCCTGTATACCCTGCCCCCTTTCCTTGTCCTTCGTGTCTCATCAATTTTTTCACCCAATGTACCCATGTTCGGTTTTAAGTTTACTTCCCAAACACACACACACACACACACACACACACCCATCCATCTATCATGTCAAAACTATGGACACCAAAGGGGAATTTTGACCCAGAGAAAGGGTATTTTATATATTTAGAGTGTTGTTACAACTACATAATCAAGAATAACAGTTTGTATGTTTTCAACTTAAGACGTTTTCATTAAAGACACCCACGCCTATGAGTAAATGATAGTGAACCTGTTTTGCCACGAAGATGTTTGAAATTCTTTCGACTTGCATTTTGCATTGGAAACACAGGTTCAATCCACACTTTGGGGTGAAGACCCCCATAATCAAGTTGTGGAACCTCATTTGAACTGACAACCAAGAGTCCTACCCAAGGAAAAGAAAAATTTGAATTTTTTCCTTGTTCTTCAGGACTGATGAATGTAAAGAACCCACACAGCATAACTTATGTTTCCTACATAGTAAATACTCCAGAGCTACACTGAAATCCAGTGTTGGGCTGCTTCCTGAGGAACCACCAATGGCAAGAAAGAGCACTACCCGATTCATAGCCCATTTCCAGGCGTGGTGCAAATGGCCTTGTGTCCACACCCACATGTACTTTCACACTGTCAATTGAGAGTGGTGAGTCAGGGGCTATAACTTTGCAGCCAACTTGCCAGCAAGAATGACGCTCTCAGAAACTCAGCAGCTTTTATTGGTACAGAAGTTTTAGCCTTACAGGCCATGGGTTGGTCTGAGACAGAAGCAAGCCCTGTCGTTGTCTCAGGATCCTTAATGCGAGAGCGGTTCACCATGGAAAGTGCATTTATGACAGAGCTGTAAGAGAATGTGACATCACCCCTGCACCTGAACCTCTATGCCTGGAAACACCAGACCACATGGAACAGGCTTTTGTCAACATGTGAAAGCCTCTGTTCATTTGAAGAAGAGCCTCAGGACCTTGGAAGTGTGGGCGGAGCCTGAGAGAATGGTAAAATCTACCTGTCACTTTTGAATTCTCAGAATACAACTATAAATACCTTCAGGGCTTATGGGACAAAATGTGTGTAAGTTAATGACTGTATTGTTTGTGGATCAAAAGCAAAGCACATTAATCAGATCTCATCCATGTGTGTGCTAATGAGGCTCAGAGCATTTCCCTAGAATCTGCACAGTCTCAGAGCTGAAGGGGCCATCACCAAGCTAGGTAGGATGCTGCATGGTAGTGTGCAAACAGTACTCATCTTAAGCTTAGAAGACAAAGGTTGGGATTCCCACTTTACCACTATCCACAAGCCATTTTCCCCTTCTGTACTCACTTTTCTATGGATAGAGAGGATTGAATTTGTCAACTTTCAAAATTCTTTCTGGTGTGGAATTTTGTAGCTCTAAGTCACTAAGTCCAGCCATGCTAGTAATGCTACAATATTCTAGGCTAGTGGACTTCTATGTTTGCTTCTCCATCCTCAGGGGAAACTGACTGTAATCCAAGTCTTTTCCATTTTTTTAAATTCTGTTTTTATTTATTCAACCATCTCCATTCAGCAAATATTTAGTCAAATGCAAGGCACTGTGCTAGATATTTTGTACCCAGCTAAAAATTCTCCAAAGCCTGGCATATATGTTATTTTCTTTGTTCTCATAATAACCTCGCGAATGTAGGCAAGCCAGACATGCCTATTCCCACTTTAATAATGAGAATATTACTAGGAACTGGTGAGATTAAATGATTTAGCAATGATTATATGTCTAAAAATCATGAGAGATGGGGGCAGTAACCACATCTTTTGTCTCTTGGACTAATTTCTGTTCCAATATTCCAAACACTCTCAACAGAAGAATATTTTGCATTTTCAATTGAACATTATTCAATATAGAATACTCTCCAAAATCTCTCAATTGAGAGTATGAGTCAGGAGCTATAACTTTGCAGTCAACTTGCCAACAAGAATGATGCTCTTAGAAATTCAGCAGATTTTATTAGCACCGAAGTTTAAAATATCTATTTTATCTTCACAAAAACCCCACAAAGCTATATGACATGGCTCAACCAACATGACCAAACCTGAGGTAAAGACTTGAGATGGTGTTATGGTAAACTCAGCTACCGTCAGCCACAAACTCAGCTGAATTCCCACAGGCTGAAAATGAAGACTATCAATCATTTAGTTTCTAAAATATGTCAGGCAGCCACTGTGCTATTTTCTCTTTTTTAAAAAATTGAATTATAGTCGATTTACAATGCTGCGTTAGTTTCAGGTATGGGCAAAGGGACACAGTTATACATACATATGTCTACTTTTTTCAGATTCTTTTCCCTTATAGGTTGTTACAAAACATTGAGTATAGGTCCCTGTTCCAGTAGGACCTTCTTGGTCACCTATTTTATATATAGTAGTGTGTATGTGTTAATCCCAACCTCCTAATTTATCCCTCCCCACCCTTCCCCCTTTTGTAACCATAAGTTTGTTTTCTATGTCTTAACATATATCTTTTTTAATGCCTACAATAACCCTGCAAAGTAGGTTTTATCATTTGACAGATGAGAAAAAAATCGAGGTTCAGTTAATTAATATGCACAAGGTCACAGAGTTAATAACTGACTGGAATACAGAGTTAATAACTGACTGGAATAAAACTCAAACACAGGAAGGTCTGGCTGCAAAATCCAAGCTCTTCCCAGAGTTTGTAGGGAGATTCTATGATTCCAAATTGAGCAATTCATTTGACAGCTATCCTTCAAGAGGCAATGATTCTACAGATATAGAGAACAGACTTGTGGTTGTCAAGGGGAAGAGGGAGGGGGAGGGATGAACTGGGAGTTTGGGATTAGCAGATGCAAACTATTATATATAGGATGGATAAACAACAAGGTCCTACTTTATAGCACAGGGAACTATATTCAATATCCTGTGATAAACCATAATGGAAAAGAATATGAAAAAGAATATATATGTATAACTGAATCACTTTGCCATACAGCAGAAATTAACACAACATTGTAAATCAACTTTACCTCAATCAAATAAACTTTAAAAAAGAAAATAATAACTGTTAATCTCAAAAAAAGAGGCAGTGATCTGAAGAGGTACCTACATATGTTACATCTGGATTGGAAGTGTGAAGAGGTGAAATTTGGGGAAGAAGCACATTCAGAAATAGGATAATCAAACAAGTTGGGTGATGAGAACTCAAGGATAAGTAAATCCTTACCACAGTCTTGTAGAAAGAAGCTATCCAGCTAGGAGTGGTCGGTATCCTTCCTTAAATGTATCACACAGCCTCCTATACTGGCAAACTCTTCTTCAGCAAACTGGTACCAGCCAATTACATTTTCAAGAGTTCAGTGCTTGAGGCTAGAAGTTTGCTAGCTGTGTTAGTCAGGATGATTAAGTTATGCTGTAGGAAGAAATTAACCCTCAAAATCTCAGTAGCCCAACCACAAAGTTATATTTCCAACTGTGCAAAGTCTGCTGCAGGTCCAGTGTCCCTCCAGGACAATTCTCCCCCAGGAGGTAGTTCAGGCTCCAACCTATTTCTCCAACTTCTACAGCACACATGACCTCCAGGTTGCCAGAGCAAAGAAAGAGAAAGCCACAGGGTCAAGTGTTGTCCCTTAAGTGCTTCAACCCAGAGGTCACATATGCAACTTCCACTCACAGCCCATTTTTCAGAACTAGTCACACGACCTCACCTGGCAAAAGAGGGTTGAGATATTTGGGGAGCACATGTGTTTTCTGGAAGCTGTAACTATCTCTGCCAAAGTACGTTTCAAGGCCAGTAAACCTCATCTTTGGCCATAATGAAAAATGGATTTTTTTTCCTTCATTTTTTTCCCCTTCACCCTTTACCCTTCTCCAGCCCTGGAAGGCTGAACCATGCACACTGCATCAAATGCTTACCTGCTCTGTGACTTCCTCTTGTGTCTGACCAATAGGGAGCAACTGCAAGAGAGGAGAGTGAGGTCAAGAGAACGATTCCTTTTTATTTCTGTGGCATCAACAGGAATGGGGCTGAGATTCTACTATTCTCCACTTCAGCTCTGTGTGTCTGGGTTCCAGAACACACTCCCACCCCTCATCTCTTTGGGGAGGCCAAAAACCTACTCTCATGAAGCTGAAAGTATTATGACATTTCTTTTGCTTTCCCCACACTCTGCCCACATCTTTATGAGCTGTCTCTCTGCTCAACTCTAGCTGCCCAATTCAAGTACTCCTTTTGTTTCCTGCTGAGATCCTGACTGATACAAGGAAACTCTGAGAAAGGATTATACATTTTAACTGTTGAGAAGAACCTTTAGTATGCTTTATTATACTTATCACTTGAATTAGATGTTTGTTAACCTTTAATAGAATCTACTTATAATAACCTCATAAATTGGTGTTCTTTCTCCATTTCCATCCATCCTCACCATCATCAGAAAATCGGTTTTTTTTTTCATCTACGTGTGTCTTTATAAATCTTCGAGTGGCTTCCCATTACCATAGAAATACACCAATGATGTCCAACTGCATTGATGAATGTGACCTTCTTTACTCAGTCTTCCAACTTAAATAGTAATCTCTTCTGGAATCACCCTCACAGACACATCCAGAAATAATGTTTTACCAGCTATCTGGGCATTTCTAAGCCCAGTCAAGTTGGTACATAAAATGAACTACCACAGACCCACACCTTGTCAGCTTGGCATCAATACTTATCTCCTTAAACCATACTTACTCGCCAAATAAAGACAGTAACAAGGTCACAATTCTGCCTAACACGAGGCAACTATCCTCTACACAACTAAAAGCACACAGATCTCTTCCCCAGAAGAGGCCAACTACTTGAATGACATTTACTTTTTCTTAATATCTCAAAACTTAAGTATTATGGTATAAAATTAACAGCATTTAAATACTAATATAGGGCTTCCCTGGTGGCGCACTGGTTGAGAGTCCGCCTGCTGATGTAGGGGACAAGGGTTCGTGCCCCAGTCCGGGAGGATCCCACATGCCGCGGAGTGGCTGGGCCCGTGAGCCATGGCCACTGAGCCTGCACGTCCGGAGCCTGTGCTCCACAATGGGAGAGGCCACAACAGTGAGAGGCCTGCGTATCAAAAAAAAAAAAAAACTAATATAAAGTCATCTTATGTTACATGATAAAAATGAGAGGAAAGAAAACAAATACATTTGCTTAATACATGTGTGTGTATATATATACACACACAAACACATTGATAACAGAATAAGAGGAAATATTCATGACAATCTTCATTTGTATAATTGGTCTCATGCTCCTAACTTGTATTTATAACTCTCTTCTTCTTCTACCCATTCTGTATTGCCTTTTGCCTTTAACAAGCACTTCAGCTGGTCATGGTTCTTTACCTGGTGGGATGACCCAGACCTTCATTCCTAAAGGGTGTGGGCCATTAGTAGTCCTGCCTGGATTGGGTTGTTGCAGGTTTTCATTGGTCTTAGTCACAGGGCTTGGTGAGTCCTATAGATTATTCCAGGCATACTCTTCCTTACCCCCATTGTGAGTAGCTGTCCAATTTCCCCCAGTAGTCTGGATCAATCACCCCAACCAACTCCTTCCTTTGTCTGTTGATTCAGAAGGATGAGGAGCCCAAAGTGGCTGGGGGTCCATCTTCTAGTTCAATGGAATCACTGTTGTGTCTCCCAGTGAAAGCATTCCTCTCTCTGGAACTAAGACCTCTAGGCCAGTAGGGCATAAAGTCATACGAACAAGAAACTAAAATTTGGCTACTGGGTCACTAAGGATAATAGTACATGGTGTCCCTCCCATTTCAACCCTTCAGTTCCTAGACTGGTGAATCCTGGCTATTAGAGAAACAGCCCCAGATACTGCACACTGTTATCAGAGCACACTCTGTTATACCTTATGATGGATTTAGCTGTTTTCATGTATGTTTGTCCTCATTAGATTTGAAAAAAAAATAAGTGAACACAAGAATTTCATTTTAAGCATCTTTTAATCTCCTTTGATACTTACATGGTGCCTGGAACACCTTAAGTGTTAAGTAATGGAATACTGAGTGAATGGGTGTCTACAGCAGGAGAATGTATCCACTGCTCCCATAACCAAAAGGTTATGTGGAGGGTGGAGGGGAACTGGAGGGAGGTGGTCAAAACATACAAACTTCCAGTTATAAGATAAATAAATACTAGGGATATAATGTACAACATGATGACTATAGTTAACTTGCTGTATGATATGTAGGAAAGTTGTTTAGAGAGTAGACTCTAAGAGTTCTCATTATGAGGAGAACTTTTTCTTTTCTTTTTATTGTATCTACATGAGATGATGGAGGTTAACTAAACCTATGGTAATCATTTTACAATACATGCACACATTAAACTTATACAGTGATGCATGTCAATTACTTGTCAATAAAACTGGGAAAGTGAAAGTAACATGCTCGTGGGTCCTAAAGGTGCATGAAGAAACTAATGTCATTTGATTGTTCAGGAATCTGAGGGAGAGACAGAGAAAAAGGTAGAAATTTTATGTCTTCAGCACATAATGTTGCCTGTGTGAAACCAATAACCAGCTCTTCCCATCTACATCAAGGAGACAACAGAAGCCTACATTTGCACAGAAGCAAAAATAATGTATATTAATCTTGTGAAATAACCCAAAGACATTGTGGAGTGGTGTGAGCTGGAATCCATCAGTTAGGGAACAGTGGGTGACACTGGGGGATGTTCCAATATGTTTAAGCACACATCACATTGTTTCCATTATTAGCTTCATCAATAATAACCACACTAAAAAATAAATAAATAAAAAGAGTGGTAAAAAGGGCTTCCCTGGTGGCGCAGTGGTTGAGAGTCCGCCTGCTGATGCAGGGGACACGGGTTCGTGCCCCGGTCCGGGAAGATCCCACATGCCGCAGCTGGGCCCGTGAGCCATGGCCGCTGAGCTTGCGCGTCCAGAGCCTGTGCTCTGCAACGGGAGAAGCCACAACAGTGAGAGGCCCACATACCACAAAAGTAATAATAATAACCACACTATTTTCCCTCCATGGAAGTAGTTCTTTAGGGCTTCTGATGCACTTTCACATCCACTTCTTCCTTTAAATAAGAACAATCTCATACCTTAAGTAACTTGTTCTGATGTGGGGAAACAAATAGAAAATATCATAAAAATAAGATTTCAACCAAGTGCTCTCTGGCTGAAAACAGTTCATGTAATAGAAAATGGGCAGTGGGCATAATTTGGAGCCTCTTGTCTATTTCACTTTTGATTTATTTGTGGCAGTGAAAGACATTCATCTTCTGAACAAAAAAAATTTGGGACAAGTTGAATACAGAAAAAAGTTGCAAACACCTCTTCTTTGCTTCAGCCAATTCAGTTGAAGCCAAAGGAATAAAACGTTCCTGAGGGAAAAACCAATACACACAATATGGAGGATGTAGATTATTAATAAAGTCACTTACCTGGTTCATATTTGAATTCATTTAAAACTTTCTTATTTTTCCCACTGAAAATCCATTTGTAAAAAATTATTCTTCTCCTTTCTTCTTCCCAATGACTATACCCAGGTTAAAAGGAATAAATAAATAAGAGAAAGGTGCTGTGGATCATATAAAAAGATAAAACCTTGAGCTATTACCTAGGGTTGTTTTCCATTGTTCTCTCTTGTACTCATCACCTTATGCACTTTCCACTTTTTCTTTACTACCATTCTACCAGTAGTAATAATTTTATACATTATTCTGCAGAAAGCAGTTGATTCAGCCCAAATCCAAGGGTCAAATTCACGGCCTTAAATTTGAAAATCTGCCCTAAAATCCCTATCCATGATAAAAGTATCGAAAGTCAAAGCTTTTGCACACATAAACCAACGTTTTGAGAGGCAGGTGAAAAAAATAGAAAAGAGTACATCATGATCTAATAACAATTTTCCCACTCAAAGGAAGATAAAATCTGACCACAGGTAAGAAGAGATGAATCAGAGAAATGTGACTGGAATTTCAGTACCTCTCTGATACAGAACTTCACAATTTGCAAAAACGTCCAGGGAGAGATGAAGAGACCAGAATCCCCAGGGGAAACTTCAAATCCATCTGCTAGAAGGTAATGAAGGGACAATCCAGAGCAGACGGAATGACTGCCTAGCTTTCCAATGGTATAGCCCTGGGGAGCTGCAAGACTGAAAAAGAAACCCACTATTGACATGTGAGCTATAAATTAGCCATTATTGTCAGTCAATGACAGCTCCATATACAGGGCCCAAAGCAAGCCTAAACCCAATGAACAGAAGTGGCGGTTATCTAGAGAGTTCATGAAGTCCCCACCCCACCCTGAAGATTCCACCCATCCTTCCCTTTGCCCAACAACTAGACTTCTCTGGCAGTTAGCTAGTTCAAAGCCCTCTCTCCACATGGACACATTTTATCAGAGAATCCATGAAGCAGCAACTATCTTCAGCAGCAGGAACCCAGAAACATCTGGGTTGCATCTCAAGCTGTCTGTCTTGCTAACTTATTAATAACAGAGGGGGATAACTAAAAAAACTGGAAAAAAAGGTTATCAGCTCCTCTTCTTTCCTTCCTAGCATCTTTCCGATGGCCTTAATTGATGCCAGATTGCCTGGCAAGGAATGGAAGTGCTATTTTTAGTTGGCTCTTAATCTGAGGGACTTTTATTTCTGCTTGTGAACCTTTATGAATATTTAAGAGAAAGGAAAAGCATGAATGGAGGACCATGTGGTCTCACAGATATCCATCAAAGCTGTCTGTAGAGTCATAGATACGTATGTGTGTGGAGATAGAGAGCTGTCTGGAGGTACAGGACTGCGTGTGGATGAATAAAAGAAAACTCTCAAAGCCTTGGAGAGAACTTCAAAGTTAAGAGGAAATCAAGGCTAATAAGGTGCATATTGGGGGCTCCTTATTCAGCTGCCTTCACCACCTTCAGTCACAGACCAGGCGTGCTTACCTTCTTCCTCCTGAGAAAGGTGAAAGCCTGAGTGTGAGAGGAGGTCAAAGAGCTGGGTTCAAGTTTGGGTTTGCAAGTAAAAACCAAAATTGAAGTGTTGCACAGACACGTAAACATTATGTGTTTGCGTGGACGAGCGAAGCATTTCACCCACTGAGTCTCAGGATCCCCGCATGTAAAATGAGGGTAGGGCTAACTTCCAAATCTAAATTTGTGCTTGTAAAGAAACCCTCCTCCTTCTCATGACCTTTATCCAAATTGTTTCCTTCATTTCAGAGAAATCTCAAATGTCCTGCCTTTTGTTTTCTCGTATGGCACATTGAAAAGTCAAATCAACAGGCATTTCCTGAGTGTCTGCTACACACAAAAAAAAGCCTGTGGTAGAAAGGAAGCTCAGGGAAGGATGGTGTTCTCTGGTAGAAGAATTAATGGGCAAGGTTCTCTTCAGGTCCCTCAGGTACAACTTCAAAAGGCAGTGGCTTCCTTCCAGAGAGAATGTCCATCATATTCTTTTCCTCGGGGGAAGAGCTCCAGTGGTTCCAAGTTTTAATCAAGATCTCACCCTTCGTTTCCATCTCAAAAAAACCACCAATTACATACCTGCAGGGCAAGAAGGGAGAGTCAGGCCAGCCACACATCCATCCCATGAATTGTTCAATACTATTGATTGAGCACCTACTAAGCTAAGTACTGACTGTAACATCAAAGGAGCAGCAGTCACAATTGTCGCTGTTGTGGAAGTTAAAATCCAGTTAGGAATACAGGCTTTAAGAAATCATTACAAACTTGAGAGGCACACACAGAGTGCCACGGCATGGAAGCCCATAAAAGGGGTTCTAACCATTGGCCACAGACAATTCTTCAAAGGCATCACAAGTATCTGAAATCAGCCCAGGAAATTCCTCCAGACTTGCCATCCTCTCCTATAGCTACTTCGAACTTCCTGTCAGTCCTGATGGCTTAGTTTTGCGTCTTGGGCCCCTTCTTTCATCCACTCCGTGGTCATGTATTCTGGCTGCAGACCAGCCACTGTGGTTCTCACCTGTCATTCCTTGAAGATGCTGGTTCCAGCATCCACCTCTCCACAGTTCAGGTGAGTGCTAGCATAACCGTATATCCTGCCGCTCCACCAGCCCCAGCTCTGTGACACCACCAATCTCAGCCACTTGACCTCCCAGCCCTGAGTCACCCATGGAAGAAGGCAGCACAGCAGTGAAGAACCTGTAAGTGGTGAAATGAAGGGTGTGGACTCAACCCTTAGGGCAGAGGGAGGATCGGCTTTTAATGCCTGACTCAGACTTGGTACAAAACTCTCTGTTTATGTTGACAGAATGTCAATAATTTTCTGTGGGTATGAAGTGCTAAAAGGACAAACGGAAGAGAGAGATGAGTTGTGTGAAACTTCGTGGGACTCCTCAGAAACACAGAATAAACTCGGACTTCCTTTTATTGAGAATATTAAAGCAGTGACAGTTTGCCCCCATATCTCTTGCTGCTTGATGGGCTTTTAGCCCAAACTGCAGGTTCACACCTCGGCACTCTTCCCCTCCAACTCCTACTCCCTGCCCATCCAGCAAATTCCTACATTTCTACCAACATTGTGCACATGTCACTCCCCTTGGGAATTCTTCCCTGACCACCGCCAGCCAAAGGAACATCTCATTTCCCAGCAACATTTCTCCTCCAGCACTTTATACTTTTATTGGCATGAATTCAATCCTTCAACAGACATTTATTGGCCCCCTACCACACTGCAGGTCCTAAGATGGGTTTTGGCAGGATGCTCTCCTCCACCAGGCTGAACAACTTGGGAAAGAAACCATGTCTTTCCTCTTGGACTAGTGTACATACCTCGTACATATTAGGCACTCAGTATATGCCTGACCAACCAATGGGATACTGCAAATTATTTTTCGAAGGGGCTGAGGGACATGAATTGGCAGAAAAAAGACCTGAATTGACATCTAGGGAATTAGACTCTGTGAGCAAGATGGAACTAAATTTGATTAAATGAGTCTCTTGCAACATCGTAATTCCATTCCAAAGTAGAAGTCTCCACTTTAGGACAGCTAAGCTCTCATTTCTAAGCTTCCCTCAGGGACTCCAGAAAGGGATGTAATCTATTCCATAGGCCGTGTCCTCTTTCCCCTTTTGGCCTCTGATTCTTAGCATTGCAGAAATATTACTCCCAGAAATAAACTGACCTTTCGAAGAGTAACTGAAATCATGCATTCCAGCTGAGGACAATGAACCTGATGTTTAACAAAAATATAAGTTTCTGTGCCAACATAATGAAGTCGTTGGCTACTACTATGTTCTCTCAATTTTGGAATAAACATAAATGTGGTTCCCAAACATTTGTTTTAATAAAAACACTTGGTGTTTTTTCTGCCTACCTTAGGAAAATGTTATTGAAGGTCCAGGGGGTGCTTAAACTCCCCTTTATATCCCACTTTGAGAGTCATTAAGACGATGGAGTGTTCATTTCAGAACTGTGACCACCTCCAATGACTTGTGTCTTCTGAGATAGATTTGGAGGTGAGTGCATGTGATACAAATTCAATTCCATGATGATAAATGTAGAAGGGGAAACACTGGGTTCTTTGCTTTGAGTCAAATTGATTCTTTAATCACTGATGAAAACAGCAATGAATATTGTCACAGTGCCTGACAATTTACTAAACTGTACTTACTGGTGTCTTATATAATCCTCCCCAAAAAGGGAGGAGGTGTTTTTATTGTTACTATCATCATCTGTATCTTATGGATACAGAAACTAAAATTTGGAAACATTATATGATTTGTCAAAGGACAAATGTAAAACAAGTTTGGAAACATGCATGGTGACAGAAGGAGTCTGGCTCCAGCCAGACAGAACTTGGTTTGATTCTTGGATCCTCTACTTACTTACTAGTTTTGTGGTCTTTAACCATAATATTACAACAAATATTTATTTAGTGCTCACCATGTGCCAGTCAATGTTCTAAGCACTTGGCATGTCTTGTATTACTGAATCTTCATAAGAGCTTATGAAGTGAAATTCCATCATTATGCTCACTGATGACTGAGGAAACCAAGACACCATGGGATGAGAAACTCACCCAGAATTTTCTAACTGATAAGTGGGGGGGAAAAAAACACATGATCTGAACCCAAGCAATCTGCCCCCAGAGTCTAGGCTCCTAATCACTAGGAAATACTTTTTCCTGCCAAGTGAGTTTCTCTCTCTTAGCCTCAACTTTCTCCTCTATAAAAGAGAAGTAATGGGGCTTCCTTGGTGGTGCAGTGGTTGAGAATCTGCCTGCCAGTGCAGGGGACACGGGTTCGAGCCCTGGTCTGGGAAGATCCCACATGCCGCGGAGCAACTGGGCCCGCGAGCCACAACTACTGAGCCTGCACGTCTGGAGCCTGTGCTCCGCAACAAGAGAGGCCCGTACACTGCGATGAAGAGTGGCCCCCGCTCGCTGCAACTAGAGAAAGCCCTTGCACAGAAACGAAGATCCAACATAGACAAAAATAAATAAATAAACTTATAAAAAAAAAAGAGAGGTAATGTCCCTATTGCTCAGTATGGTTACAAAAATTAGAAATAATGTCCATCCAGTACCTAGTCAAATTCTTGAAACATAGGGAACCTTTATTAAGTTTTCAGATTTTCCTCACCCACATGATATTTTTTCATAATATGCTATACCAGAACTTCTTATCCTGAACCCATAAATGGGTTCATAAATGAGCTACAGAGATAAAACAGTCCCTTTGAAATAGCATCCAAAGTTCCCTCTCCATCGTGTGTGTGTGTGTAAGTATGCGTGCATTTTTTCCCGGAAAACTATCTATAGTTTTCATCAGACTTAAAAATAGCCATGTTCCCCACCAAGACACAGTAGCACCACTGTCGAATAACCTTGAAAAAATTCATACATGCTCTGCATCTATTTTTCCATGTGGAAAATTTAAATAATTTCTCCAGTCAACATCCTCAATAGAAACACATTTGCCACTTCTACTTACTGCTATCCAACTTTTAAGCACAGGTTATAATAGAATCCTTTTCTTTAGATGGTGTAATAGAGTTTGAGGATTTGAGAAAAGGAGTTTTGCTGTGTCTTTGCCTTCCGTACTCTCTGCTGGCTCCATTTGGTGGAGACAAGTTTTCATAAGCACATGTGAGTGTGTGTAAACACACGGGCCCTCGGAGTAAGTGATTGCCGTGAGACAGGCTAAAAGCCTGGCCTCAGTTGGCTGTCCTCCACTTATCCGAAAGCAACGTGCATGTTTTTCCTGTTCCCTAATTAATCTCATCCTAGCAGACAGCAGACTACCACAAGCAACTTTCCATCTCATGACATTTGGCCACCACGTGGCATGCTGGTGAGTCCTTGTGGCACCTGGCTTTGTTTGTCCCCAGACCAGGGTCCTCACCAACCCACCAGAGACCGTGCCCCATTGGGCTCTGCTAGGCTGATGAGAAGTGGGTGTCATTGGCCCTGCAGCCAAAGAACCTCAGTTGGCATGGACAGAGCCAGGGAGTCCAAAACCTCACACAGTCGGAGGACAGCAGAGGCATCTGATGCTAATTTTTATGAGATTTCCAGAAAGTTCAATCCAGCCCCATCCCATTTTTAGTGAAGACGTTGGTGGTGTGATTACAAAGGGCCTTATTTAATAAATCATCTACTCGGAGAATTTGAGAGTAAACAAATGATATAAGCAGTGTGAAACTGTGATCACCCCTCCTGTTTTACACTTGCTCTCTCACGTTTTCTGGTCTTCTATTTCTGCTTCTCTGTCACCACTTCTGCCATTTCCTTCAGCTAGTTCTTTGAGAAAAACAGCTGTGTTTAATGAACTCAGTGAGTAGAACTAAATATTCCTGGACAAAATCAAACTATGGCATTCCCTTGAGTAAATATTCAAGGGTTCTTATGAGAGACCGGGGAAGTGGATACAGGCTCTTCTCTTCTCCAAACTCTCTTGCTCATCCATACTTAGTTACAACTTGGCGGTTTTGATGTTGTATGCATTTTAAAGTTAAAATTATGATTGTTCAAATGTATGCAGCTCGATTTACCACCGTCTCTGAAGTTATTGTAATCATCTGTAAGTTATGCAAAGGAGAATAAAATTGATGAGTATTCTTAAACGGTATAAAGCTTTAAAGATTTTAGACCCCCATTGTATTTTCTAATCCATGACCTGAGGTGTCATATTTTCACATACAACACTGCAAACTTTTAATAATCATTTAAGATCTGATATTAATCGAAGAAGTCAGTTAATAAACAAAGTTTGATTATTCTGAAATTCTAGATAACACTTAGTGGTGGTGAGAATAAAACTTCCAATTTCTGGTCTTCCTTATCTTCAAGAAACTCTCCCCAAATTTGCTTCCCACACAAACGGCTGTTTCACTTCTCACCTGCCCTTCTCAGCCACATCTCTCGCTCTCCACCCACACGTTCCCAAACTCTTCTAACCAGGTTCTTCTTTTTTTTTTTTTTTTTACATCTTTATTGGAGTATAATTGCTTTACAGTGGTGTGTTAGTTTCTGCTTTAAAACAAAGTGAATCAGTTATACATATACATATATCCCCATATCTCTTCCCTCTTGCATCTCCCTCCCTCCCATCCTCCCTATCCCACCTCTCTAGCTGGTCACAAAGCACGAAGCTGATCTCCCTGTGCTATGCGGCTGCTTCCCACTAGCTATCTATTTTATGTTTGGTAGTGTACAAATAGATGGAGAGATATACCGTGTTCTTGGATTGGAAGAATCAACATTGTGAAAATGACTATACTACCCAAAGCAATCTACAGATTCAATGCAATCCCTATCAAACTACCACTGGCATTTTTCACAGAACTAGAAAAAAAAATTCACAATTTGTATGAAGACACAAAAGACCCCGAATAGGCAAAGCAATCTTTTTTTTTTTTTTTTTCAAAGCAATCTTGAGAAAGAAAAACAGAGCTGGAGGAATCAGGCTCCCTGACTTCAGACTATACTACAAAGCTACAGTAATCAAGACAGTATGGTACTGGCATAAAAACAGAAATATAGATCCATGGAACAGGATAGAAAGCCCAGAGATAGACCCATGCACATATGGTCACCTTATCTTTGATAAAGGAGGCAAGAATATACAGTGGAGAAAAGACAGCCTCTTCAATAAGTGGTGCTGGGAAAACTGGACAGCTACATGTAAAAGAATGAAATTAGAACACTCCCTAACACCATACACAAAAATAAACTCAAAATGGTTTAAAGACCTAAGCGTAAGGCCAGACACTATCAAACTCTTAGAAGAAAACATAGGCAGAACACTCTATGACAAAAATCACAGCAAGATCCTTTTTGACCCACCTCCTTGAGAAATGGAAATTAAAAAGGAAAATAAACAAATGGGACCTAATGAAACTTAAAAGCTTTTGCACAGCAAAGGAAGCCATAAACAAGATGAAAAGACAACCCTCAGAATGGGAGAAAATATTTGCAAATGAAGCAACTGACAGTGGATTAATCTCCAAAATTTACAAGCAGCTCATGCAGCTCAATATCAAAAAAAACAAACAACCCAATCCAAAAATAGGCAGAAGACCTAAATAGACATTTCTCCAAAGAAGATATACAGATTGCCAACAAACACATGAAAGAATGCTCAACATCATTAATCATTGGAGAAATGCAAACCACGTTCTTCTTTCATCACGTATAGGAACTCGCTTCTTAAAAGTGACCAGAAATAGAGTCACGGGTGTATAAAACAAACTTATGGTTACCAGGGGGGAAAGAGGTGGGGGGAGAGATAAACTGGGAGATTAGGACTGACATATACACACTACTGTATATAAAATAGACAATTAATGAGGACCTACTGTAGAGCACAGGGAACTCTAGTCAGTACTCTGTAATAACCCGTATGGGAAAAGAATCTAAAAAAGAGGGGATATATGTGTATGTATAGCTGGTTCACTTTTCTGTAGAGCAGAAACCAATGCAACATTGTAAATGGCAAGGACATATATACACTACCAAATGTAAAATAGATAGCTAGTGGGAAGCAGCTGCATGGCACAGGGAGATAAGCTCGGTGCCTTGTGACCACCTAGAGGGGTGGGATAGGGAGGGTGGGAGGGAGGGAGATGCAAGAGGGAAGAGATATGGGGATATATGTATATGTATAGCTGATTCACTTTGTTATAAAGCAGAAACTAACACACCACTGTAAAGTAATTATACTCCAGTAAAGATGTTTAAAAAAAAGTGACCTAATAATCTTCCAGTGCCCCTTCCTATCTCAGGCCTCCTTCCCTGTTCGCTGCATTTGAACAGAGGTGACTCCTCCCTGCCTTCCTGTCACTCAGCAGGGCTGGTTGCCCTGCCAGGTATTTTCACTTTTCTATCAGCCCATTTTGTTGAAAGCTTTACCTTGCTCTTCCCATCAAATGTACTCATAATCCTCAGTTTCCATTTATTCATTTACCCAGTAGTATTTATTAAGTACGCAATGTGTTGAGGCTGCTCCCCAGCCATAAGGCCAGCTGAGAATCTGAAAACCTCCCACCTACAAAACCCCTAGAAACACTGGATAAGTATCAAAGAAATTGCTGAAATAAGGGGAAATTCCCAGGAGACTTAAAGGTAGGAGGAAAATCAAAGTCAGTATGCAGGGTGTTAAATCATCCTGTGGCAGTTTTCTCAAAACCAAACTCATATTTTGACCACCTCCTGCACAGCCTCCTTTGACAATGTCATAAAAACCTCAAACTCAACATGCTGAAAGAAAGAGCTAAATGTCTCTCTCCCCAAATGTCCCTTCTCATTGGTTCTCAGTCTAAGCAAATAGAACCCCAAATCTTTCAGTCATTCATTCCCATAGTTTCTGAGCACCCTTTACCTTCCTTCTCCCCAGGTTCTGCTATAACCTGGTATTCAGCAGACCTGAGAAGAGGCCTGGCATCCATATGTCTATAGGGTAAATTCCTGTTAATCCTTCCCATTTAATGAGCCCATGTGGCTGGGCTTCTGCCTTGGTTATCTTATCCATTCTCCAAATCCTCTGATGAAACCAAAGTTCTTCTGTGCTAAGCAGGGACCCTGACACTGTCTAATTCTTACCAAACTCTTCCTTGGGGTCTTTTGTGCCAGAGTGACCTCAGTGATGCTGCCACGTCACTTTGAGCATTACACTTCCCTAAAGATCTCTACCAGTCACACTAAGCCTACAACTTCAGATCCCCAGTCCATAGTCCTTAGCCTGGACACTGATGCCAGCAAATTTAGCAGCTTGAAAGATTGCTGTCTACACATTTTTTCCTCAGTCCTAGAAGGGAAAAAGATATAGACTTTGTACAAGTATTTCAACTTCAAGGAGTTCTCACCTCCCCCCTTTCCACCCAGTAGGCTTATGTCCCACTACGATTCAATAGCAGCATGTTCTCATTGCACCTTTCCCCACCCCAAAGTAGGTTATCAGCAAGAAGTTATGGCATTTCATGATGGAGTACAAGGTCATGCTGTGACAAGCTAATATAGTGTACACACATCCACAACCTCCTTCAGTGTGGTCTGGTCAAGCAACTGAGGATTGCTTAATTATAATTAGCTCCCCTTACCTGTCTTTCAGGTCTTCCTCTTCCTCTTTCCTTTCTCTTTATTTTCGTACCATTGTCAAAGGTGTGTTTTTCCATCTCCGTCCCTTCCATCTCTTTAACAATGTATGCATCCTCACCTGTCCCAAGATGACTCTTGGAAAATCAATACTGCAAGTATGCCATGAAATCTATTCTGATATCCTGCTCTAAATAACCAGTGGATGGAATGACTGATCTAAAGGCCAGCAACTAGTTGAAGGCAGAGCAGAGATGATTCTAAATATGTAATCTCTCCCTTAAGCAAAAGGAATTTGATCGTATATTGAATTATACACACTTGATACTGACAGAATAGCTTACCATGCATTTAACATAGTAGAAATGCTGGATGAATACCAGATGGAGTCATACTGTGGCTTCTGATCATAACTCCAGAGAATGAATGGACCCCAGTGTTTCTAAGCACCCTGGACAGTTCCTTTGCTCTCATGGTTTCTACCCCTTGCATCTTCCCATTTGGATAAAGGGGTCATATTATCACTACACAGGTTTTCAAATCATTTGTCAGAAAGTAACTTAGCTGTCATCTGCCACAACTCCTTTCTTGGGAGGTGAAGACACTGAGACCCAGGGCTGGATTGCTTTGTTCAAGGTCACTGCAATCTCATCTGGAATAAAAAAACCTCAAGTCTCCAAAGTCCAATTCTGAAACCCTTCTCTGCACCATATTGAAGTTCCTTAATTCCCTCTTAATAATCACTTGAAAAATAAGAGAAGCCAAGAAATTTAAGAGACTCTAAACATATTTATTTGCCAAAGTTAACTTCCCTTTCTCACTCATCTTTGTAATCTGGAAGTGTGGTCTAGACAAGGCATGTGTTATTATTTCCATGTTCTCCATACCTAGATGAGGTTAAAATTCATTCTCTGTCTTATTTATTTATACTTTGTTTATTTTTCCACCATGCCTCTGCAGATGGCTGGGATATGAAGATGTTAGAAAACAAGTGTCTCCAAGAGGCATGACCTTTAAGAGATTATCTTATATGTACATAAGATATGGTCGATTTGAAATGCTCTTAACCTCATAAATCTTTGAATGCTAATTATGGCTTGATTCCCAGCACACGTTGGTATCAATAACCTCATTTTAAAATCACTAGGGTCTTTTGCTGCTGTTGTTTTGTTGAAAGCTAACGCTGGAGATAATGTACCTGTAGGAGACTCTAAAATGTAACATTTTTTATGTAGCATTATTTGCACTAATCCATTCTTTCCTCTCTGCACTGCCACCCCACTGACAACTTTTCAATCAGTTTATATTAATGAATGTGAACACATCACATTTTAGGCTAGGCTAAGATAAAATACTATCAAAATAAATACATGTTTTCAACAACCATCTTCATTTCCTCTCTCCCATACTTTCCTATTACAATAAAAAAAGTTTTCTTCCTTTTCTTTAATGTTCTCGGTTTTGATATTTTCTTTTACCTACTGTATTTCTAAAATATGATTTTTTAACCAATATGACTATTCTAGAATACATCTATTCTCAATGTTTATAATCTTATATATCACCCTCCTAGTTCACCTTTCACCCTTTTGGATCAACTAAATTAAAAGCTTCCACCAACTTCCCAACCCCCTATCCCCACCCCCAACTGGCCTTTCTTATATTCCGCAGAACCAGAACTATCGCAAGAGTTCTTTCTGCTGCTAGAAAGAAGACTATAAAAACAGTTGATTTGACACAGTCGTACATTAATTTTGTAACCCGCCCCTCCCTCCATCTAGAATCCAGACTATCTTCTTTGACTATAGTATGGAATACTGTCCTCAACAACACATACTTTTTTGAGCACCAACCCTTATATAGGGACACAAAAGCTATAAGCCATGACATACATCACCTAAAAGCCATAGGCAGTGTATGAAAAGATAATTCAGTGCAAGGTAATGGAGTCAAAGGTGATTCAGATGATGAGTAATCCACGATGAATAAAAGGCTCAGAGAAATCCTTCCTGGTCCCAATAGGAAGAGGTGGGAGAGAGGAAGTGAAGATAGATGTCAAAAAGGTGTATTTATATTGATAGTATTTTATCTTAGCATACATAAAGCATCAGGCTTGAATTGGCCCTGAAAGGAGGAGAGGACATAGCCAAAAAGAAAGGAAGAAAGGAAGGAAGAGGGAAATTATTCCACAAGTTATTTCTTGCTTTTAAAAACTCAGTTTTTAATACAACATTGTAAAGCAATTATACTCCAATAAAGATGTTAAATTTTAAAAAAGAGAAAGGATTAAAGTATGCTATTTCCTTTTTACCAATGATTAAGGAAAAATAAATTCATATATAATTATTTGTACAGCTATATAATTGTAATGTGTCACAGTGACTTATTAGTTGAAGAAGAGCAGCGTGTACTACTTCCAAACCACCAGAAGGATCAAAATTTTATAACATTTGCATTATAATCATCAGGAAAATAGGAAAAGTAAGTATTAAGAATAAAAACCAGAATGAGGCAAGTAAGATCAGTGGCATTTCTAATGACAATAGTATAAATAATTAATTGGAATAAAAAACATTATCCCCCAAAAATAATAATAGAAAAAATAATTTAAAAAACTAAAATAAAACCTAGGTTTTATAATATTGATAGATACATAAAATTGTTCTATTCAAAATTATCTCTAAAAGACAAAAAATCATATATTTGTGTCCATTAAAGCAAATATTTTACAACTTCCTTATACCAATTTTCTGAACATGAAAAAAGCTTTTGCAGAGTAATTATCCTTGCCTTACTTTTAAATACCTTAATCAGTTTATTAGACATAGCAGCCTCTAAAACTGTCACAAATACGTATCTGAAGAATTTATTTTTATTAAGGTAGTAATATTATTTTTAATTTTCTTCTAAAGTTTCTGACAATCTTAAAAGTTGAAGTTTTATTAAATAAATTTGAAATCACTGGAATTGTCAATCATCTCTTCTTTACACCATATTATTTTTAACTGAAAAAACTCTATAGATGGTTGGGTGAGGTCAGAACAAATTCTGCTCCATAGGGGATATTCTTAATTCTAATTCTTTGTAAGAAAATGTACAAATATTTCAGCTAAATTATCTTTAAAGTTTCTGTCTTTTGGTTTCCATCCAAATTACTTTCATTGATAAATATTTTTATATTACCAAATTCTTCAAATAAGATGTCTCTATCTACAACATTTAAAAATGATTCACAGAATGTAAATGCTGCAAAGTTTTCAGTTTTCTCAACTTCATTTCCATTCTGGTAGAAAATATGAATGCATCTAATTAAAAATAAAAGTTCCATGAAAGGAACCTTCCCCAAAATTGAAATATTTCAAGGTCTCATTGAAGTTCAGAATTAAGGCTTATACAGTTTGAGCTCTCACAATCTCACTGGATGAGATGTGCCCCTACATTCGTATGCAAGAACAATTCTTCTGCATTTGTATTAATGTTCAAGATCTTCCTGCTTGCAAATTTTGATTTTAGTAATTGCAATTTTCTAAACTTTAAAAAAGGTGATGTTTTCAAAGGCTCAAGTTTTCTGGTGTGCCAATTATTGAAAGCTTTAATAAAAGATGTCCAAATGATTTGTAACAAAATGCAATTAAAACTAGAGAACTTATTTACAAAAACATTTCATTTCAATAGCTTTATGAGACATGTAAGTCAATTACATAGGTTTAAACATGTGTACGTTTTGATTTATGAAATGTAGCAAGAAAATACCTGCTTTTATTTACATTTTCAAATCCAGCATCGGCTTCATAACAAAAAATTAAGTTTGATTACTTTAACCATATTTATAAAAATAGTTGTGAATGCTGTCAGCAATACCTTTTATTTTGACTGTGGAATATTGTGGCTTGTTTGGATGGATAGAATTTGAATAATACAATACCCATTAATTCCATATACATTTCTGTTCTATAAGTTTCTCCATTTAGTGACAACACTGACTGTATCATAAGGGTGTGCTTCACCAAACTTTGAATTTGTAATACCATCACAAAACACATAATTTTGTCTCAACGTTGGAATTTTTAACTGAATTTTATAATAGTATCCAAAATAATGTCCGAAATTTCACCCTTGAAAGAATGAATCTCCAAAAGCTTTATTTGATTCTATGACTAGGTGGAAGATGATTTTAGGTATTATCTCTATGGATTTTCAATTTGAAACATGTGACTCAGGCTTTTTCAACCAGGGTTCTTTAAGAGAATGAAGCTCTAATACTCCAAGGCATTGGTTGTATGTTGTGGTATGCACATCTGGAATGGCACTAGTTAAGTACCATCTTTGGTAGAATTGAGAAAACAGTCTCTCAAATCAGCTTTCTGTGTTCTGTGGCTCAGATGAGAAACTGGTTGATCACAGTAATTACAAAACTGTCATCATTTAACTGCTAGTGAGTATTTTCTTCTGTCAACGGAGCCAACACAGTAACAGTATTAATTCAGTTTTTGTACTATGTACAGAAGAAAACTAGGAATAAAAAAATAAGAGAAATTAGTTCAGAAGAACAATTACTTAAAAAGTGTACATAAAAAGCCAAGCTTCACATTATTATATGTGAACACAGCATCTAGATTGCAATGATTAAATTATTGTGTTCAGGAAGAGTCTTCTTAAGTTACTAATCCTCTTGTGGGTGTTGATGCTTATTCAGCAGATTTGTGTGTTTTTGTTTCCTTGTGGTCAGTGATGGCAACACAGCTTCCGACGTGAATGGTAATTGTGGACAAACATTTTGTGAAAGTTACACATTCATCATCAACTTTCTTGAGAATGAAAATTTAGTACTTAAATTTTCATTACAAGGGCACTTTTCTTCCTTTTGAACTTATTTCTGTCAAAAAGGTTTATTGCAAAAAAAAAAAAAAGTATCACCAAACAATTAGATAGTGGCTGTAGACCAATACCATACACAAGGTGAAAAAATCACCATGGTGAAGACATTCACCCTACTCACAATGAGATCTACACAGCACCACCCAGCTTCTAGCTCACACACATTTTGTATATGTCTAACAGAATTTTCCATGTTTGTCATTGATCCTGCCAACTGGTAACATGGTAGCTTGCAGCATCTCTCTGGCCTTGGCAGGAGTCCTGGCAAGGCCATGTCATGACAGGCTGGCAAATGGAGTGGCCACGAGGACAGCAAATTCAAATGCCTCTCCCAGCACCATTCAAGAGAGAAAGGCTTAGCCATCCCACACTGCTTGTATCTAAACACATTTCTGTTTATCAATGAACACCTGACATTCCTCCCTTGAAAAGGAGACATCTATTTGTTGTGTCTAAAAAGTGATTTGACTACACCTTAAGCTAAGACCTCTGTTCAGTATGCATGTAGCTCACATACTGCTAAAAAGCATCAGAGCAGATGTTAGACGCAAAGCAGAGATCAACCAAAACCAACCTAACAAGGTGGTATTATTCTGTTAATGCCACAGTTAATACTAATACTTTGTTTGAGAAAAATCCTGAGCAAATGCTAAAACAGACAGAATGCTGGGCAACAGGCAAAACCTGGAGGCTTGCGGGCAAACTGGGACATAAAATTACTTATACTATAAGCAAATAAACAAAATCATCTAAGCAGAATTTTTCTTAAAAATCTTTAAATTTCTACATTACAATGTCCAATAAAAATCATGGTTTTATTACATAGTTTCTCTACTTTAAGAAAAAAAAATCTCTGCTGAAATGTGTATATTCCAAATTGCTTTATAATGCATTAGGTTGAACCAAATGAAGTTGCCATCTTCATACTTCAAAAACAGTTGAATGTCAGCAACTTTGTATGAATAATCTTAAGACTTTGAGACCACCCATAGTTCAGAAGACATGCTGTTAAAGAAGAGCAGAAAGAATTTTAGAGAAAACGTAAAGCATTCAGAGAATACGTTCCAGAAGAGAATTAGAAAATGGAAGATGAAGAGCTATAAAAGTGGTATAAAGGTTTTAGCTTTAATTGTGTCCCTAAAGTTTTATTCAATGTGCCTTGACCAAGATTTACCTTGAAATTCTCCAGAGGGTATGAGTTCCGAAACCAATAAGAAACCAGAGGTTCCTAGAGGATCCCAGTAATTTGTCTGGCACTTTGCAAAGTGAGAAAGAGAATTGAAAACTGAATGGGATTGATTAAAGGAGAAAAGAAAGAAAAGCAAGAACAGATTCTCAGGGAAGATTGGGCCTTGCCCTGAGGTGTACCAGTCACGCACTTAAAACCTTTAACATCAAAACCCTGTTTAACACATGCTAACGTCCAGCTGGATATGATTTTCAATTCTCCACTTAATTTTTCTCAGGTGCTGAACTTGTGAGGACCCAGCTACATGGAGGTCATGTCGTGGTTGAACCGTCTAACTCTATGCCATATCACAGAGGTATTTATTGCAACAGTGAGCTATGAAGGACACTCTTCGTTTAATTGAGGACAGCAGACAGCATGCAGTAGTGGGGGGAAAGGTACTGGTTTGAGCTATGATCAGTCACAGATCTTTCACAAACTAGCTGTGAGGCCCAACAGATCACCTCAATTCTCTAGACTTCATCGATAAGCGAGGAGCTTGGACCAGGTAAACTCTGAGGTAATAGCTCTGTGCTATTTTCCTGAAATTAGGATATCGCAAAATTACAAGACAGGTTCTGTTCCAGTATTTGTGTTCTTAGGTGGCTCTTTGAGAAAGGGAGAAAAAAGCAAAATCCCAGAAATATTTAATTAATATGGAAGAAGTTACAGAATCAGCAGAGTCAGGGAAAGGCAAAAGGATGAATCTGTCTATTTTCAAATTACTTTTTACCAAACCTGCCTCTGGGAGCTGTGGAAAAGAAACATCATTTAAAGAGTTTATTTTTACTTCTTGCTGAGATCCGTGTGACTGAAATTCAGCCTTGTTTTTTTATCCTCCTGCTGTTTTTCTGTTTATTCAGAACCGAGCATTTGAGAGATATTCCAACTCCAAAAAAAAAAAAAAACAAAAAAAACCCACCAAGCTACAGAGTAAAGCTCCATTTTTCTTATAAGTTCTTCTCTTTTTTTGTGCATATTTGAGGAACTTCAAAGCATGTGTTGTTAATCACTCTATTAGCATTTCATTAACGTTTACAATTCTGACATTAAATCTAAATGAAATCCTTATTGCAGACATTTAATATAGTATATAGCACAATATGCTCTGAGTACAGTAAGATGTCCACAAGGATGGAGGAAATAAATTTCTATGCATGTCTTTCAGGGTAGCTTTCTTTTCCAGAAGGAGATCCTCCAGGAGCAAGAAATGTCATTGTTCGTTGTTTCTTTGTTTGTTTTTCGACCACACAGATATTTCACCTGCAGTTAACTTCTTTGTGGATAAGGTTGTTTTGATTAGAAATACTAAATGGACCATAAAATGACTGTTGGATCCTCACTGTGTAAATGGGAAACTGAAAGATCAAGAATATGGGCTTTGCCAAAGGTCACACAGGTAGTAAGCAACATAGTCATACCTTCTAACTTCTGGCCCTTGGTTTATCCACTACATAAACTAAATGATACTCACTTTTGAAAGTTCCATCCTAGATTTGCTGTGTCACCTTAGATCCCACAACCATTTGATCCTCACTGTTTTTTGGTTTTGTGTTTTGTTTTCCAGTAACTTGGAAGTTTTCAACTTCCTCAGCAGAAGGTGGAGAATTAGAACAAATGAGTGCATCTTTCTAAGACTATATGAAAGAGAATCAAGCAGAAGGGGCCAAGGAACTAGCTTTTTTTAATTAAATGTTTTTTTATTGTGGTGAAAATCACATAATATAAAACATACTATTTTAACCATATTTAACTGTACAATTCAGTGGCACTAAGTACATTCACATTGCTGTGCAACTCTCACCATTATCTGTCTCCTGAATTCTTCACCTTCCTAAACTGAAACCCTGTCCCCATTACCTCCCCATTCCCTTCCCCGCCTCCCATCCCCGGAGGAGAGGCCAGGGAAATAGATTTAAGAACAGTTACCCCTGCCCTTTTTCCCTAAGGACTCTCTCTCTCTGGATACTTCTCCACTGTTCCTCCAAAGAGTAAACTATTGAAAAATATGGAGACTGTTGGTAACAAAAGTCTATTAGCATTAACCCAGCCTCATTTTCACTAGTGTGCCTACAATCCCTTACTTGCCATTCTGAAATCCAACAAACAACTCTGAAACTAAATGTTATTTTTAGTAAGTGAGTCACTAAAACTCATTTGACAACAAAAGCTGATGTAGACTGGTATGTTTATAGCTAGTCTTTATTTTTCCTAGCAAGTAGGAATATTCAGCAAATACTGATGCATTTGTTTAAAAGGGTGTAAGTCATTGTCGGGGTGTAATATCATGGTACAGCCATCATATTATATTTCACAAAGTTTCCAATTACAAGATATATCTGGCAATTTTGGATTTTGAATAAGAAATTGTGGACCTGTATATGAGAGTTGTGTGCTTTCAGAGCCTTGGAAAAATTCAAAGTATAATTTATGACACTCAAATGAGATGATCTAACTCAACTTTCAGTCTTAGAGCTAGGCAAATGTCTATTTTGGGTGACAGTGTCTTGCATGTATGCAGAGCATATGTTTCTGTATCATACAAGAAGAAATGTTGACTTTCTCAGAGGACATTCCAAGGAAATTCTTTCCAAGAACTGAAATTCTTTTTGGAAGAAATTCTTTCCAAAAGCTCCATAGCCTAAATCCAGAACTATTTCTGCACTTGGAGCATACACTTATGAAAATTCATAAACTGATGGGACTCAGTATATACAACAGAGTTAACAATTACACCCGCGAAAAATTTCCCAAACGTTGTTCCATGGAAAACTGTACTGAGATGGAAAAGAAGACTGCGATCCAAAATGCTTGAGAAGCCCCAAGTCCTCTATCCTGCTCTTGGAAACGGACAGTGCACATTAGCTTATTAAATACTCTGGAAAATCCTACAAAAACAAAACTCTTCATTTCCAAAAATACCTTACAGTGTCTTGAGGTACATTAACATTTTCATAAAACAAACAGTGAAAAAGTTACTCACTGCCCATTGAACACTGCTAATAATTCTGAGTTCTCTGGCACTCCCAAACCGGATGACAGATAGAGAAAGGCAAATTAAAAAAACAGGTTATGTAGAAAAGGTTATAGGCCCTTGAGTGGGGAGATTAGTCTGGAAAAGAGAAGACCTGGAATCTTCTGTTCCCTCATTGATTATTGTCTTCAAATGTCTCCATTAGTATCACAAGAGCTAGAGGTGTAGAAAGAGTCCCTTAGGTAAAACTTTCTGGTTGGCCTATTTCAGCTGAAACACATTTTAAAAAACTATGGTAAAAATACACATAACATTTACCATCTTAACCATTTTTTAAGTGTATAGTTCAGTGGCATTAAGTACATTCACATTGCTGTGCAGCCATCCCCACTATCTATCACCAGAAATTTTTCATCTTCCCAAACTGAAACTCCAAACCTATTAAACAATAACTCCCCATTTCATCCTTCCCCAGCCACTAGAAGCCACCATTCTACTCTTTGTCTCTATGAATTTGACTGCACTAGGGTACCTCATATAATTGGAATCACACAATACTTGTCCTTTTGTGCCTGGCTTATTTCACTCAGCATTATGTCCCTAAGGTTCATCTATATTGTAGCATGTGTCATAATTTCTTTTTAAGACTGAATGATATTGTATGTATATACCACATTTTGTTTACCCATTCATCCATGCATGGACACTTGGGTTGTTTCCACCTTTTGGCTCTTGTGAAAAATGTTCCTATGAACATGGGTACACAAATATCTGTTCAAGTTCCTGCTTTCCATTATTTGGCATATATACCCAGGGGTAAAATTGCTGAATTATATGGTAATTCTAAGTTTATTTTTTTAGGAATTGCCACACTGTTTTCCATAGCAGCTGCACCATTTTACATTCCTACCAACCGTGCACAAGGGTTCCAATTTCTCTACCTCCTCACCAACACTTGTTATTCTATAGTTTTTCAAGAGTAGCCACCCTAATGGGTGTGAAGGGTTATCTCATGATTACTTTGATTTGCGTTTTCCTAATGATAAGTGATGTTGAGCATCTTTTCATGTGCTTATTGGCCATTTATCCATCTTCTTTGGAGAAAAATCTATTCAAGTCTTTTGCCCATTTTTAGTCAGGCTACTTGTTTCTCGTGTTATCGATTTACAACCTGAACACAATTTTTAAAAATCATTAGCTCTCCCTAAAGTTTGAATTCACTGCCCCTGAAATGGCAGAAAAAGAAAAACTTCTGGCAGCAAAGAAAGACTAATTTACCCTATCTGAGAAAGGATCAGGAATTAGAGAAGATATTTCTAAGAATGGTGGTGGAAATAAGACTGAAAGTAAGATGACTGATTGGAAGTCTTTATGAAAATAGATTCCCAGATCCCTGAAATTCTACCCCTTCCACTCAGCTGAGCATCTGTTCATCTTTTCTTCCAGCAGAAGAATAAAGGGTTGTTTTCTGTGTATGTTAAACCAAAGACGTTCTAGAGTTGAAAACATGACAATCAGGAGAGGGTGGGAATACCATACTGAAAACAGGAGTATTAAGTTAAATCACACAGCATGATAAGAGGAACCTCTCTGTGTTCCTCCCCCCATCTTGGCTTCCAAGAGGTAAGCCAATATATTCTTTCCCTACGAAAAATCGGAGGTTCCTCTTTGGGGAAACAATACTTAATCCATTAGAAAATATTCTGATACATGGGAAGTCTCAAAAAATAACCAATCAAATCACCCCACAGTGAAGCCCACAAGTCCATAAACCCCACTCAAGTACAAAGAGATTATAAACAGATTTTAGTGCATTATTTTAAATATGAATAGAAAACCAAGGAACACCAGATATTTGAGGCAATTCTGTAATCTGAAAGACATATCAAAACAAACAAAAACAATGCAGACAGTTAAAGAAAACAAAATGTGTGTCTATAATTGAGATCATAAGACAGATAAAAGTTAATGAAACAAAAACATACAGCTATAAAAAGAACATTCAGAGGTTTTTTTTTTTGGTTGTGTCGGGTCTTAGTTTGTGGCACATGGGGTCTTTGTTGAGGCATGCGAGATTTTTCGTTGTGATGCAGGCTTCTCTCTAGTTGTGGCATGGGGGTTTTCTCTCTCTAGTTGTGGTGCGCAGGCTCCAGGGTGCATGGGCTCTGTAGTTTGTGACACACAGGCTCTCTCATTGAGACGCTGGAGCTCAGTAGTTGTGGCAAGTGGGCTTAGTTGCCCCACGGCATGTGGGATCTTAGTTCCCCGACGAGGGATTGAACCCACCTCCCCTGCAATGGAACGCAGATTCTTTGCCACTGGACCACGAGGGAAGTCCCCAGAGAGTTTTTTTAAAAGAGCTTTTGGTTATTAAAAGTCTCTACACTGTGTTTAAAATATATATATCAATGGAACCATTGAATGAGATTTAGGAAATCTCTCCCAAAGTAAAACATACAAACTAACAAATGACAGAAATGAAAAATAGCAAATAATTGAATATAACTAAAAACAGTCCAGAAGGGCTGATATCCATAATAGAGGATCCAGGAAGAGAAAATGAGGGAAGGAAATTATCAAAGAAATCATATAAGAAATTTACAAGGAAACAAAGGACATGAGTTCCCAGACTGAAAGAGCTCATTAAGTACCCAGTATAGACACAGACACACACCAAATCACATGATTATGAATGAATTTTAGAATACTAGTGGTGAGAATTAGATCCTAATAACTATGAAAGAAAAAAAAGTACAAAACAGATCACCCACACAAACAAAGGATTCAAGTCAGAATGGCACAGAGATTCTAATGCCAATCTGATAGAAAACAGCAGGAAAAAATGCCTTCAAATTGTGAGGGAGAATGATCTTCTACCAAGAAATCTATGCCATCCATATTATTGATTAAATGTGAGCAAAGAATAGAGATACTCAGCATGTAATTTACAACAAAATTACTTCCAAATATTTTTCCAGGATCATGGGACTACATTTTTCCATCAAAATGAAAGGATAGACCAAAAAGGAGGAAGACAGAAGATAAAAGAAACAGACACACCAACAAAGGAGAGGAGAAGGCAATTCCCAGGATGATATAGGAAAGCCCAGGAAGACATATGGTCACAGGCAAATAAGACAACCAGTCCAGACTGGAAGAGGATGGGAGATCACAGGAAATATTTCTCCAAAAAAAGACAAAATTGATAGAGCATCTGATATGTTTGAAAATATTGAGGGAAAATTAATACTCTTGACAGTGTTTTGGATTGGTTTTGTTCTAGGTATGCAGAAAACTAAACAAAAAAATCATAAAAATTATTAATTCCAGAGGAAACACAAATGTATTGTACAAGAAAGGAAATAAAACCATAGTAGTCTACATGGCTCAGCTGCACATAGTATGGGCATAGTCATGGAAACATGTGGAGATCAAATACTGTGCTAACAAAAACTGTCATGGAACTATATTGCAAGAAAGGATGGGAAAATATGTGTATATGGGAGAGATGGTTTGAGGACTAAATCATCTTTCATAATAGGAAGTTAATAGAAAATAGTTTAACACCCTAGAAAATGTATCATATATTGTATTGTCCATGATCACTTTGTCTAATTTTCACTTCCCTTTCGTAAATACCCCAATACTAAAATCCAGCTTCCATAGGTGTCAATAGCAGAAGTCACCAATGATCTCTTTATTGCTGAGGCAATACCAATGATCTCTTTATTGCTGAGGCCAAAGGACATGAACATTTTGTGTGCCTTCTCCGAAGCTTTGGACTCTGTTGACTTAAGCTCCAGTTATAAACATCCAACTGCCCTCTAAACATGTCATGGATGTCTCAGAGGCTGACAGATCAAAAACTGAATTCCCTGACCACACATCAATCCCCACCACCCCACTCCCAGATTTATTGCTTATCCCACCTTCCCCATCTTAATAAATAACACTATAATCCAAACCATCATGCAGCAGACCAGACAAGAAGTTGTTCAGAGAAAGAATCTCTTTTTTTATTGAAGTATAGTTGATTTACAATGTTGTGTTAATTACTATGGAACATCAAAGTGATTCAGTTATATATATATTATTTATATATATATAAATAATATATATATACATTCTTTTTTTATATATTTTTTCCATTATGGTTTATCACAGGATACTGAATATAGTTCTCTGTGCTATACAGTAGGACCTTGTTGTTTATCCATCCTATATATAAAAGCTTGCATCTGCTAAGCCCAATCTCCTACTCCATCCCTCCCCAACCCTCTCCCCCTTGGCAACCACCAGTCTGTGAGAGAAAGAACCTTTTGCAATAGCTAAAAGATTACTGGAAACAAATGGAGAAAATCCACATCTACCAGATTCCCTCTCAGAGAGAAATGTCAAATATATCTTTTTTAGTAGAAGGTAAGTATTCAAAAGAGATGCTCACAGAACGTCCTTCCAGAGAGAGACAGTTGCTTAATAGCTGTCTTTTTTTTTTCTTTTTCTTTTAGTTTGGGTGGAATAAGATGGTTTGAAGCCAGAGATGACTTGCTTAGGACAGTAGAGGAAAGGCTGAGAGCATTCACAAGGTGCCCTACTTCTCCACCCAGTGCAGAGTTGTCTAACTAAATATAAAACAAAAATGTAAAATAGATCTGTTTGACTGGACACTGCATTATTCACCCACTGAAGACATCCAGCTATCATAGTCTGGTTTACCATTAGCCAATCACTCCCCTAAATCACAAACCTGAGAATTACCCTTTTCCCACAGGCTGTCAGTCACTACTGAGTCCATCTTTTCAGTCTCTTCTAATCCACCCATCAACTCTTTTACCCCCTTAACACGAGTTCAGTTCCTCAGTTTCCCTCTCATCTTTCCCACAGATTTTCCAGTAGCTCCCTAACCAATTTCCTTTGCCATCAATGTTTTTCCAGTCTCATCTCCCCAACCATCCTTCATATAGGCTTCCAGTGGTTTTTCTAAGATGCTAATCTGATAATGTTCCACACAATTTATAATCCTTTGCTAAATAAAGCCCAAATGTCATTATGAAGAAATTAATGTTCTTTCATGATCCCTACTGGTTAGTTTCACCAGAACAATTTATTGCCAATCCCTGCACAGATCTGTACATACTCAGTTTGTGCCCAGCTGTATATAGATACACACCTCCACCCAACCCTTTGATTGTCTAACCCCTGGGCATCTGGGCATTCACCCCTACCCACTGCCTTGAAGTGCTGCACTCACTTACACCTACCCCAGGTAACTTGTAACCTGATCCAAGGGACCCACACAACTGTCATGTCTAGAAAACCTTCCCTGTAGCCCCAGCCTGTGTCAGCTGTCACTCTTCTGTGCATTCACAATACTCTGAGTGTGCCACTATTTTATACGCTATCTCACTGACTTGCAATTTTTTTTGTTTGTTTGCTTGCTTTTCTGTCTTCTTCACTAGACTAAGTTCCTTGAAAGCTAAAGTCACTTAATATTCCCAGAACCTCATACAGAGAGCGCAATTAAATTAATTAAAATACATTGAGTGGACCAAATGTAAAATAGGTAGCTAGTGGGAAACAGCCGCATAGCACAGGGAGATCATCTCGGTGCTTTGTGACCACCCAGAGAGGTGGGATAGGGAGGGTGAGAGGGAGACGCAAGAGGGAGGAGATATGGGGATATATGTGTATGTATGTCTGATTCACTTCGTTATAAAGCAGAAACTAACATACCATTGTAAAGCAATTATACCTCAATAAAGATGTTTTTTAAAATTAAATAAATAAATAATACATTGAGTGGATAGTTGATCCTCACGACTTTGTGGGGTATGTAAAAAATATGTTTTGATATTTTAATTTGGAAGATGAGCAAACTGAGTTATGAGGGATGATGGGCCCCAAGCTAATAAGAGTCAAAGTGAAAGACCAGAAATTGAGTCTTCTGATTCTCAGTGCAGGAGCCAGATGTTCCTGAATTGTGTGGAAGGCTAGGCTTTCATTCTTTTGTTAATCAGTAAGACCGACTCACTGAGGTCTTGCTCCGTGCCAGGGGCTGCTCTAGACATTGAGAAAAGAAAACCAACAAACCTCTTACTTTTCACGGAGCTCACATTCTAGAGAAACTCAAGGTTTCTATGCTTCTAAGATTTTGCACTGTGATACCCTAATTCAGGGATGACGCATCTCCAATTTGCAGAAAGAAGAAAAGCAAAATATCTTCCATAGCTATGGAAGCAGAAGAGTCAAAGAAAAGGTTACATTGTTTTGGAGAAGCAAAGGTACTTATGCTTCCTGAATCTTAGGTTTGTGTTGGTCAGCAAGCCACAGTTCAGGAGAATGGGACACACACCCAGAAACCACTGAGTCCCAAAGATGCTTCTACCAGGTACTGCCTACTCTCCTCTTGGAAGCATGCCACATTTATGCTGGCCTCAGGGCTTTTGTTTATGATTTCCACATCTCTTTTTTCCTCTTTTCTGTTCAAGTTCTACCCAGCCTTCAAGGCTTAGCCCACATCATACATTCTAGGCAATACCCAACTCATTCTGAAGCCCCAATAATGAACAACTCTTTCCCAAAACTCAAGAACAATGAAAATTGCTTTAATGATCTGAGTCCATTATGGGCAGGACTTTCTTGCCAAGTAACACTGAAGTTTTCTCAAGGAATAAATCATGTCTTCTGCTTCCTTAGAATCTATTACCCCCTGGAAACGTGTGGGACATATGGGACCTAACTAAACAGCACTGAATGAATGAATGATTCATGGCTGTGTTGCCAGCCATTTCCCATCTGATGCTCTCCTAGGAGGGATGTAAATGCCTCCTGGGAAAGGGATGCTCTCAAGACCATGGCCATGCAAAACACCCCACCCCAGTGCTGTTGGCCATGACTCAGTTCTTCTGAGGGAAACATCAAAGGGGAGGCAAGACAGGCCTGGCACACAGAAGCCAGCCTCCCACTTGCTCTTGATTCCTCAGACAGCAAAATGCCAGAATGAATCTCTCTTCTGAGCCATGAGGTTAATGTGGCCATTTATAGATAGAAGGGGGAGATTAGGTTTGTTGAAAGGGGAAGGTTTTTATGCTTTGCTTTTGATCCCGTCTGGCACGCCTCAGCACTGCCATGTGCCCTACACCTGATAAATGCTGTTCTATAAATGGCAAAGAAGAGAATCTAAAGCCATAAATCTATCCCCACCCGCCTCGATTTTGTATGGATCTAAAGGATAATTAAAGACATGCCCTTGCTTTGCAAATGAAGCCTCATCTTTCTGGCAGCCCCCATTTTAAATGAACTTGAGGCAGTGGCAGTGCAAAGGGCAGCCTTGGGTTGATGCTGTCCAGGCTGCCAGGGAACAACCTCTGGCCTTGCCGGTCTCAGAGGGTGCATGCAGCCCCCCACTCCAGAGCTGCTGCGTGAGCAAGGAGGGCCGCACCCTTCTGCCTGGGCTTTGAACTTGGTTAATGCATGGGGCTAATGAGGGTCACTTTAAGTTTTGGTTATTTTCAAAGAAAAAAAGCCTTTTTTCTTTGGACATCTGCTGCTACCCACAAGCTTCAACTTCTTTTGGTTCTTCATAGACACTGGGAGACTGAGAGAACAAGAATGAATGGATCAGGACTTCCAAAGAAATAATGCAAAATACTAATATATAGCCATTAATTGAATCATTATAAAGGTTATGTGATGTCAAAGAAAATGTCTAGGAGGCAGCTGTAAGCGGAAAATGTGTAATACAAACTGTATCTACCTTATGGCAGAAAGTAAAAATAAATCATTTTTACAACACTTTCAGCTATCAAATGACAGTGTGTGCACAAGATTGAAATGAGAGATAATAAAAAGGGCTTACACAGGATTGGCCTCTGTCCGCGTTCCTCCAGCCCACTTTCCCTCCCCAGAGCAAACATTTTTAACTCTGGCTATTTTCTCCTGTTAGTGCCATATCTCTAGATTATATGTTTTACCCCTACTTCTGATTCATTCTATCCATTATCCTTTGAATTGCAGATGTGATAATTAGCTCACATAACCTCACCCTATCTTCCCCTGCACCCAATATCTTAGTAAATCCTTATGTTATCTCCTATATTCTTTACCTTTTTACCATTTCTTCTTCTTCTTCTTCTTTTTTCTTGTTCCACCAACTAAAGAGAGTATCTTTTGATTGCTTGTCTGGCCACTCTGTCAGATAAGAATATTAGTATCCCTGCTCTTTCCTTGAGCTCTCAGCTCTTCTCCCCCATTTGCCTCTCCCAATTTCTCACATGTACACTTCTTTCATACTGTCAAAAGTGATTGCTGTTACCTTTCTTCTGTAACCAGCTTTCGCTGATGGATTGATTCTGGAAGTTGAAAGTAACCAATAGTGTCTCTGGTTTCGTGGTCATGCCAATATTGAACACAGCAGAATTAAGTAGCATTTTGATGGTTGTAGTCCTTTCTTATAACACTTTTTCTAGAATTTCAAATGCCTATTTTTTTGCCATTATCATAACAAAAATATTTATCAAAACTTATTTTCTCTTTTTACACAGATGTCTCCTACCTAGGTCCCTCTGATCCAACCTAGACCTGTGCTCTCTGGGCCTTGTGCATTGTTCTTCCTGAATTTCTCCTTTCTCCTTGCCTGGATCAGTTCCACCATACCTGGATCCTGTCTTCTTTATTAGTTTAATCCCAAATTTGCTGCTGCATTGTAGCAGACACACACCCCTCTTTCTAACAAAATCTTGTTTTTATTCCAGTATCCCACCCTTCTCCTACTGATCCTACACTTTGCTAAGTCGATCATATTAATACTTCTCCCCTTGCTAATGATTGGTTTGAGAGTGGGCATATATTACATTCTGAACAATGAAACACGAGGGAAAACTTGCTGAGGGATGTTCCAATGAAGTATTTAATTAAAAAAAGAAAAAAAGACCCACAGGATAGAATGTTCTTTCTTCCTCTGTCCATTATCATATCCATATGTAATATCTAGTTGCAGAAATCATCATCTAACAAGAGGGGAGCTATCCAAGGACTATGCAACTCATCAAGAATGACAGAATAGGAAGATGGGAAGAACTTAAAAATTTGGTAATATAGTTGTGAATCGGAGAGGGCCCTATGGACAGACTCCCTCCACCAATGTCCTCAACCTGCCTTTTGTCTGTAGAAAAACTTTAGTCAAAGAATAAATTTAATCAGACATATGAGAAAATGCATAAACAAAGGAAAAGCAGTCAAACAGGGGAAAATAATAATAGTTTAGTCAGTAAGCAAAGAACTTTTAGTTCAAGGACTTTTAGTTCCTCCTCAAGAGCTATAGATAATATTCTGAGCCATAACCTTTGAGCTGTTTTACAGATACTGAAACCCCCACCAGGTGGAAGAAGTTAACTGCATGATGACCAGGCTGTAGCCATGATATAAGCTGCCACAGTTCTGAGAACTGGCCTCAAAGAAATGGGAACAAACTGACCCTGGAACTAAAGACTAATTGTACTTAGAACAATCAAGATGACGCTGATCAGACCACTGCATGACCAATTTCAAGACGACTGTCAGAGCTGACTGTGCTGTTTCTACGTGTAGCCCCCTCCCTCCACTGGTGCACCGCTGAAACTCTCCTTTAAAAGTTCTTGCCCACTGATCAATAGAGGAGAGTTGGCCTTTGGACATGAATCTGCCTTCTCCCACAGTTGTCAGCCTCTGGAATAAAGCAAACTTTCCTTTCTACCAACACTTGCCTCTCAAGTATTGGCTTTTGAGTGGTGAGCAGCCAGACCTGAGTTCAGTAAAAAACTGAGTCAACCATCCACTTCTAGATTTCTGTTATTTGAGGTAATCTGTGTCTTTCTGTGTAAGCCAGTTGAGTTAGAATTTTATGATCTTTCACTAAAAGTCATCTTAGCCAACAGAGGCATTTCTTCAAGAAGCCTCATAAAAATGATTGTGTGAGGAAATTTTTCTTCCTTAAATTGAAAAATTACATTTATTTTTACCAGAACAATTTAGTGTTTGTTTGGATATAGAATTCTAGGCTGAAAACTCATTTTCCCTAAGAAATATAATGTTATTTCTCCAATATCTTCTATCTTGTTTCTTTTGGGGATAAACTATTCTCTCTCTCTCTCTCTCTCTCTCTCTCTCTCACCTTTTATAATCTCTCTTTATTTTGGTATTCTGTGATTTCACAATAATGTGTTTAAGGATGGCCATCTTTTCATTGATTGTACTAGACATTCAGATGTCATTATAATTGAGATGTATCCTTTAGATCTGGATAGTTAAATTAGTTCTTTGATGATTTTCCCTTTATGTACACAGTTCTCTCTTTCTGGAAACTTGTTAATTAGATATTGACTTCCTGGATTTATCTGTCCTATCTCTGACCTTTTGTCATCATATTTTCTACCTTTGCATTTTATTACACACTCTTGGAGATTTCTTAGACTTTGCTATCCAATCTTTTTTAAACTTGTTATATAAAATGACATTTTTAAGTAATAAGAGATTTTTCTTTGATTATTTTATTTTATCATAGCACTTGTTTTTGTATTATGCTATATTTCCTCAAATATTTGTTTTTTCATATTTAATAGAAAAGTAATTTTTTAAAAAACCTGATTCGATATTCTGAATACTGTCAACCTTTGAATTAGGTAATCAAGCACAAATTGGACATTACACTGGGGGTCTCCTAAGTGAAAGGATGTGGAAGTCTTTTCCACCAGGAATGATTTGCCCTCCAGGGGATATCTGGCAGTTTTGGAGATGTTTTTTGTTGCCAAAACTGAGGGGGAATGAATGCCAATGGCATCTAGTGGGCGAAGCCATGGATACTACTGAACACTCCACAATGCACAGGGCAACCCACTGCAAAAAAGAATTGTCCAGCCCCAAATGCCAGAAATGCCCAGTTGAGAAGTCCTGCAGTAGAGCCATTAAGGTTTCTTTAGAAAGGAACCTCTCCACATTTGTTTGTTTGATCTCCTAGAGAAGAAAGCATCTGGCTTATGTAGGCTTCATTCATCTGAGAAGAGAAGAAATGATCCGATGTACAAACTATAAGTTAATTTCTTTGTTTAGTCTGTATTCACTCTTGCTCACCATATTTCCAACACCTGAGATTCTCTGTGGTCCAAATGGGCGGATAACTGCATCCTTGTGCATTTTCATCCATACATATATTCACTGTGGCTCCCTTCCCTGACTTCATCAGTTATTCTCCTGACATGTGCTTTCCATCTTCCAGAAACTTGTCAAAATCCCTGATAATCCTATTCCCCTTCCTTATCTTTTAAAAATTGTTTTATCATAAATTTCATATACTCTGATGAAAGAAAAGACAAATCCATGCAATCAGGCCTCTATATTTGAACAGAAGGCTTCCCTGCTTAATTCACTTATTCCTTTTATTTAGCAGTCACGGTGTACTCGGTTTCAGGCAGTGTGCTAGACACTGGGCATGGGACGATATCCAAATCATAGGGTCTACTTTAAAGATCTCTGTCTGGTGCAGAATTAAAGAAAATGCATAGCAGTATAGTGCACAATAAAGAGCATGGAGTCTCAAACCAAAATATTTGGGTTTTAATCCCAGCTCTACTTACTGGCTGGCTGATCTTTGGCAATGCATTTCAAATTATAGGATCCTCAATCTTCTCAAAAATAGAATAAAGATGGTAATAATATTTAACCTCCTTAATGGATCACTGTGAAGATTCAATGAGATAATTCACTCAAAATACTTTATAAAAATCTAGTGGGACATTATCATACCAATTCATTTTGTGCTCTCAATTTGGTTTACTGAGGCTGGGTAAAGGACCTCGATTGTATCCAATATTTAGTCTTACTTGTTTGGATATTTATCTTCACCCTAAAGAGTTTCCTTTAATGTAAACCCCATGCCATAGTTCAGACTGGACCATTTTCACTACTCTTCAATATTTCCCTCTGATCTCTATTTTACACTGAGCTTGGGATTTGATTTTTCTTTTGTATTAGGATTTTACTAAGTTTGTACAAATGTGTTGGTCATTCCTCTCAATATCCCCCCGCCCAAAAAAATAATACAGACCGGAGTATTATTATTCAATCATTTTATTCGATTACTGCTTAATCTATACTATAGAGACACAGACACACTGAAACACACACACACAGACTTGTTTACACTGAAACACACACACACACACACAGACTTACTTGTTTTAAGTTCTCTTTTAGTAATTATCTCAATGACCTGAACAAAGTCACCTAGATCCTCTGAGCCTCAGTTGTCTCACCTCCAAATAAAATTAGAGTAATACTTTATAAGAATTTGTTGAGATTAAAGGAAATAATAATTACAAAAGCTCTTCGCAAGCTATATGGGTGCTAAAAATACATAAAAGTTCCGGCTCTCACCTTTTTATCTTTTAAGTAATATATTGTTATGGGCTGAATTGTGTCCCCGCAAAATTCCTGTGTTGAAGTCCTAACCCCTCATACCATATTAGGAGATATGTAATAAGATTTCGAGATCCAAGCCCCGCCCCGCAGCTCGGGGGCGCACCCGCGTGTGCAGAAGCCGGCGGGTGGGGAAGGATCGCCAGTGAGATTCCGAGGCAAGGCTTGCGCGCCCGTCCCCGCCCTGGACCCCAGCTCCCACCCGGTTGGCCCGGCTCAGCCATGATCAAGGCGACCCTCGTCTTTAACAGCCACCGGAGGCCGCGGCTTTCCCAAGTTCTACCAGCCCTACAGTGAAGATACACAACAGCAAATCATCAGGGAAAAATTCCATTTGGTATCTCAGAGAGATGAAAATGTTTATAATTTCCTAGAAAGAGGATTATTAATTGGAGGATCTGACAACAAACTGATTTATAGACATTATGCAACATTATATTTTGTCTTTTGTGTGGGTTCTTCAGAAAGTGAACTTGGCATTTTAGATCTAATTCAAGTATTTGTGGAAACATTAGACAAGTGTTCTGAAAACGTCTGTGAACTGGATTTAATTTTCCATATAGACAAGATGCTTGGTTCTGCCTGGTTGACCTATAACTGTTAAAAAGTGAAATGTAGGACTTCCCTGGTGATCCAGTGGTTAAGAGTCCATGCTTCCAATGCAAGGGGGTAGGGTGCAATCCCTGGTCTGGGAACTAAGATCCCACATGCTGTGCGGTGTGATCAAAAAAAACCAAAAAACAAAATAGAGAACAAAAAAAAAAGATTTCGAGATAAGGTCTTTAAAGAGGTGATTAAGTTAAAATGCTGCCATTAGGATGGGTCCTAATCCAATCTGACTGGTGTCCTTGTAAGAAGAGAAATTTGGATGCACAGAGAGACACCAGGAACACATGCAGAGAGGAAAAACTGTGTGAGGACACAGAAGGAAGGTGGCCAACTATAAGGCAAGGAGAGAGGCCTGGGACAGTTCCCTCCACTGTGGCCCTCAGAGGAAACAAATCGTGTGTGCATGCACCTTGATCTTGGACTTCCAGCCTCTAGAACTATGCGAAACTAAGTTTCCATTGTTTAAGCCACCCAGTCTGTGTATTTTGTTATGGTAGTCCTAGCAAACTTATACATACATAAATGGTATGCATTATATACATTACTGGCTCCTCCTTTTTCCTTTATTGTTTCATCTCCTTTGGTAGAGTTTAGACATTTTATAGCAGAAATACAAATAAAAAACAAATATTCTGTTTTTGAAATTTAAAAATAAAATTTTAATAAAATTTTTGAATTCTCCCCAAGATAATAGCCCTGAACACCTAGTATCATCATGAGAGAAAAGTGTTTTCTAAATTCTTTAAGCTTCTGTTGATAAATCACTGGCTAAGTGACTTAACTATTAAGTTGCCAAAAGCCAAAGTGAAAAGAACTCAAACGTGTGATGTAAAGGGAGTTGGGGAGAAAATACAGAGCCAGGTGGAGTCCCTCGCTTTCTGGCTTTGGAGAGGAGAGGAGGAAGTAGGACGTGGCTGGAGAAGTCACTGCTTGTGTCATCATCTCCACTCCCTGCCACACTGAGGAACCTCCAGTGGTAGGCTGCACATGATGGCAACATCTGGGTGGGCAAGACATACTCCAAAAATGCAAGGACTTGTGGCCCATGCCCTCATCTGGAGGCTGTGAGCCTCTGAACAGTGGTTCTCAAACTTGGCTGCCCATCATTTCCACGGATCCAGACACACCACTTACAATGTAATATCTGGACAAAGGATCTAGGCATCAGGATTTGAAGAAACTTGACAGCTGATTCCAATGCATGGCCAAGGTCGGGACTACTGCTCTTTGAGAAAACTGGCCAGAAAGAGAAAGACAAATACCATATAATATTGCTTATATGTGGAATCTACAATACAATGCAAATCAACATATCTATGAAACAGAAACAGACACACAGACATAGAGAACAGGCTTGTGGTTGCCAAGAGGGACGGGGGGTGGGGGAGGGATGGAGTGGTAGTTAGGGGTTAGCAGATGCAAACTATTATACACAAGATGGATAAACAACAAGGTCCTACTGTATAGCACAGGAATTATATTCAACATCCAGTGACAAACCATAATGGAAGAGAATATGAAAAAGAATATATATATATGTATATATACATGTGTGTGTATAACTGAGCACTTTGCTGTACAGAAGAAATTAACACATTATAAATTAACTATACTTCAAAATTTTTAAAATAAAAATAAATTAAATAAATAAATAAAATTTGGAAGTTAGGAGCCATACTTTAGTGTAAGTTCATAATTGTATCCTAAATATTGCTGGCATTAAATTTGTTAAGAATTTTAAAAAGAGAGTGAGAGAAGACTGGCAATCAGCTCAGGGTCGCTTACAAGCCGGCTTGAGAGAGAGAGCACACAGCGTTGGATGAGGTGGGTGGCTGGAAAGATGGGCTTTGAGACCCTGCTTCGGTCTCTCCTCAGTGTGTGTGTGTGGAGAACAAGAAGGCCTGAAGCCCCACAAATCTCAGGAGAGGAGGAATGAGAAAGTAGAAGAACATGGAGTTTCTACCCCTTAAGTAATGGGACCAGATGGCTGGGACCATAGACTTTAGCAACAGGAGCCAGAACAAAGCTCCAGGAAATGGAAAAGAACCAGTCCTGTCTCAGGGGGGACATTAGTCCAGCCTGATGACCAGGCTGAACTGTTCAAACCAGCCCATTCATAAAGCAGAGCAGCAAGAGTTGAGGCCGGCAGGTAGGTCTGAGGCTCTCTTTTCCCCCCTGTCTTGAGGTCACAGAAGCATTCCCATATACTATCTGGGGAAGAAACAGGGAAAGGGAAGGGACTGAAAGACCAGGTATTCACCTGAAAGACTATTTACCAAAAAGATCCTCTAAACCAGAATTTTGATGCATTGTTTTCTGGCAAGTGTAAGACACACATACGCACGTGTGCACACACACACACACAAACACACACACACTGACCCTACTAAATGTACTAAATGAACAGTGACTCATGCAGAAGAATAGACTAGAAGCAATATTTTCCTATACATCAGGACACTGCATAAATTTGGGATTCAGCCACAAATGCGTGTGCTTGTGTGCACACCTACAACCATATATATTCAATAACACACCCCTCAGCCATGAACAATCAAGACCAAGCACTCGGGGCTGGATTCTTTCAGCGCTCCTAAGAGACCAGTCTGCTTCACTTGCAGGGAAGAGCGACCCGACTGCTACCTACAGCAATGTTTCTTAGAGAAGGATCTGGACAATTAGAATATTCAAATTTGCTTCTCAGCCGGGAAACAGATCTTAGTGTCTGTTGTTCCCTTTCGATTCTTATGTGAAAATGTCACTCTCTGTCCTGCTTAAGTGCTGCTCCTGGCTGCCCTACACTTTCCATCTCTACCAGCCCCCCACCCTTTGGACCTCAAGGGATAAAGGTTGAAACTGTTCGATTCTATCATGCACACACTATATGCCAAGCTCTGTGCTAGATGTATTACATAATAATCTATTTTAACCACCTGGGAGGTAGTAATATCTTTATTTTACAGATGAGCAAACAGGCTTAGAGAGGCTAAATTTTTCCAAGTTCACCCAGCTGGAAAGTAGGAGCCCAGATATTTCTGACTCCAAAGATTTTACTAGTCAGCACTGCTTCCCTGAAAGCCTCACTTATTCACCCAAGTGTATCCATCAGTTCAACAGAGCTGTCTTTTCTAGAGCATATCTACTGTCAAACATCCCCTACCGATCTCTCCATTAGCACCTTTGTGCTGGTCTGTGTAGTCCCATGTTTAGTTTGAAAAATAGCCTGCTTGAAAGCAGCCCCACTCATAGCTTTGGTATACTCTGATTCTTTGTGTTTTTGATTTTTCATTTTGTTTTTTTAATTTTTGGTTGCTTTCTTTCTTTTTTTTTTAATTCAGTCTTACTTCTTGTACAAGAACAGGCCAATTTCTGGAGGGAGAATCAGTCACACTATACTTTAGAACTCCAATTCCTTATCCTTTATCCATCTGAATATTTGATAGAAGAAATCAATTTCTCTACCTTTCTTCTTATTTCTTCATTTACCTCTTTATTATCTCTCTCCACAGTAAACTGTAAGCTCCGTAAGGACAGAGTCCGTGGCTCAAACACAATCACCAGGGTACAGATACACAGGCCTAGCACAAAATAGACCCTCCATAAATGTTTATGGTATAAACAAACAGTTACATGTATGGTCTCAAAGGGCAACAAGGGTATTCTGGTGCTTATTCTGAATCTCACACACAGGGCAAGATTTTCCACAGATTTCCACACTTACTAGAGGAGCAACACGATTAAAGGGCAGTTGTCCTAGCCAGTCATTCTGGCCCCCCTGCATTTCTCCACATCAGGCACATGACTCCCTCCCGATGGCCCCTCCCTCCCCTTTTACAGCTTTGTTTGGGTTTGACTTTGGGGGTGTGAAGGTCTGAATTGTTTGGCTTTGCTCAGCAATAGAGGCCTATCTCAGTGACCCTCATTGCTTCCCTGCACTCACCCCCCTTGCTTATCTGCAGCCCCAGGTTTTTGATCTCCGTGATACCAGCAACACTTTCCCAGAACCCACTGGAATGAGAAAACTGGCTCAGAAAGTGAAAAGGGATCTGTGCTTAGCATGCCCTGCCCTGATGAACACAGCCAGCGACATCAGACAGCCCGGACTTCCCCTGACAATTAGCAAAGGTTTACTTTTTGCTCCTCTCACCCTTCCCATTCAGCCTGATTTTTTCCACTCACTCGGCATCCTGTCACTGGGTTACAAACATGCCCTGTTCAGCTCCGTGTTCACATCATCCTCCCTTCGTCTTTTCTTCTCCTTCCAGTGCATTAATTCATACAAAATATATATTGATCACCTATGACTTGCCATTCACTGTATTGGATGCTGAGGATATAGTAAACACACACACACACACACACACACACACACACACACACATACCCTCCATCCTTACAGATCTGCCTCAAGCTCCATCTCCTCCAAACAGCATCCTCAGATCTCCACAGCATCCATCATCACTTATTACTAAGTGCCACATAGGCACTTAATACTAACCTCTTTGACATGGTTTGCCATGGTTTCACATGGTATAGTTCTGTCTTCATAACTAGATTATAAATTGCTTGAGATCACAGGTCACCTCCTTTATTCCTACTGTGTTTCCTTAATAACCACTAATGTAACTATGGTGGGCTGCCTTACCCCTCCAGCCAGTAAGCTTTTTCAGTGAATATGGTTTGCTTGTCTGTTTGTTTGATTGAAAGCCCTTTGGGATGAAGTATGAACTGCAGAGAAGGACGAGGAGATGAAAGAAGATTCTGTATCTCCCTCCCTTTTATTACAAAGAATTCAACCCTGCATCTAGGCATGCATCCTCAACTATGACCCAAATGATTAAGTGGAAGGGTGGGGATGACAATTCCGGAAACCATGCAGCTGATACAAGGCTAGTATCAAGAAGACTCCCTGATTTCTGACTATTTGAAGACCTAATGCTTCAAGCAGATTGGATTCCTTGGTTACATGTGCGTGCCAACATTCCAAGACCCAAAGGTCAGGATGAACACATGTGAGTAGTAAACAGGCTCTCACTGAGAGACAAGAGTGGGACCAGGCTGGTGAGAGCCGAGCACCCTGGTGCCAGGGGACAGCCTCAGATTCTGCAGCCACAACTGGCAGGGACCAGCAGAGTGTGGACAGGGAACAGAGAGAGGCCCCGGGGGCTGGGAAAAGAAGAGGAGGTCTCCCTGTCTTGACCTGGTGTGGGAACCAAGGTGAAAGGGGAGATCACTGGGCCAAGGCAGTGACCCAGAAGGCTTAGCCAGAAGTAAAAACAGATGTGAAACAGAAGCTGTCAGTGTCCTGTGGGCCATGGGGCTCTGCCCTGAAGGAGATGACCCCAAGGAAGATGTACTGTCATTGATGAGGCTTCACTGAGCTGGCACTTAGCAATTAGGCTGGACAGCCATAGGCTTGAAGAACTGACCAGAGCACACAAGATACTTTGTCCTTTTAAATCAGCAGGAAAGGGAATATGCTCTATAAGAGTCTGGAAGAGCAGCCTCCTTTCCAATAATTCATTCATTTGACAAATACATGCTGTGCTCATTATTGATTTAGGATTGCAGGGATTCTGAATTTATAAGACATGGTCTTTGTCCTCAGGTTATTTATTCATCAGCAGCACCAGTGACAATAGAAGAATTCAAAGCTGCTGCCTCTTGCCTGAGAATAATAAAGAAAACTGCCTCTGCAGGGTAAGGGCTTTGCAAGGGAGAACTGGTGAAGCCTGACCACAAATCTAGAAGGTCCTATAATTTATATTGCTTAATCAAAGATCAGAGACTCAGTCTCACTTCTAGGCTGTAGTAGAGCATCGGCTTACTTCTAAAGAAAAGTAGAATGCAGCCCTTCCATTCCTGATTTTCCTCCTGCACCAACCCTGGGCCAGCCCACTTTGTACCCAATGTTCCTTCTGTTCCAGAGATTACTATGATTATTCTCAGGATGCATGTCAACAGGACCCCCAGAAGACATCCCAACTCTCACACCAAAATCTGCAGAGTGCTCCCCAGCTGGGATTTAGAGGAATTTAGGCCTGAAGTCCCACTTTCAACAATCATTAAGATTTAGTTAGTGCTTTATTTAGAATTTAAAATATGTGTTTCAAATCCACTATTTCATGTAATGGTCATGCTATTATATTACTATCCCCATTAAATAGAAGAGGAAACTAAAGTTAAGAAATGTTAAGTAATGTACCCAATAAGTAGGTGACAAAGTTAATTCTAAAATCTAGATTAGAGGTCCTCATAGGTCTCCATTCTTCTGCACAAATCATTTCCTCCAGTCATGGTTGCCTCCTTTCTCCTGGCAGACATTTGCTAATCCCAGGTTAAATACCCAGGGTAAATGTCACCTCTGTGAAGACTTGCTCAACTTTACCTCCAGAGACCTGCTTCTTCTTTTAGACTTGCTCAACTTTTCCTCCAGAGACCTGCTTCTTCTTTTAGATCCACACCCTTATTGGATTAAAGTACACTGGCTAAATTTCAGATGACATGATTTTATATATAGAAAACCCTAAAGACTCCACACATACAAAACAAAAAAACCTATTAGAAATAAAAAATACAGTGAAGTTGCAGGATGCAAAGTCAATATACAAAACTCTGTTGTATTTCTATATGCTAGCAATGAGCTAGCACAAAGAGAAATTTTAATAACCACTCCATTTACAATTGCAACAAAAAGAATTAAATACTTAGGAATAAGTTTAACCAAGAAGATGAAACACCTGTACACTGAGAACTGTAAGACATTGTTGAAAGAAATTGAAGAAGACACAAATAAATGGAAAAATATTCCATGCTCATGAATTGGAGGCATTAACATTGTCAAAATGTCCATATTCCCTAAAGCTATATATAGATTCAATGCAATCTCTATCAAAATCCCAAGGAAATTTTTCACAGAAAGAGAAAAAAAAGTCAAAAGTTTGTATGGAAAAACAAAAGACCCTGAATAGCCAAAGTAATCTGAGAAAAAAGAACAAAGCTGGAGGTATCACACTTCCTGATTTCAAATTATATTACAAAGACATAGTAATCAAAACAGTATGGTATTGGCAGAAAAACAGATACATAGACCAATGGGACAGAATTGAGAGTCCAGAAATAAATCCACACATATATGGACAATTAATTTATGACAAAGGAGCAAAGCACTTACAATGGAGAGAGGATGCTCTCTTCAATAAATGGTGTTGGGAAACTGGAGAGTCATATGCAAAAAAAAAGAAACCACTACTACCTCACATCATGCACAAAAATGAACTCAAAATGGATTAAAGAATTGAATATTCGACCTGAAACCATACTACTCAAAAAAAAAAAAACACAGGCAGTATGCTTTTGGACACCAGTTTTAGCAATATCCTTCTGGATATGTCTCCTCAGGCAAGGGAAACAAAATAAAAATAAACAAATGGAATGGAATTACGTCAAACTAAAAAGTTTCTCCACAGCAAAGGAAACCATCAATCAAACAAAAAGATAGCCTACCAAATGAGAGAAGATATTTACAAATGATACATCTGATAAGGGGTTAATATCCAAAATATATAAAGAATTCATATAACTTAACAACAACAAAAAAACCCAAACAACCTGGGCTTCCCTGGTGGCACAGTGGTTAAGAATCCGCCTGCCAATGTAGGAGACACGGGTTCGAGCCCTGGTCCGGGAAGACACCACATGCTGCAGAGCAACTAAGCTCGTGTACCACAAGTACTGAGCCTGTGCTCTAGAGCCCATGAGCCACAATTACTGGGCCTGTGTGGCACAACTACTGAAGCCCGTGTGCTTAGAGCCTGTGCTCTGCCACAAGAGAAGCCACCACAATGAGAAGCTCTCACACCTTAATGAAGAGTAACCCCCACTCGCCGCAACTAGAGAAAGCCCACGCTCAGCAATGAAGACCTAATGCAGCCAAAAATAAATACATACAATAAATATTTTTTTAATCTTAAAACAACAACAACAACAACAACCTGATTGAAAAATGGGCAGAGGAGTTGTACATTGTCTACATGTTTTCCAAAGAAGACATACAGGTGGCCAACAGACCCATGGAAAGATGCTCAGCATCACTAATCGTCAGGGGAATTCAAATCGAAACCATAATGACACATCACCTCACACCTGTCAGAATGGCTATTGTCAAAAACACAAGAAATAACAAGTGTCAGTGAGGATGTATAGAAAATGGAACCCTCATACACAGTTGGTGAGAATGTAAATTGGTGCAGCCACTGTGGAAGACAGTATAGCAATTCCTCAGAAAGTTAAAACTAGAACTACCATATGACTCAGCAACTCCACTTCTGCATATTTGTCCAAAGAATACGAAAACACTAATTTGAAAAGATATATGCATCCCTATGTTCATTGCAGCATTGTTTACAATAGCCAAGATATGGAAACTACTTAAAAGTGCCCATCAACGAATAAACGGATAAATAAGATGTGGCACATATATTCAGTGGAATACTACTCAGCCATAAAACACAGGAAATCTTGTCATTTTCCACAGCAGGAATGAAACTTGAAAGTGCTACGCTATGTGAAATAAGTCAGATGGAGAAAGACAAATATCTTAAGATTTCACTCATAGGTAGACTATAAAAATCGAATAAACAAAGAAACAGACCAAAATATAATAAATAAACGAATCAAACTAAACAAAAACGAACATGACGATATAGAGAACAGAGTACTGGTTACCAGAGAGGAGGGGTGAGAGGAGGGCAAAGCCAAGTGTGGAGTGACAGATGGAAACTAAATTGTTGGTGGTGAGCCGGCTGTAGGGTATATGGAAGTAGAAATATAACGTATACTTGAAACTTATGTAATGTTATAAATCAATGTTACCTCAATAAAAAACAATAATAAAAGAATAAATAAATAAACAGTATCCTGGCTAACAGTGATTTTAACACATTGTCTTGTTGCAGTATTTTGCACAAATATCCATTTTCCTGCTATAAATTTTCTGAGAATGTTGGCTGTGCTTTGTCTATCCTGGTGTCTATCTCTGGTTGACACACAATAGGTGCTTAATACATGACTGTTGAATCGACATCTTTCTGGCTCCAAATCTCAGGTTCTTTCCACAACAGAAAACTCCCTCCCCATTCCCCAAGGGAAAGCAGAGATAGGTCCACCCAGAAAATATACTCAACTTACTCCTCCTGAGTCAGCTCAGCAGATCAAGTGGCCTGAGTAATTATAGCAAATCTTCCCCAGCCTCTCTTTAAACATTTGGGGGCTTCAGGCAATAATGTAAATGGAGAGAAACGCACCATAAGTTTAAATATTCAGACACAATGTATCAAACTAACTGACTTCCCATCCTTCTATCCTACCACATTTACCCTCATAACAACCTACAAGACCTGGATTAACTTGAGTTCCCAACCTCCTCCAACTTCTGTACCAGGACATAGCAGCATGAATAGAGTCCACCACTGGCCCACGCCCATCTCTTCCTATCCCTGTCTCTGTCCTGCAGCAAGGAAGCTCAGTCTCCATCTACATCCCCACAAAGGGTTACCCATTGGCCACCCATCAGGTTTAAGATTTACACAGCATCCATCCTCCAGAGAACACACGCCAGGAAGAGGCCCAGAAAAACTCTTTTAAGCAGGCTAAAGGCCATTTTGGCAAGTAATTCTGGGGCCACAAATATCTGGAGTGTGACCTAGAGGGTGTGGTGTGAGCTCCAGGTACAGGGCCAAAGCTGAGCCCTCTAAACAGGTCCTATTGCCCACACAGGGGTGATGCTGACTCCTCCTTCCCTTGAATGTATATCCAAAAGAAGTCCATTTCTCTTGAAAATGATTGACAGAGTATGGCCCAAATTCCTGCTCCATTTCTGGCAGAGCTGAATTCCTGAAAAAGCCCAGTTCCTGTCCCCAGAGAGGAGGGAGAGTCCACCCCTTCTTGTCCTGGGGGCAGATTGAAGTGAATGCTGGTTAGATTTATGTTATCTAAACCGTTTTTGTTACTGTGATAATAGGTCTGAACAGGGAGGGAATTTCAAGAGCCAACAGCCTGGGCATACAATCTGTTTTTCCAATGTTTTTCCTGATAAAAAAGGGGTGGAAAAAGCATAAATGCTTCATATCATTGCCAATAAGTTTCCATCTGATTTGGGCGGGGGGTGGGGGAGAGGCAAAGAAAATGCTATGAACTCAAAAGTCAACAAAGTGGTAAAAACCAGCTGTCTCGTGCCCTAGAAGCACTTTAGAGTTGCCTCCAAATTAAAAAAGAAAAGAAAAGGGAAAAAATTAATAAAGGGCTGAAAATAAGTCACGATAGAAACTGAAATCCCAGAAGACAGGCCTGCCACCATCTCTCTTCTGCCACAAGGCCACCCTGCTCCCATCTACACCTCACAGGGATAATAAACAGGGTCAACCCAGGGCAGGGAGGGGATGTGGGTGTGGCCTGAGTACTACTCAACTTTATCAAAAACCGAGCAAGAATTTGAGCCATGCTCTTGGTTTCCCAAGAAAGTGTCTCCTGAACCTTCTCTATAAATACCAGAAGACTGTACTGAATTTCAGTGGTCCTGTTGGACTCATTGAATTTTGAGGATATTTTGAAGGGCTCATCAGACAAGCTCCTAAGGCCTTGCCAGGCCATGAGTCACTTCCTGTTAGATGATCATTATCCATATTTTAGAGATCATTCCCATTACAGAGAAGAGTAAGAGAGTATTTATGGAGTTTTGCCCTACGGTACAGTATGGTCATTTCACAGTATCTACCAACTATCAAAACCCTTTAAATCAATTCACATGTCAAAAGGGAAAGTCCGCATAATTAATTACTTGGCAGAATGATTTGCATTTTTTACTGTTCTCAGTCTTTTAGTTGGTTGTCATGTTCATACAAACTGAGTGAATTTTCACTTGACAGTTCTCCTTGAAAGAGACCAATGGCAGGACTCCCCATATTTTAACACTTTGTTCTTCATGTCCTTCTTTAATTGACTTGTCGGTTCCCCATGTAGAGGGGCAGTATGTCACAAAACACATAGTGTTCTGCTTTTTCTTCTGCTTGTGGGGTTGATACTGAAGGCAAGCTAATAGCAGAGAGGACTTCGTGCTTCCGTAGAAGCTTTTGCTCTCTGACTTGGCAAGAAAGGGGAGGAGGGAGAAGATGAGGCTAGAATAACCCAGAGGCGGGTTATTGGCAAGTTATTAAAAGTCTCAAGACAGTTTGGGGGCTAGTGGAATATCTTTGGCAGAAATTAACTTTCAGAACCATTTATAAGACTGATTTCATTCACTCCTAAAATATGTATCATATCTACATTAGGTAATAGATCTACAAAAGGAGAGAAGGCTTCATAGAGGAGCTTTGAGCTGGGAGTGGATGCATGAGTCAGATTTCTAAAGTTGGAAAAGAGAATTCCAGCCAGAAGAAATAGCTGGCCTGGAGGCATGGAGGCTCCAACGTTCTTGGCATTTAAAGCAATATTGAGCAGTAGTGAGAGGGAAATTATCTGGGCATTTTTGAAAGCCAGAGGCTTCTGACTTTGGTCCAGAAGAAAGAGCAGTTATAGGGGTGATATTTTTGGTCCTTGTACAGCGCCTCCAGGCCCAGCCAAGAAAATTAAGCAGTCCCTTTCATTCCTTTGGCCCTTGTTGATATCTGTCTCCCAAAACTATTTATGTGCATGACCACACACACACACGTGCGTGCACACATGAACACATGTGCGTACACACATTGCCTTGTACTAGTAACCTGCCCAACATATAAAGTTTTGTCATTGTATAAGAGACAAGTTTCTGGAAGACAGAAGTCAGTAACCATCTCTCATCCAACTGTAAACTCTACAGACTCAGTCAGTTTTAAGCGCAAGCATGCACTTAATAAATATTTGGTGAGTCGAAGTGAATGAGATCAGCTGGCAGGATAAGACATTGTATATGCAAAGCCTTCCCTTGGGCGTCCTAGATTTGTATTCATGACTTGGTTCCCAAACACACAGAAGACTGGTGAGAAGCCTGTGTGATCCTTTGTCTGAGTTAAAAAGCAAAAGAATGAAACTAATAAATTTTGAGTGTCTTCTACATATTTTACTTGCACTCCTTTCACTTTATTTACCTAAAATTTTCCCCATGTGATAGTCAAGAAAACTGAAGTTCATGAAGGTAAAGCAACATTAAGACTGCACAGCTGGTCTGCAGTAGAATTAGGATTTACACTCACATCTGCAGGTTTCCGAGGACCCTTGCTACCTTGGGCTTTGCACCTTCCTCCAGGGCTTCCTGGGAATCTAAGCAGCCTTTCATTTTACTAAAATGAAATTCCTGAAGTTCCCTTTTCAAATGGACGTTTTTATCTCCATTCACAAAAAGGAAAAAAAAGAAAGAAAGAAAGAAAACTTCCTCTGACCAATGGAAAAAATATTCCATTGCTTTGCTTACTGGCAAAAAGCCCGATCATTTGGGCCAGGCTGTGAAAGAGAGGGACGGAGATTCTCATGGAAAGCGAGCACTCCACCCACTCATATTTGTGTTTCTCTGAGGTTAACCCAGGGCCCCCCACCACCGCCCAGTACATCCCTCTGGTGACTGTTCCCACCATCAGCATCCAGATAGCACAGAGGGCTGAGGCATTAGAATCTTATCGTCCCTATTAAAAGATAAACCCGAAAATTCAACCCTTATCACTCTAAGCTTCGTGCACTCCGTTCAGCACTTTCAAGGAAAGCAGACAAAACGTTTCTGTTTGCAGCTCAAGTTAGACCAGGCAGCATTTGCATTGCTAGTGCAGCCTTGAAAAAGGTAATTAAAAACAGAGTAGAGTGCTTTGTTTTGATATTGGCCAGACCTTCTCTTTAGGAAATATATGGTAATAAAAGGGGTGAAATAGGGAGTAAAAGGAATGAAACCAACATCCTTCCTCAAAGTCAACCAAATGCTCTGTGAACGTGGACAGTTCAGTTAAATTGTGATCCCAGCCCCACGGAGCTCATTAGCCCATACATGCTTCATCCATGCATCCAACGGTCATGTTACACTAGTCACTGAAATAGAATTCTGAATAAAACAAGATCTTTTCTCTTAGAGAGAGGAGAGGATAAGGGATATAAACAAATAATATTTTTGGAGTGAATCTTGGTCAACCTTGCCAGGTTTAACTCAGAGTTACCTTGAGCCACCCCCAGCCCCCAGCCCTGCAATGCTTTCACACTATGTTCTCCAACCACCTTCATGTCTTGCAGCCTCACAAATGTGTCAACCCTTCTCTTACCAGCAAGGTGCGTCTGCTGTTTCTCCTTTTGCTATTTGCTTGCTGTCCTGTCCTCTCTTCCCGTTTAATTCTTCTTCATCCTTCAAGACTCATCTCAGAAGCAATTTACTCAGAAGTCATTAATGACATCTTCTCCCCATAGGTTAAGGGTCCCTCCCATCTCCTCCCAGAGCATCCCTAAATTTCCCTAACAAAGCCCTTAATATTTTACAGTGTAATTATCTGTATATTTTTCTTTCTCCTCTCCGATATCAAGAAAACTAAGAGGAAAATGGGCCACTTTCTAATTTTCTGGAACCTAGCAGAATGTCCAACATGTAATAAGTGCTTAATAAATATGGGAAAAATTGTTTTTGTATATGGTATAAATATAGCACAATGGAGGGAGTGCTCAGCTTTGGAGTAAGGGTCAGAGAAGGCTTCACAGAGACTATTGAACTGAAGCTTGAAGAATTAACATGAATTCACCAGATGAACAAGTTCGTAGAAGAACTTTCCAACGGGAACAATATATGCAAAAACAATAAAGAAAGACAACATACATCCAAAGAAATGTAAGCAATCTAATGTGGCTAGGGTGTTGATGTGGAAAAATAGCTAGAAATGAGATTGAAGAATGGGAGTGGAATAGACTATAGAAGGCTTTGAATATAAACATAAGAAGTTTGTATCTTGTCCCATATGTATGCAATAGAGAATATAATCCTTACTGTTTCTCCCTGCCAGCATATACCCATAAGATCATTTCAACACCCATAACACAGCATGAAAAGTAAATCTAGTATAGGAAAAATAGCCTATCTTTTATTTTGAAACAAAACAGATACAACCTTGGATTATTCACTGATTTGATTATCTACTATTTGATATTTCTACTCAATTCCAGCAACATAGGTATTAATAGAAATTTTTTCTTTTTTTTTTTTGCGGTATGCAGGCCTCTCACTGTTGTGGCCTCTCCCGTTGGAAGCACAGGCCCCAGATGCGCAGGTCCAGCAGCCATGGCTCACGGGCCTAGCCACTCCATGGCATGTGGGATCTTCGCGGACCGGGGAACGAACCCGTGTCCCCTGCATTGGAAGGTGGACTCTCAACCACTGCGCCACCAGGGAAGCCCGAATTTTTTTTTTTTTTTTTTTTAATTTAAGCTGTCTAGGCTCCTTCCTGAATCAGATCAACCGACATGCATGCTTCAAAAAATCTTCACAGGTAATTCCATGCACAAAAAATAATCTTCACAGGTAATTCCATATACAAAAATTGAGAAATACCTAAGCAAACTGGGCCCATGAGAACACACTCTCTGAAACCATTGTCCTATCATTTGTCTTCACTGATATGTTAATTGCTTTAAAATGATGGGTTTTGAGTCTTGCAAAATGACACATTTTTCTCTTGCTTACTCTTTGTTCTCAAACTAGGTTTTAACACAACCCATTTGATATTTTAAGAGGCTGAGTGAGACAGACTGTCAAGGTCAGAACAAGCAAATGTCATCTTGGGAACTAAAAGATGGATGCGTGTTCAAGGGAGATGTGATTCTCTTTCTCATATTGGGGAAGAGCCATTAGACAAACAAACCATCGGGGCAAGTGCAGAGGTGCTGGACTGGGCACCATCTGCTAATGTGCTGATCACTGATGGACATCAGCCAGCTGGCAGGCAAAAGCTCCAGTCTAAAGGGAATACGTTACACTCAATTCCTCCTCAACAGGGACTGCCAGCCTCTTGTACAGTCAAGGACTCAGCTAATTAAAATTTCCTCTATAGGTTAAAGCTAAACTTTAAACATATCTCTCATTGCCACTTATTCACCCAACCCACACTTAGGAATGTTTGATATACTTGCAATATTCCATAATTCTTAATTCCAATGAGGACAAATGATTGTAGGCCTATCGTTAAGGTAACTAAACAATGAGGTCATTAGACTGAGGTGGCTCCAATGCCTTTGTTGCCTGCATAAGCAAACTAAAACCTAAGCCTGAGCCAATTCCTATAAATGCACTTGTTTCCAAGAAAACAAAAGTTAAAGAACGACCAATCACAAACAGCCAAATAAGGCAACTGTTTAAGCTAGAGCCAATCAGGTTATTTCCTTGCTTTACTTCCACATCTGCTCTATAAAGACTTTCCCTTAGCTCCTGTTGGTTGACTGTGCCTAACAACCTCTGGTTTGGCACGGCCCAATTCAAATTGATGTTTTCTCAAATAAGCCTTGAGAATTTTAACGTACCTCAGTTTATCTTTACAGTATAATGTTCTTTTAACAATACAGTATCCTTTACAGGAACCATCAGAGAAATGCAAATCAAAACCACAATGAGATAACACTTCACACCTGCTAGGATGGCTAGAGTCAAAAATATGACAATATCAAGTGCTGGTGAGAATGCAGACAAGTGGGATCCCTTGTACATTGCTGATGAGAGTGTAAAATTGCACAGCTGCTTTGGAAAACTCTGAAAGTTCCTCAGAAGTTTAAATATGACCCAGAAATTCTACTCCTAGACATATAACTAGAGAAATAAAAACATGTGTCCACACAAAAAACTTATATAAGGATATTTGTAGAAACATTACTCACTATGACCGAAAAGTACAAACAACCTAAATATCCCATCAACTGAAGAATGGATACATATAATGTGGTATATCCATAGAATGGAATATTATGCAGCCATAAAAAGAAATGAAGTACTGGTGAAACTTGAAAACATTATGCTAAGTGAAAGAAGCCGGTCACAGAAGACCGCATAAGATTCCATATACATGAAATGTTCAGAATTAGCAAATTTGTAGAGACAGAGAGTAAGCTAGTTACTGCCTAGCCTGAGGGGAGGGGAATGTTGGGGGTATATGGGAAATGATTGCTAATGTGTACAGGGTTTCTTTGGCAGGGGCAGATGGACCTAGAGACTGTCACACAGATTGAAGTAAGTCAGAAAGAGCAAAACAAATATCGTGTATTAACACATGTATGTGGAATCTGAAAAAATTGGTACAGACCATCTTATTTACAAAGCAGAAATAGAGACACAGACGTAGAGAACAAACGTATGGATACCAAGGGTGAAAGGGTGGGGTGGGGTGAACTGGGAGATTGGGATTGACATATATACACTACTAATACTATGTATAAAATAGATAACTAATGAGAACCTACTGTATAGCACAAGGAACCCTACTCAGTGCTCTGTAGTGACCTAAATGAGAAGGAAATCCAAAAACTAAGGGATATATGTATACATATAGCTGATTCACTTTCCTGTACAGCAGAAACTAACACAACATTGTAAAGCAACTATACTCCAATAAAAAAATAAAATAAAATTGATTGGGATGTTGGTTGCATAACTCAGTGAATATAGTATAAAAAGAAAACATTGAATTGTAGACTTTAAAAAAATAAACTAAGAGAGTTGTGAATTTAAAAAATAATAATAATAAAAAGGTAGCTGCATGGGAATAGAACAGAATATTTCAGTTTAGCTCAGCCAATAAACGAAGGTTTATGGAGTTTCCATAGATAAACATGATAATGACCTCCTCCTCTGGTCTCCAAAGGAGCCAGAGGACCACTGCTCTTTCTTACTTTGCATCCCGTTTTGGTCACCCTTCATGACGCAACATCAGGTCTCAACAACAATGCCTCCAATCAGATGTTTCTTCAACAACAGATACAAGTAGATGAAAAACTTCTCACTTTGAAAAAAACTCAGGGGTGATATTCCAACAGCCAACAGCCAATCAGCACAGATTCCAGGCAATCAGAACAGAAGCCCAACTAATCAACCCTTCCACATTGTGAAGTGCATGCCAGCTGAATATTAGTCCTATAAATAAGATTGATTTCTCATAGAGAGTGGACATTTTTAGAGTAGATGCTATTTGTCTCTTGGAAAACTATTCATCTTTTATGTCCCTTTAAATTATTAAGAACATTTGAAATTGTGTTCATTTGTATTGTTAATTTGTCCCTTTATGGAGACCAGATCTGACAGCAGTGTAATAATGAATTAGTTGGCAATTGTTTCCTTGAAAGAGTCATTCTGAAAAATCTGTACTAAAGTAACTTTTTGTTCATTATATTCAATTAAATATTTTAAGAAAAACATTTTTAAAAGATGTATTTTCAACCTAAAATTTCTTGAGTAAGGTGTGTTTTTTAAAGTTTATTTTCAAAGTTTTGCCAGATTTGGATGTGACAAAATTTAGGTCACCTCAATAGAATTCTGATCCACTATAGAATATAAATTTATTCACTAAAAAATAGGACCCATATCAAAATATCTCTCTCAAAATGTTTAACAAGGATCTATTATGGAATTTCAGAATTAAAACTTGTACTTTATTCAAATTCTCATAAATCATTATTTTTTTCCCTCTCTTGCTTTTAAAGTAATAAATTTCAATGTATTTCTGTAATATGAGCTTATTTACAAGCTTTTTTTCAAAAATTACAATTATCTGAAAGCTACAAAAGATTATTTGATTTCTCTCTTTTGATTTTTGGTTCATTGAATTCTACACGGGCCTCTCACTGTTGTGGCCCCTCCCGTTGCGGAGCACAGGCTCTGGACGCGCAGGCTCAGCGGCCATGGCTCACAGGCCCAGCCTCTCCGCGGCTAGTGGGATCCTCCCGGACCAGGGCACGAACCCGTGTCCCTTGCATCGTCAGGTGGACTCTCAACCACTGCGCCACCAGGGAAGGCCTCACTGAATTCTTTGATTGAAGATTTACAACTGTTTTTGAATCAAATGTGATCAAATGTAGGGGACTCACATATGAAAAGTTCAGTAGAATTGTAGCCTACTGAAGTTGACTTACAAAATACTTTTTGCAATTTCAAAAACTTTCTAAAATGCATTTGTCGCCAGGCAGCAAAAAGTGAAAGTGTGTATCACTGTGCTAAAGAATGATGATGATGATAATTCAATATCAGCTTCATCACACACAAAAAAAAATATTTGAAATAAAGATATGCTTTTTCAGGCGCAAGAGGGAAGAGATATGGGGATATATGTATATGTATAGCTGATTCACTTTGTTATAAAGCAGAAACTAACACACCATTGTAAAGCAATTATACTCCAATAAAGATGTTAAAAAAAAAGATATGTTTTGTCTTGTTTTATTGTTAAATCACCCATAGTTCTAATCATTCAAAAATGTTCACTATAAATTTTATTGTATTTCCTTCCAGTCTTTTTCCCATTACATAATGTATTTTTAACAAAATTACCAATTTGATATATACTTTTCTGCCTATGTTTTTTTCTTATTACATCACAAATATATTTCATGTAAGTACATACTTTTCAAAAACATAATTTTTATGGCTAGAAGAAACATCATTGGACTGCCCCATAAATTACTGAACCTCTGACTTACTTCGTTATTTTAGGTAAGTGATAATTTTCACTATTTTTATAATATTATAATAGACATCTTTGGGTAAAAGATGTTGGCTTTGTTTTCAAATTTAGGATTACTTCATTAAGGAAGAATTCTAGAACTGGAATTGACATTATCATTGTTAAGGGTGAATTTGGACACATTATAATAAATAGAAGGCTATCAGGTTGATTAAATAAATCTTGAGACTCTACTACTTAACCTTAGGTGCCTCACAAAATCAGCATAAAATTCAGCATTAAACCCCAGACACTTGGATCTGGAAGGGGTATTGAAGATCACTGCTTGGTTGTTGGTGTGTGTGTGTGTGTGTGTGTGTGTGTGTGGTTTGTTTTTATATATAAATATAAATAGGTAGATGTACATATGCATAGATAGAGAGACATTCAGAGAAATACAGAGGGAGAAACAGAGGGAGAGAGAAATAGAGAGACAGAGAAAGAGAGACAGAGATAAACACTGAAACCTTGAGTCACTGAAAGCTTGAGTGACCCAAAGTCAAAAGCAACTTAGCAGACTTGGATCAAAACAGAACACTATTCTTTCTCATCCTGTATTGTTTCCACTATGTCACAATACCATGTTAAACAATTTACTTTGAATCACACATAAAGAGGTAAATTTACTCAAATATTTAAGAACAACAAATGAACTTTCACAGAAGAACCTAAAAGAGGAAATTAAAGATGCAAATTGTTTAAGAAAACCTGTATTTGAGTCAGAAGCTTGAAACCAGTTTCTTCAAAAAGTTGTTGAAAAATAAAAGAAAAAAGAAATATATGTGGCACTCAAGATGTATTAGCTTTCATGATCATAAATGCTATGCCAAGTTAGACCTGAACTTGCCTCATCATTTCCAGATACATTAGCTGAGGTTTAGATTTGATATTTATAGTGTTTGATCTACAACTTTTGCCCAAAGAAAGAAATGCAATGTTCCAGACATTTACTAAATATTTTATATTATTCTCTACATTACCTTTAAGAAACCTTGACTCCAGTTATGTAGACCAAGGTGACAAGAACCCTTTGCATCATCAATTGTAATTAAGTGAAATTCTCTCTTCAGCACATGGTACCCACCAAATGCAGCACAAAACAGGATATGATAGACTCAGTATTATTTCATTTCCATGATTCTAAACCAAGAATCTCCAAGAAAGCCTGGGCTACAAGTTCCAGGGTCAAGTTGAAGACCACTTGCAAAGAGTTGGCTCCCTGGTGTATTACAAGCACAGACAGTTCTCCAGGGTATTCTGCTTTAGATACGACGATCATATGTCTTGGATTTCCCATGATTCCTATTTATACATTTTGCTTGAGAATGTTTATGATGGTGCCCTCTTTCTCACTCAAAGCATTCTGTTTTACCACAAAAAACAAATGTTGGCAAGAATGCAGAGAGAAGGGAACCCTCATACACTGTTGGTGGGAATGTAAATTGGTGCAGCCACTATGGAGAACAGTATGGCAGTTTCTCAAAAAACTTAAAATATAACTACCATATAACCCAGCAATTCCACTCTTGGGTATATCTGAATAAAATGAAAACACTAATTGGAAAAGATACATGCACCCCAATGTTCATAGCAGCAATATTTACAGCAGCCAAGATATGGAAACAACCTAAGTGTCCATCAACAGATGAATGGATATGTGTGTGTGTGTGTGTGTGTGTGTGTGTGTATATATATATATACACACACACACACACACACACACACATAGACATGCAATGGAATACTACTCAGCCATAAAAAAGTGGAATTTTGCCATTTGCAGAAACATTGATGGACTTGAAGCGTATTATGCTAAGTGAAATAAGTCAGACAGAGAAAGACAAATACTGTATAATATTACTTATATGTGGAATCTAAAAAAATCAGACAAACTAGTGAATGTAACAAAAAGGAAACGCACTCACAGATGTAGTCAACAAACTAGTGGTTACCAGTGGGGAGAGGGAAGGGGGAGAAGCAAGAGAGAGAGAGGGGATTAATAGGTACCAACTATTATGTATGAAATAAATAAGCTACAGGGATATATTGTACAACACAGGGAATATCACTGATATTTTTAATAACTATAAATGGAGTATAATCTTTAAAAGCTGTGAATCACTGTGTTATACACCTGTAATTTATAGAATATTGTACATCAAGTATACCTCAATTTTAAAAAAGTGTTCTGCTTTGAAAGGTGAATTATAAGATATTTATCCTAGCCACATGGAGTATGGTTACTCATTTACAGTCAACATTTAACAAGCCACTCCCACACACAGCCCTGTGGTCAGGGCTTAAGAGAGGTTATTAGGCAGACCTAGCTTCATTTTACCCAAGTCATTCTATTTTAAAAGAACTCAAAACCTGTTTGAATCTTCAGATTAACCCCACAGCAGACACTGGGTGGCTTCTGGAAATTATTAATCCTCTACTCTTTACTCACGCAACTGTGAAATGGGAATAAGTGCATCAATCCTGTTACACCAGGTAACAAATAATGGTCTAGCAAGTAATGAGGCTTAGGAATTGGGTAGAAACTGAGCAAAATGCTTAAGTACTAATTAGCAGTATAGCTTAGCAGAGTGGGGTTGATGGATGTCCAAATGCATACAAAGTGAATATCACCTTGTTGCTCATCTTCTATTAATTATATATATCTCCTAAGTGCTTTCTCTTTATAAATGATCAATGCTGAACCAACTGGACTAGATGCTGTGTTTTTTCCATGCTTTGCTGGGCATCTGTTGACCCTAACAGTAAAGGAGTGTTAGAATGGCCAAAATGATTCCATATCATCGTAAATATGATTCTGTCAGTGTGAAATACCCTAACAAAACCCCTACATTTTCCTATCACATATGTTTATATATGAAGTTTGAGTGAAGAACAGCTTTGTGTTCTTGGGCTGTGTCAGTCTTCATGCTTCTGAGATGCTTCCCAAATAAGACAAAATGTAGAATCAACTAACCTTTGTCAAGTGCCTGCTGTATTTTGGGGTTTGGACTAGACAGATGATTATGTCTTTAAATCCTCATTAAAATCCTGTGTGTTGAATATTCTGATTCTCATTTCACAGATGAGTTCACTAAAACTTAGAAAGAAGGTAAGTACTTTACCCAAAGTTACAGAAATAATACAAGAAAGAAGTATAAAATTTAAACTCGGGTCTTTGTTCTAACTTCAAGACTAGTTCTCTGTCCTCTATAACATGTGGCCAACAACAGTGTGGCTGAGAGGGGCAACTGAAGTGAGGAGGTAGCCACCAGATGGAGGGTGTATATTTTCCAGGTTGAAATAGTTAAATGTCTTGCTACAAGAATAGCCTATAAATAAAAAAAGCCTTTTCTCAACATGCTCCTCTAGGGCAGATGCTTAGAAGTTCTGATTCTATTTTTAATTCTTATGTTTTTCTGGTTACTGAATTCCTGTGCAATTAAAAAAAAGAAAAGCAAGGGGGTTGGCGGGGGAGGAAAATATGCTTTGGAATTTCTTTCATGCTCCATTCCCAGCCTGCGTGTGTATTTCTCAGTGTGTTTGTAAAAGGTTGCATTGACTCAGCCACAGGATAGCAAGCTACGTGACAGTTCATCTCTGGTTTCTATTACCCATGATTAATGCCAGGGATCGTGTTTATACTCGGAGTCTACACACCAGTTACAGGCTCAGGGAATTTGGTTCCAGCTCTGATAAAAAAAAAAGAAAAGAGTGCAGGGCTGGGGTGTGTGGGTAGTATGGGGCCAAGCAGGTAAGCAGAGGGCTGCAGGCATTTCACTGGCCGTAGGGGTGAGAGCTGATGGGCAGAGGAAGGAGGAACTCAGTGATGCTGGATTCTGAGTGAACAGTGCATCCTTCCCTGTTTTTGATGACTGCCAGACTCTATTCAGGGACACTCTTAGGAGAAGATCATGGAAGTCAGAGCTGAAAGCTGTGTCCTTGTCAGATTAGAGGGGCCATAACAATCATGCAATTAATGAATGAGCCCCTCTGCCAGCCATGAGTTCATTACAACCAAAACTCAGGAGTGGGGTTTAGCAGTTGCTGGGGGATAAATGACTGTTGAAAGGCTGCTTTGAAAGGGCACCAAACTTCATGCTTGTTCTCTGGGCACTGGTCCTTTCGATGGTTTATAAAATAACTCTATCTCAGTGTTGATACAGACCTTGAAGATCTCCTAGCCCAGCTCACATTTCATATCTGAATGTCTTCTATCATGTCTCACCAAAGATCATGTCTGGATAATTCCAGGAATAAAGAAGCTCAGTCCATTTTGAGGCAGCTCTTACTGTTTGAAAAACCATTATTCATATTCATTCAACAAATATTTACTAAGTGACAACTAAGTGTCCAAGCTGTATTTTAAACACTAGAGAAAAGCTGTAAACAAGCAAACAAACCAAAATAAAGTCCCTACCCTCATGGACTTGACTTTCCTTACATTAAGCCAAAAGTTGGTTAAACCTCTTCCCCACTGGGCTACTTATAACCCTCGAGGTCCTCTTTTTAGGAGAAAAAATATGTTTAATTATTTCTCTTGTAAATACCTGAAGACAATGGTAGTGTCCCCATTTGGTTTTGTCTGTCCATTTCCCTCAACTATCCCCAGTTACAGAATTCCAAGAGTCTTTGCTACCTGCTTCCAAATTTCTGAATTTGTTCTGGTTTTTCGATGTTCCTTTTAAAGCGTGATGCTCAGAAACAATTAAGATACTCACTCTGAGCTCTGACCATCACGGGATGCAGCAGGCACAGCATTTCTTCATTCTAGTTCTCAGTTGTCCATCATTATAATGAGTTTACATTGCCATTTTTGATATCACATCTTATTTCTGACTCATATGAAACTCAGCTAATTTTTTAAACCCTGTTATTATGCCAGGGTATATATATGAATTGGAAATAAGTCCTGTTTTCACTACTAACTAGCAGAGATCAAACCACACAATGAGATATGCCTGAAAAATGAGACTGGGGCCCCTAAGAGGTCTACACTAGATTTTCAAACAGCCTGAGGTCCACAAGTGTGCCCTGGTGCCAGAATTCTCCTCTACTGAGTGAGAAGTTGCAGATCCCAGTTGTAAATGTCAAATCTAAACCTCAGCTGAAGTATCTGGAAACAATGGAGCAAGGGCAACTCTAACTTGGCATAGCATTTATGATAGTGAAAGTTAATACAAATGCAAATATCATTTCATTTAATCTTCACAACAGCCCTTTGAGGTAGGTACTAAGTTTACCAATACCCTGATTTATGGATGAGAAAACCGAGACAGTGAAACTAATAACTTGCCCAAGTTCAGACAGATTTTACGGGAGAAATAGGACTTAAACACAGATTGTTGGACTCCAAAGCCCATCCACCTGGCCCCTATAATCACCTGCCTTGTCACAGCCATTGCTGGTGGTCCAGAAATATTCCTTGAGAAGGAAGGAGACATATCTGCCCTAACACATTATTCTTAAATTCTCTTGAAAAATGTAATCATCAAGAAGAAAAGAAGGAAGGAAGGAAAGAAGGAAGGAAGGGAGGGAGGGAGGGTGAGAGGGAGGGAGGGAGGGAGGGAGGGAAAGGAAGGAAGGAAGGAAGGAAGGAAGGAAGGAAGGAGGGAGGGAAGGAAGAAAGAAAGAAAGAAAGAAAGAAAGAAAGAAAGAAAGAAAGAAAGAAAGAAAGAAAGAAAGAAAGAAAGAAAGAAAGGAAAAGAAAGAAAGGGGAAAGGCCTTAAAGATCTATGGCATTGGAGGGAAGAGGCTGGCTTCTCCCACAGGGTCTGATCAGCACACTATCTGGGATCCTTTTACGAAAAATCCTCTGATTCTGACCTGCTGAATTACAACAGTCTCCATTTTAGATGTCAAATAGGGATTGAACTTGACAATAAATAGCACTTTCCTTGTTTCTGCATCTTTTCCCATAGTTCACAACAGGAGGTCACTGCATTTTATCTGATGGTTTGACTCAGAGGATGGGCTCTAGGTTAGGTGGTTCACACCCAGGTGGTGAGCTAGCAGAAAAGTTCTGGATGTCAGTCTGCTCAGCTCGACCACACAGCCTGACTCTGTCCTGCCTAGGCAACAGCAAAGCTCTAACCCTCTCACCAAATTCAGGGCACCCAGGCACCGAGGAGGGACCTTTCACAGACTGGAAAGAACCCTCAATTAATCAGCAGTGAAGAAGAGGGAATCTCGGATTCTATAGCCCAAAGAGGACAGATTCAGTCATGTACTGGATCTCATCTCTCCCATGCCCCCTACCCCCCTGCTCTGTTTCACAGGGGAATTCATTTTCTTTTATTTTTCCACCTATATATGAGGATTCATTTTTTCCTTCTTATTTTGTCTATGTTGCTTCTCTCTCTATGCCCTCTTCCTGTATTATGTACCCCGAATGGAAACGACCAGACCATGTAACAATAAAATTAGAATTATTAGTTTGCTGGAACTTTTCTATTGATTACTGAGATGCCTGATGGCCAAAATAATTGAGAAGCAATCTATGTTATAACAAAAGTAGAAAACAACAGTACATTTCTTAAACATTTACAGAGAGTTTAGATATAATTTTTTACCTCCTTTTTATTCAATTTAAACTGGAATTCAAGGTCTTTTCTCACGAAAGAGCCCCAGTTTGCTTGCTAAAGACACTATGCTTGGTTACTAATTGAGACCCAAAGGAGTTGATACCACATAGACTGACTTATTCTTTCAATAATTTTGCTTTTGTTTCTAAATGGAAGTTACTAGATAAAGTGCCATAATCTTACAGACTCAGTGTGGCATAAAGTCAGATAAAAATAAAATGGGTTAAATACAATTCTTACAGAGATCTACAATCACTCACTCAAAAATTCACTCAGACAAGAACCAAAGTATCTTTTCACTTGAAAATTTTTTCAATTTATGTGGTAAAAATTCTGTGACTATCTAGAATAGCAATGCTTCCTTTAGAATCCTAATCACATAATATTTCCCTATGAGGGAAAGCTCCTCACAGGGGATGAGAAAGCCACAGGGAATTCTTGGCAGACTATAAAATCTAGCTAGTTCTTGGAAGGACTTGTTTATCCCAGAGGTATTGCAGATGATATAAGAGTTTTCCCACTTTACGGTAGCTGATCGGGCAATAACAGCCCCAGCGGAAGGCAAGATGTTGCAGGAAGATGTGGTCCATAGTGACAGCAGTGTGGAATGGGAAGGCAAGTGACCCATGTGAGATTTTTCAGCCTTAATCTGTGCCATTTGACCCTTGATCCAAAGACAGGGGTTTGTGCCACTTGCTCCATGAGACAAATTTGTTCACCTGTCCCCAGTCTGTGCACTATTAGCCCCTGAACTTGGTTCCTTAGAAACGCTATTGACTGTCACCTTACAGATGCTTTGGTCCGTTTTAATGGTGGGTTGATGATCTCCAAGCTTTGGGTGGCTCAGAATCACAGATAATCATGATGATGATAGAAATAAAATAACATGGGTGTGGCTTGCATATGAACCCCATTCTCTCAAGCCAGCAAAGAGATCTTTCTGACCTCAGACGTGGCTTTCCCATTCATCCTAAGGAGGAGTCTTCTTTCAGTGGTTATCTCCTAACCCGAGACTACAAGGGTTCCTTGTGTACTTTTCCTATGTCTCGGTGTGGTTTTGAAAAATCTTTAGTGAATTTAATCTTTTTTAGAAGCCAAACTTACTGAATCTGGACCAGAACCAAACTTCCCAGCCAGTTCTGCCCAGAATTCAGTTACTTCCTGGGAGTATGGTACATCATTCTAAAATTCAAAGGCATCTTGGAGACCAGAGATCCTTAGACTGACAAAGATTTTCTATCCTCAAAGTTGACATGTTCTAGTATAGTTGCCAGGAGTAAGTGGTTGAAGTAGTACTATTCCTTTAAATACTGACTTCTACCATATGCATTAAATCCATTACATAACTTAACTATTTCTTCCTCCCAACAATCATATGGAATTAGTCCCACATTACTGATGAGGAAATATTTAGGATAAGTAACTAAAGTCACAAAACTGGGAAATGACAGAGGCTGTATGAGCTCAGGTATTTAACCCTTATGCCAGTGCTGCCTTGAAGATACCTTCAGATGGCGGGCTCACTCCATCCAAAATCCTCTTAACCAGTCATGATTAGTGACTTGCCCAAGGAGGCGGTGGTGGATAACGTTTACCCTCTGAGGAGGAGCATTTTGTCACTTAGATTGTTTAGAATTCCCAGTGCATGGTGGTAATAAAAATGCAGATTGACTTATAGTGAGTTTCATCCTTGTTTTTAAATTCTTGGTAGAAAATGCATTCTTTTATTGCCTGCCTCTGGGCAGATGCTCTCATTCTCCCCTCAGCCTTGCCTTGGAGTGACTCTAAGAATGGCGAGAGGGTATTTTTTTAAGGACCTTACATCTGGATGATATTTGTACTGTATCATCATGGAACTCTTGCCTTGGGCCTGCCCATGTTTCCTGGACCAGCTCTTATTTACAGGTTTTTCCTTCTGAACCTTTGATGGAACCACCTTTTGGAGGGTAGATTATACTTCAGGAGCCATGTGTTATGATCATCATGGAAGGAGTTTGGGCTCTAAAGAAATATTTAGCCTCAGTCTTTTCTCTGGGGCTATAGACCTGACATTTAGCAAATCAAAGAAAAGATATGAGATACATGAGCTCAACAAAATCAGTTTCCTATCACTGAGGTTGAAGTTCCATTTTAAAAAGTGAGAGAACTTTACAATAGAAAAACCTAGCAAACCCTGCCTTAACCAACTGATCAGGGTAAACTTCACCAGTGATAAGACATATCGATAACATGGACCCCCTACTATGATGACAAAGAGAGACTGTCACCTTTATGGTATTCTTCCCCCAAATCCATAATCCCAGTCTAATCATGACTAAAACAGCAGACAAACCCAAGTTACCTGGTCAGTACTACTTAAAACCCTAAAGATCATGAAAAACAAGGGGAAAAAACTATCACAACCCATAGTCAACTAAGGAAACATGATGACTACGTGCAATATGAAAGCCTGGATTGGATCATGGATGAGAAAAAGGCCATGATTGTAAAATCTGGCAAAATCTGATGATACTCAGGAGCTTAGTTAATAGCAATGCACCTTGTTGGCTTCTTCATTTTGATAAATGTACCATGATAATGTGAGATGGTTAGCATTAGGGGAAACTGGATGAGGGGTAGATGGGAGCTCCCTGCATTATCCTTACAACTTTTCTGTAAAGCAAAGCCATTACAGTAACAAGTTTATTGTATTTTTGAGTGAACCCTTGGCAAGAATAAGGAACACAGAAGAAGAAAGCTGGGAGTCTTCTGTGTAAGGGCAGCGATACAGCCCTAATGTTGGCCGTGGCAATCAGAGTATAGGCTTATATTATATAGGCTTTTCTGTTATATTATTAATAGCACCAGTTTTCACACTCAGAAGTATCTTGATGGGGTGATAAAATCTATGGTCATCTATGATTGATTTCCATATGTCTTTGGAGATATCTTGCACACTAAAACAAATAAAAGAACAAACTAGATAGACAGATAGAGATAGATAGATAGATATAAAATAGTACATATTATATACACATGGAACCAATAAACAAAAATATGCTCAGCAGTTCTCTAAACAATTAGATAAATGCAAATGGGTACCAAAAGTGTGATTATCATTTTTAACCTCAAAGATAGACTGAACTACCTCTTGAATGACATTTTATTTTTCAGGTGTTTTGTATTTTGTTTAGTTCTCTATAGCTAGATATGTAGATTGCATCTGGTTCTCAGGTTTTATAAACAATATTGTAAAGACAATTTTATACCTAAATCCATGATTATTTACTTAAGAATAGCTAAAAGGAACACCAACAGTAAGCACATGATTTGCAGATAATCCTTTTACTAGTAGATAAAATCCCTGAATCCAGAGAAAAGGGACAAACAAAAAAATATGTATTCAGTAGAGGAGAAGCCTCAGAAGAGAAATGCCAGAAGCTGCTTCAAACAGTCAAAAGAGAAACAGTTCAAATTTACATTTGTATGTTCTTTCATTTGATCCACCCAGTGGGCCTGAAACAAATTATTCTTCTATAGATGAGAAAGTGGATGTTCAAAGTAAATAAACAACTTGCCAAGTGTCTTCTGACCTCCAAACCAATATCTCTCCACTGACATTCCCATCCGCTGAAGAATTGAAATGTGAGCAGTGAGTGTGGCATTGATCTCTCGGGGCCCTTTATTTAGAATGCAAAGGGCTGGTTTCTCCTTATTGGGAGTCTGATTTTCTCCATCCTTGTACTGTCCTCCCACCTTTCCCCCACCCAGATTCTGGCTCAGAAACACCTTCTCAAGGGAGCACACAGTATTTCTACTGCATAACTCGGCTTCCTAGGCAAGTACCCTTAAGAAACCCTCTATACTTTGCACTTTGGCAGGCTCCTTTGTAATTCCTAGTTGTTCTTTCAATCAACAAACGTGGATGAAACCAGTACTACTGGAAAAGCAGCCTTGTGTTACATGGGATGGGAATGTAAAGACAAGATTTAATCCCAGCCTACAGTAACTTCAGTCTACCAAGGTAGATTTATTGATCCATTCCACAAATGTCCATTGAGCATTTATTTGCATTCCTTAGCCTAGGCACTAAGAGTTGCTGAGTTAGAAATTAGTTAGCTATGAGGAACATGCAGGCTGGGGAAGGAACCAGAGGTACAATTTACTTTATACACCCAGCCACCACGATACAAAAGGCCCTGTCATATCGATAAGGGACAAAGACCATGTGGAAGGAGTTTCAAAGCCACTCCTGGCTAAAAGGGATCAAGAAGAAGAAGCACTTGAAATGGATCTTGAAGGATACGTTGGATTTCAACATAGTGTATGATTACTCCATAGGGAAAGTGACTAGAATTGGGGATGCAGGGACTTTTCAGGGACCTAAAATTGTCCATGCAATTGACACATGTAAGAGAGTAAGGGGAGTAAGAAGATGATGGGACCAAGGAAAGGACCACTTTGGACATCAGGTTAAAGTTTTCAGATTGTATTTACTAAGTAAGTGTGATTTTTGAAGATCTTCCTGTATAAAGAAATAAAAGGATCACACATGTATTTCTTACACCTCTTATTAGGCTATAAGCTACAGGAAGAAAGGGGAATATGCTTTATATCTTTTATATCTTCTTAAGAACAGAGTCTGGCCTGAAAAAAATCAATACGACTCAGCAAACAGGTCCCAGTCGTAGGAAGTTGAATACGACACGATTTCAATCTTCCCAGCTAGTGGAAGAGGCAGTGTCACAAACAGATGAGTTCAGTGTCGTTAGAAAAATGATAGAGTTGTTCATGGGATGCCTGGGAGCATGAAGGGACACTAAATATTTACTCTCAATAAATATTTGTGGCCTAACTGTGGGGGAGTGTTTGGAGACTTAAAGTTGGCACGAGATGTACAAAGGCAGAGTGTGATTCTGAAGAGACCACCTAGCATCTGTCATTTATGAGTGACCCTGGCTCTGCCACTGGTTATCTATGTGAACCTGAGCAAGTAAACCTTCTCAGAATCTGTTTCTTTTGTTCACAACATTAGGAGTTGATTGATAATCATTTCAGAGTTTAAATTTTGATAAACTGTAATTTTTAGCTCAGGGATTTTGTCATTTCTCTGGTTCCAGACCCCTTCTCTCTTTGCCTTTCCCACCCTGGCCCTGGTGCTGGGTAGTGTGGTCCCTGTCATCTGTCCAGCCCACAGGGCAGTATGGGAAAATCTCAAGTTCCCGTTTCAGGAGACGGAGGGTAGGGACAGTGCAGGGCCTCGCTAAGCTCTGTGCATGCAGTCAGCCTGCTCTTAGACTGGTTGGTGGCAGCAGTATCTCCACCCACTTCATATACAATGACCCAGCCACTCCAGTGCCCTCCCTTGAGGCCCAAGACTCTTGTCAGCCCCCTCAGATAGCTGAGGCACTTCTCCCACGCCCACCAGTCTCTAAGAGAAAGAAATTCTGTACAATGTCTAATGTTATCTGGTCCCTTTTAAAAATGAGCCTAGAATAACCACGACTCCTCCCTCCAAGGGAAACCCTCCTGGCACTATTTTCACTGCGTGATGAATTTAGCCCTGCTGAACTGCTTTCATAAATCAACTGGGACCTCAGGAGGGAATATGGAGTCAGACGTGGGGGCTCTGAAAGTCACCTTAAAAGACAGGAGGGGAAAGAAAGATGGATCAGTGTCAAGCCTCAGAAAAGAGTCAGAGTCAAGTTAGCCAGAAAAATGGAAGAAGCATAGACATTTCTCTTTCTCAGAGCCTGGTTATTGTTGGCAAGCACCAGAGGTTCTGCTTCAAGGACCTCCCATGATGTCCAACAGAAAAAATTAAAGAACGATGAGACCGTGCGGGTGTTTTCATCTTAATTAGGGTTATTTATAGAGCAGAAGATGCTGTGTTTACCTACCGTGCGTTTTCTTCCTCAATGTTCATCATCAGCTTTTTCTGGTCTTCTCACTACAGAAACAGAGAAGCAACCCACCGCTTCTGGTTAGTGCCCATCTGAGACTTGGTCAGCACACAGAGGGGAGATTCCAGAAACCTCTGCTGAGTCAGGTAAAGATTGAGCTGAGTGTTGAGAAGCGAAAGTTCTTGAGGTCCTGCCACTTCTGTCCCAGAGACAAAAACTGCTGACGAGCCCTGATGCCCCGGGAAGGAACTCTCTGGGGTTATAGCAGTGACTAGTACCCAGGAATCTTGGGAGATGGGAAGAAGAAATTGCGGATAAGTCTCCCGTGCAGAAGCTGGGGGGCCTGAGAACCGAAGGAAACAACTGGGTGTAAAGCCACCATATCTGTCCCCCGCCCGCCCACAGCTCCAGGGCTTAGGGAGGGAGAATGAGGGCCCCTGAGTGTCCTGCTGTTGACTGGAAAGAGCCCCGGACCAGGAATCAGGGATTGAAATGCTAGTCCCAGTTCTACCATAAATAGGAGTCCTGGGCCAGTCACTTCTCTGGTCCTCAGTTTCTCTTTCTGTAAAATGAAGAGGCTTGGACACAGTGGCCTCGAGGGGTCTTAACTGTTCTTCCATTTTATGAATCAGGAAGTTCTGTGAGAGGAGGTAAGAGCTGCCTCACTCCCTGTTTCTTCAAAGCGTCCTTGGCCAAGGCATTTGGCTTTCCCAGCATGCCTTTGCCCAGAAGCCTGGGAAATGGGACCTACTTCTGAAGAGAGCAGTGGGGAAAGCAGCGTAGCAGGTCAGATCTGCCCACGTGACATCATGTATCTAGAGATTATTAACAGATATGCTATGAATATGCACCCCTGGAATGCCTGAGCCTGTTGTTTGAAGTGAATGTCTATTTTTTTTTTTTTTTTTGCTGTACGTGGGCCTCTCACTGCTGCGGCCTCCCCCGTTGCAGAGCACAGGCTCCGGACGCACAGGCTCAGCGGCCATGGCTCACGGGCCCAGCCACTCCGCGGCATGTGGGATCTCCCCAGACCGGGGCACGAACCCGTGTCCCCTGCATCGGCAGGTGGACTCTCAACCACTGCACCACCAGGGAAGCCCGAAGTGAATAAGTCTTTATCTCTCCATAGAGAGAAGCGTGCATGCCTCAGAAGGTAAGAAAAGTAACATGATTATCCAATAAACAATCGCACAAATTTAAGAGCACAGTGGCAAAAAACAAAAAGGCAAGTTCATGTCTACCAAGCCCCTCGTGGTCTCCATGCTACGTTCCTTATCCTCCCCACACCCCTTCCCCAGTCTCCCACCCATTAAAAGTCCTCTAAACACGCCTCGGACTTTGCCTTGGATGCTGGTGGGAAAAAAGAAGAAAGGTAAAAGATCATAGGGGAAGACGCTTGAGAAATGAATGACCAGCTAAACAAGAAGGCGGGAGAGAGACAGAGAGAAGGGGAGGGGAGGGGAGTCAGAGGCCAGAAGAAAAATTCCGCGAGGTGGACAGGACATCCCGAGGTGCCCCCCTTCAAACTGGGGACAGTTGAGCAAATTTGTCTCCTGGAGCAAGTGGCACAAACCCCGTGTCTTTGGACCAAGGGTCAAATGGCACAGATTAAGGCTGAAAAGTCTCATGTGGGTCACTTGCCTTCCCAGTCCTCACTGCGGTCACCATGGACCACATCTTCCTGCAACATCTTGCATCTTGGGTTGTGCAGACAGTTTCTAAGTTGCAGGCTGAGCTCTGCAAACAGCCCTTCTGTCCTTGGCCATGAGCAGAGGAACCCACCCTTGGCCCCCATCCTTCCCCCTCCCATGGCTCTCCCGTAACCTCCACCCACATCTCCCTAATTCTGTTTCTGAGCAACCACTCTCATAGCGAGTAGTGTCCCCCCCATAGATTTACACAGATGTAAACAGTTCTCACAGTCATGCTGACTGCAGACAGACCTCATTCTGTCTGCCTCCTTCAATCTCTGCTGAAGATAAAGACGAAAAGAATGGTGGGAAACTATTTTTCCAGGGGCCCAGCAACCAAAGACCAAATCTTCCGACTGGGAGCAAGCCTGAAAAGAGGTAGAAGAAAGACTAGCAACGCTGTCAATTAGCTTATATGAGCTGGTAGATATTCTTGCTTGGGGTAAGGAGAGTCCCAGCGATTCACTGTGTTTTCCCTAGGAATTTGCTCCTCCCAGCCAGTTTGCTTCAAGACCTTTGTAACTTTCGCGGTTCCCATATGCTGAGAAAGCCATTCTTTAAGACAGAACAGTTGTCCTTTCCTCAAGTTGTGCAATCATCAATTTGCAAAACCCAAAGCCCTTCGTTGCTCTGCCAGATTTCATCTGACCCCAAACAATTAAGGGACCAGTGCTGGTTATTGTTATGGCATATGGGATCCCCAAAAGAAATATGAAAAGAAGCACTCATCCTTGAAAGACTGGCTCACACAACCTCGTAACAATGTTTCAGCTCTCTTAGCCTGCAGAATGCTTACAATTCTCTTCTGCCACTAGACACAGGCCAGTAATGATACATCTAATAGAAATTGTCCAAAGGAGTTCAGTATCAAAGCTCTGGAATTTGACCCAAATTCAAAAACATTACAGCCTGATTTCCTTTCAGTCAAGCCTAATGATTTTCTATCTCTTCTTTTTCTTGACAGCTTTGAAACAATAGACGTGGTGGTAGAATAGTTTCTTTATTTAGTTCACAAGTTGGGGGAGGGGGTAGCCTTACCACAAAAAAGCAAAGATACTTACCCTATACATTTAGACACACATGTTCCCAAACCAAGGCCCTTCTGCACACAACCCTAAACCCTAAAACCTTCCATAACTTTCTTGCCAGAAACATTCAGAACTGGAGACCTCAGCACACATAAGCCCAAGGAGCAAGAGTCATCTTGACCTTTTTCTCTGGGTAGATCTGCACCAGGATAGCTCTCACCTAGGTCTTGTTATATCTCTGTTTCTGTTTTCTGCATTTTTGATTCTTAGGAAGTTGGGTATCCATTCAACATCTTCCTACACTCTTAAGAGACTCGTCTATCCATTAATTTACATTCTTTTGTTTTTTTCTTGTCCAAGACTTCCTATATTTCTGAATCAGCAGCTGTACACATCTGGCATAAACGAGACTTTTTTTTTTCAGTTGTTGCTTCCTAGTTTGTTTGTTTCTTTTTTTTCCAGTTTTACTGAGATATAATTGACCTATAGCATGTGTTAGTATAAGGTGTACAACACAATGACTTGTTATGTGTAAATCTTGCAACATGATGACAATAAGTTTAGTTAACATCCATCACTTCACATAATTGCATTCTTTCTGAGAAACAACAGACTCTGCCAGTTACAGCATCACCCTTAATTTTTCTGCCATTACTTCAGTCAAGAAATGCCTAGGAAAATATTGTCAAATCACTGTTGCTAATCCTGATTCAGCAAGAGGTTTCACTCCATGACTTAAACTCCTTCCAGCCTCTTCCTGTAACACTTCTTTCTGATTATTCGATTTGCCCTTAGAAAGGAGGCTTTTATCTCATCTTGATGTTGTTGGGATACAGATATTGTTCAGTCATTAGCTTTCTCCCTACAGTGTCGGCAGCAAAAGTTCTTGATTTGGCTCATCGCCACAGTAGCTTTTGATCTCTTAATAATCTGGAGAATGGTAAGGTGAAAAGTTTGGCAGCAAAATGAAGAGAATTCCCCTGCTGACGTTTCTATTGCCTTCTGTTCTCTAAAAAGTTTCTGTCTTCCAAGATAGCATGATCTCCAAGGAGGATGCCGCCATGCCCTGACCCGATGATTTGGCCCCTACGCCTCATGCTTGGTGAAATGATAGCTGTGCTAAGACATTGCACACACATCCTCCTCTTCTTAGTATTAATATATAACTGTTGCTTAGAACTGGCCTGGTTCCAACCACTGAAAGATAAAAAAGTTATTTGAAGAACAGTGAGTCTAAATCAAAAGAGAATGATGATAATATTGTTTCTCAGTATGTTAAGTCATAGCCCATACCCACTAAGTATCATTTTATCACATATCTCTGGTGAGCACAATGATTTCTAATGCCCAGCTAAGGGACCATTTATTTTAAGAAATATTAGCTATATCTACATTCAAGTACATTTTAAAAAATGGGCAGACCCTTGAGATTATAATGGAATGTTGTCCATAGAATATATAGTCACCCAGGTAAATTTCCTTTCTTTCTTTCTTTCTTTCTTCCTTCCTTCCTCCCTTCCTCCCTTCCCCCTTCCCCCTTTCCCTCTTTCTCTCCCTTCCTTTCTTCCTTCCTTCCTTTCTTCCTTTCTTTCTTTCTTTCTTTCTCCCTTGTCTACCATTCCTTGATCCAAATGGCTAGATTAAAACCAAAATAAAGGCTCTGCTATGACCGACAAGACTTGTTATAATCTGATATCTATTACATTTCCAACCTACTCTCCAGTCTCCCCCCTCCCTTTATCACTTTTTTGATCATAGTGGCCTGAAATATATAATTTTCTTCCCTCTAATCTTTCACACGCTGTTCCGTCAACCTGGAATGCTCTTTACCTCTAACTAACCTCTACAGATCTTCAGATCTTCAGATCATGGAGATACCATGTCTTCCGAAGAGAAGGTTTCTCTGTTATCCTCAGACTAATTCACTCATAGTGAACAACTGTGGCTTTTGTGTCCCTGTGTCCATTCAACCTTCTAATAATAAGCCTATCCCATCCTTTCTGGGGACCTAGACTCACCCTCACTCATACACCACACATCTCATTCTGGTGGAGCTCCATGGGGCACAAACCAAAGCCAAAGTGATTGGCATGGAAATGGGCTTATTACCCAATCAGAGCTTTTTCTGAGAATTCTGGTATAAAGATTCTCACTCTTTTCCACTGGGCTTGAAGTTGAGACGTAAGATCTAGAGCTGCTCTATCTCCAAGAGCCTTCTGTAAACAGCATGTGGCATACACACAATAGAAGCAGAGATGGGAAACCAGACTTGGATAGTTCTGGAACCCCTACTGTGAGATATGCCTCAAGATGTCAACTCTTTAATTACGTAAGCAAATAAAATGCTTTTTTTTTCTTAAGCCAATTTGATTTCGATTTTCCTTCATTTTCAAGAGAAAAAGTTCCTGAGAGCCCTGTGTTTTCTTGGATTTTGGCAGCCATGATAAGGGCAAGCATTTGTTCAATTTCTGTCTTTCACACAAATTAGAAATTCTATGAAAGCTGGAACCCTACGAATCCTATGTATTTTTGCTTTCCAGTTTCTAGTACAATGTGGAACACATAGTAGAATATCAATATTTTTGAATGAACAAAGGAATGAATAACACATGAATGGAAGATTCTAAGATCCCAAGGCCTGTCAACTTTTTGTTCCAAGGTCCTGATGTAAAAAGTGCTTCTAGTTCTCTGTGTCTCATGTTGGACTCGATGTTCTGGAAAGAGTTCAATTAAAAGATGTTCCCACTTTCCTGTTACTCCTTCCTTCCCAAGAAAGTAACTTACCTGTGTGTACCTTAGTTCTGTAGCTTACAAGCCTCTTCACTCCCTCCACCGATGCACAATTCCTGGAAACTCTGCCTCATGTGTGAGGGTAGTGGAAGAGGAAGCCTTCATGCAACGCAAGTCCTTATGACCTTCTCACCTGAGCCGTGGTCTCCAACCACTTCATTCAAATAAAGATGCTATGTCCATCTTCAGCCTGTCAACTCCATAGACTATCTCTCAGTATCCAAACTGGGGCAAGAAAAAAATGGGATGCTATTTATTTTCCTTATGAATCCAACATTCAGTTTAATGAGCTGGAAAACTTCAGAAATAGAAAAGGATTCGAATTTGGAAAACTAAACAGCACCTGTAGATTAAGGTTCCTGATGGGGCCTTGATTGCAGGCTTTAGGTCATAGCTTTTAGCAACCATGGGTTTTGTGGAGCTTTGACCTTATGCCAGGCGGCTGGCTGTTATAGTTGTGGGTTGTGAGGCTTTTATCCAGTGCAGCTTGTGGAGGCAGATTAAGGCCTCAGGCTTTAGAAGTCAACCATATGGGATTTTGATGTTTGTAAGTCACTAAAGTTGATGGCACTTTTGTTCGGCAGGTTTGTAGCTTTCCTCAGCACCCACACACCATAGCAAAATGCCCAACAAAAGGGGGGCTTAGTAAGCATGTGCAAGCTGTGCCTATTCTAGCAAGAATTTGATCACAGGAAAAAGTCTTGCTAATACAGCCCTGCAGGCCTTGTGTTGGGTTTGCGAGGACCTGGGCAGTGTCCAGGAAGGGACCCTGCAGAACAACATTGGCTGCCTCTGCTGCATTTCTCCAACCAGAAAGGAGGTATAGACTTTACACTTCAAAGGTAGACATTTTTCTAAACAGCAAGGACCTCCTGTTATAGCACAGGGAACTGTACTTAATATTCTGTAATAACCTATATGGGAAAAGAATGTGAAAAGATTATATATATAAATGAATCACTTTGCTGTACACCTGAAACAAACACGACATTGTAAATCAACTATACTTCAATAAAAAGTAAATAAATATAAAAATAAATTTGTTTTAAAAAAGTAACCACTTTCCCACCTGTGCTGCAGAACACTGTGATGTGACATGCTAGCTTTAAGTGTTTAAACCAGGAAGAGTTAGTCTTAGATCAGCTACCCATAATTTTGTTCATCTTTCCATGTTGTTTTGAAGCCCTTTTAGAGCCCAAAGAGGAAAATGTGGGAGGAATAACTTTGAATTCATGCAGCTTTTCTTATCAAGAGTCACCCCAGAGTAAATGGCGTAACTTAGTTAATCACATATGTTTAGAAGGAGGCTTTAGACGTCGGAGTCCCAAGCTACAGCTCCTCCAACAGAAGAATATTATTATAGATTGTTTTAGGAAACAAAGAAAAAGGAAGGAGAGTCTTTATTATTAAAAGAATATACCATTATCTTGGGAGGACATAAAGAGAAAAAAGATCAATGGAATCATTGTAAACCCAAATGCTAGAAGAGAATTTGAAATACCTATATTTAAAAGGCTTGACCTCTAGAAATCAAGCCTGCCTAGGAAATTCAAGAAGAACTGTAATTGTTTGTAAAATCAAAACATGTTTGAGTCATACAAACAGAACAGGGGCAATAAAAGATTAAGAAAAATTGTCCAAAACCTGTAAAAAATAATCAAAGGGGAAGATGGCATTTTCTTCCAATATCATACAAAAGCATTGAATAGGCCTGCCCAAGGATTCTTTAATTTTCTTGGGGAATTTCTTTATGTTTGACTTTCCTATTACAGTTTGATTATGGCCCAGATGCTGTAAAGTTTCAGGTTAACTAACATATTTCTTTCTATTAGAGAAGATAATCCCAAAGGTTACAGTTTTATTGTCCTGTTGAACATTAACCAATTTGGTACCTATCCTAACAATCTTATTCTAACATTCTTTTTTATTTTTTAATGCTTATAAAATATCCAGCTCCTCAAAGCTGTCCTCTCTGAGGCAGCTTTACCATCTTACTGATTTCCTCAACGGTGAAAAACTAAGAATAATGTTGGAGAAGTAGTCCTTCTACATGTGAATGAGAGTCATGTTTTTAACTTTTTGAAAATTATACTTTAACAGTTGTGGAGGTCCCACTGAGATGCCTACAGAGCCAATTAAACTGAATTATCTAAATATTCATTTCATGGAGCAAGTCCAAAAATCTCTTTTGTTGGTTCTTGGAGTGATTCTCAAGGGGCACAACAACTTAACCTGTCTTGACCCTTTTTCTGGTCTTTTCCTCCAGATTTTGTGTTTTTGTTTTTGTTTCTATACTTAGCCAAGTTCAGTTCTGGGTCTGATTTGTGCATGGCTGATCAGTTATTCCTTATCGACGGCAACAAGATTGGGCATCTAATTTTATTAATCTGACCATTTGGTGATTTCTCTTGGATGATGGGTATCTATTCTAAGCTGAGAAACAGCAGAGAATCTGTTTTATTAATTTTTGTTTGTCTGTCTACTTATGAGCTTAAATAAAAATTATATGTCCTGGGCTTCCCTGGTGGCGCAGTGGTTGAGAGTCCGCCTGCCAATGCAGGGGACACGGGTTCGTGCCCTGGTCCGGGAAGATCCCACATGCCGTGGAGCGCCTGGGCCCATGAGCCATGGCCGCTGAGCCTGCGCATCCAGGGCCTGTGCTCCGCAACGGGAGAAGCCACAACAGTGAGAGGCCCTCGTACCACAAAAAAAAAAAAAAAAAAAAAAAAAACTATATGTCCTCTGAGAAGGAGAACTAATCTTTGAGATCTAGTCTGATGAGTATTTCTGTTTACTTTGACCCATGGTTAAAGTTGTAAAACTGAAGCCAGGGTATCTCTTTGTATAAGGGAGGGAAGTCTTTACCTCTCAGTGTGTGAATGTGAAATATTTTTCTACCTCTAGAGTATATTAAGAAATGAGATCATAATGTATTTTAAATTAAAAGAACTATGTTTTAATTAGTTTAGCGAGAATAAGTGCTTATAAATATATATTCCCAGAATTCAGAATATTTTCCCAGAAAATAAAGAAACTAAACACCTAATACTTTAAATATATTTTTAAGGGAATAAAAAGTTCTTTTCATAGAAACTGCTAGCCCAGAAGTATTTTTATATAAAAATCCAAGTTTACATAATTAAAGTGAATCCATACTGGTTTGGTCATTTTGTTTGAAAATAATCATATTTTCAAATCCTGATTTTATTAATGTTAAGTATAATATAAGCGTTTATCTTGTTTTTATAAGATTTGATGTTCAACTAAATTAAAATATAATTTCAACAAAGTTTTAACATGTTCTGTAATGTTTCAGCTTAAAAATAAGCGTAAAGATTCTTAGTTAATTTTAACTAGAACTGATATTAAATTAATTAATGACTAATCTCTGTACACCTGAATAGATTCTAAGTAAAATAGAATACTAAAACATTGATCATAATATGTATCTAATCTATATACTTTTGTTTCTTATTTTTGTATGTTATGGAGTGACTATACCTTTGGGTCATGTTAATGGATATATTTATTTTGTCACTTTAGGAAGTTGTAAAATGGGTGTATGTGACTGTGGGTAGTTGTACCATGTATATCATATCCTAGCAATTCTGCTAAAATGCTTGCAAATGGACAAATAATTATTAATCACCTCCCTCCCAGTTTTTTTTCCTATGAAAGTACAAGTTAGTTAATTTAGTTACAAGTTATAGTAAATATGGGTGATTAATACTGTACTAGCAGAGATAGTGGCAAGAAAATACAACTGTGTTTTCATAATGATGGAAAGTGTTTTGGTTTATCAAGGAAAACATGAGGGTGGGCCAGCAGACTGGACACCCAGGGAAGAGCTGGTGCTGCAGTTCAAGGCCACCTGTTGGCAGAATTCCTTTTTACTCGAAAGAGGTCAGCCTTTTGTTCTAGTCAAGCCTGCAACTGATTGGGTGCAGCCCACCCACATGGTGGAAAGCAATCTGCTTTCCTCAAAATCCACCAGTTTGAATGTTAATCTCATCTAAAAACACCCTCACAGGAACATCCAGAGTAATGTTTGACCAATTATCTGGGCACCTTGGCCCAGCCAAGTTGATACATAAAATTATCCTTCACACTATTGTTTCTCAGGCACCTGTGATACTATCTTAATCAAGCCACCAAATCTACTTTTAGAACTCTCTTGAATTTAGTTTGCTAAGAGCATATCCCAAATTTGAAAAACAAACAAAAAAAAGAAATTGCAATTTCTTTTACACCCAAAACTATTTTTGAGATTTCCCAGAAAGCCCTGGACAGTCACAAAGATTTGTCCTTTCACCTTCCATAAAAAGAAATACTAGAAATGATTAGGTATACTTGGTATGATCTGTACTTCCTAATTAGCTCAGTGCTATTTTCAGAGCGGCATGGGAAGAGATGTTAAGTCAAAGGATAATTTTATGTAGGTAAAATGTCATTAATATAAATATTTCTGAAATTGTACACTTTTTGAATTGGAAGTACCTGGAGAATTATTAATGTCTTTCCTCTCTATAATATGTTCTTATCCTCAGGAGAAACATTTGTTACATCTTTATGAAATGGTTACTTATTGTCCCCCAGTAGAGAACTTTGTACTACTCCATTTGGATATTATTAATGACTGTAATAAATTAACGACACAAATTATGGTTAATTTTATCCACACATATTTTCTGCTTTCCTCAGATGCTTACCTGAAAGCTCACAGCTTTTCACGTGTTCAACAAAGGACAATCTCAGAGCTTCATGCAAAGGACTCTATCAAATACTGTTAACTATTGTTATTTCAAGGAGTAGAAATTCTAAAGTATGGGCTTCAGAGCTTAAAGCTGACAGTGCTGAGCCAATTGTTAGACTGTACCATGGGACTGTACCAGGAGTCTTTTTAGTTCGAAAGCAGATAAATTCAAGAACATAGACTGCTGTCCAAAATCCAGCAGCACAAGAATTAATTTCACAAACAGAATAAATTGATGAGGGATATTTAGTGACGATTATTTATTTGGTAGATGACTTATCTCTTCATGTTTATACTTTGATGGAAATAATGAGAAAGATCATTCCTTTCCCTTCATAATCTACCACAGATTTTCAATTTAGTAAACTATGCTCTTGCAAACTAAAATAAAAACATGTGTAAATGGTATCTGATTCCCAATGACCACTCAGAATTCAGAAATAATTTGAGGCTTTGCAGGCCATATGGCCTTGGTTGCAACTACTCAATTCTGATGAATATATCTAAATACTGAAACAGCCATAGATTATGTGTAAATAAATATTGTGCTCCAGTAAAACTTTGCTTACAAAAACTGGTGATGGGCCTGATTTAACCCAGTGGGCTGTAGTTTATCAACACCTGATCTGGAGTATCCTGAAATTTCTCTGTTTTCTGCCCTGGATCTTGACTATTCCAGTACCAACATAATTTTTAAGTCTAAAGTGTATCAGGCATAAGCTTTCTTTGGTGAATCATTTTTAGGGTCTTCAAGTTGGTGAGGCTGTTCCTCCACCTCTGTCTAAACGGATATTTTATCTCCAACATGGCAGAAGCTAAATAGCACCAGCGCTCTTCCACCAAAGTTGGAATTAATTAAGAGAGAAACACTGGCATTAGACATCTGCAGATCCAAATGTCAGGCTTTTTTACAGATAAAATCTATTTTGGAGAATGCAGCTGAGGTTCGTAGCCAAGTGGGCATGCTAATACCTCATTCTGAATTAGACAGTTACTTACCCAATCACAAGCACATCCGGATGCAGGCCTCTCCATGTGGACCTATCCCTGTAAAATTCAGAGTGTAAGTAGCAAAGAGACACACTCTGCAGGAATATCTTAGGAGAGGAGTAGGAAGGGGGCTGAATAACACATGCCCAGGTGTATCTCCCAATTTCTCATTTAGAAAAATAATTCCTCCTTCCCTGGAGATGTTTACATTAGGGGATTCAGAGGCCAGAAGTACTTCTTTACTAGATATTTATCCACAATGAGATATAAAACAGGGTAAAAAACCAAAAGGTTTCTCCCATTACCTAAATAACCTTTGATCCTTTCACTCTCCTGATCAAAATGTTCAATGACCCCTCTTTCCTAGAGCACCAAGTCTGATATCTTGCTATGGTGTTGGAAGTGATTAGCTATGAGGCTATAAATTGCCATGGTTATAGTACTATTAGCTACTACCTAGTAGCACTCTGGCCAGATGAGCCTATTCACAGTCTCTAGAAGATGCCATTCATATTGCTGCCTCTTTTTTTTCTGCATGCCATTGTTTCCACCTGGAATGCCCTTTCCTGTCTGCTCCAGCCTCTGTGAAAACTTCCGTGATGACTCTAGTTCTCAGTGACCTCTTTGCCCTTGAACTACGAAAGCCTTTAGTGCCTGTCCCACTCATTAGGCATTTGCCATTTTTGTTGTCAGTAAATTTTGCACAATTACATTCTATCTCCAAATTTAGACTTTTACTTCCTTTAAGATCAGAAACATTTAGTAAGATTCTCTGTATTCTCAAAGCAGCCAGCATAGTGATTTCACCTAATGCAGTGTTCAAATATTTGCTCATTGATTATATACTCTTTAAAATGATTTGTTAAATGTTATACAAATGTCTAACCACTAGGATTCTTCACTAATCCAAACTACTCTCGTCAGTAAAAATGAATGAGGACTCGCTCTATTCAGAATAAGTCTCCAGGAAATTTCACAGGTTTTATGCTGATGTTGACCAAGAACCATGAAATGAGTTTTTGGCTGAGCTGTTCCTACTTCTGTGGAAATGTGGGCTTCCTGGGCTTCCAGACCACATCCTTCTTGTGAATGGCACAGATATTAAGGGCATTTGCTTCCAGAGACAGAAATGGTGTATTCAGATTCTTTCTCCTTCAAGAAAGTCTGTTGAATCCTCTTTTGCAATTATACCAAAGTAATTTGAAAGTGTTAGAACACTTGTGTGGAAAGCATAGGCCTTTCAAATAACACTGTTTCATAAAACATGAAGGTGAACTAGTCAAAGCAGGTTTTTCTACATCAGTAGTTCAGCTGCAGTGGTGCCACACTGGTAAAAAAAAAAGCCTTAGAAATTGAAAATGAATTTTGCATTGTCACACCATTGCCATTTAGTGTGGAAAAGCCAGGGGAACTAGGTATCCTAGATACAGTGGACATTCCCAGGCAACGAAAAATTATCCCATGTTCCACATGGTTTGTTTTCAGAAGTCCCTTCAGACATTCGTGTGGGTGAAAATCTATTTATAACTATCTGAGCCTAATACTTAATTCCATTTACATATAAACACATAGGACCTAATTTTTGTACAATTTTAAAGCATGGTTTTGTGCAGTTTGCATTTTCCATAAATGCAGCTGCTATGTAAATTGAGGGAAGACGTTCTTTTGTCTTGTACGGAAAATTAACAAGCTTTGTTAATCATTCTGAAAAGTCATATTGCCAAGGGCAGCACCACTTATGGCATCTGAATACGCATGCTACACACTCATCAGATATAGAATCATCTTCTCAAATATTTTCTCCATATAGAATTTTCCAGAAACCTCTTTTTTTCCTCTAGATGTATTCAACCAACTACTCTATCCTTCTCTCGTTGACACTGTAATCCTCAATTACACTTATTAACTTGGGCTACACTTTTTATTTACACATGCATGTCCCAGCCTTTAAAAATGTGAACACCATAAGAGGAAAGGCTGCGCCCCATTCATCCTTATATCTTTAAAATTTTGCCTAGTACCCAATATGTAGAAGGCACTATAAATGTTTAGTGAATGTATTCATTCATTTTGTATTTGTTTTATAACAAATATTTATTTAGCATTTACTATGTACAAAACTGTGCTAGATGAAAAGAGTATTTCAGGGGGCAAATCTGATCTCATGCAGCTTAAACTCTAATCAGAGAGAGAAAAATATTCTTAATTGCACAATTTTTAACTGTGATACAATTATCATAAATGCCAAAATTTACTAGAACAAGGTGCCATGAAAATAGACAAATGGGAGAACAAGATCTGGGTTAGAAGAGAAAGAGGAAGTAATATTGAAATGTATCAGCTATGATTTGCTGCATAACAAATCAACCCAAAACTTAGCGTCTTGAAACACCACCATGTACTATTGCTCACAAGTCTGTGTATCAACTGAAAGAACTGGTTGATCCAGACCAGGCTCTCGTCTCAGTTGGGCCTCCTCATGAATTTGTGGTTCATTTCCAGATCAGCTGGGGTTAGCTGGTCTGAGATGGCCTCAGGTGGGATCCACACGCAGGCCAGACCAGGCTTGTTCACATGGTGACAGTGAGGTTCCAAGAGAGGAAGCAGAAGCCTGCAAGACTGATGAGGCTCAGGCTCATCCCTTCTGCAGAATCCTATTGATGGAGGCAAGTCACAGGCGAGCTCAGATTCGAGAAGAGGGAAAAGAAACTCTGCCCCTCCACAGGAAGTTACGTGGCAAGAAGTGCCGATGGAGGGGGGGTGAAGAATTGTGACTACTTTTATAATCAGCTGCACCAAGTTAAGACCTAAAGAATAAGTAGAAGTCAATCAGACAAACAGGGAAGGGAATTGTGATCAGCATGTGAAGACCCTGAGGCAGCGAGAAGCCTGGAACATTCCAGGAAGTCCAGAAGGCCCGAGTGGCAGCGTGCTGAGATTGCAGCTGGGCTGTGTGAAAGGAGGCTGGTAAGGAGGGTGGGGCCGGTGTCACAGAGTCAGGGAGGGAAGCCAAGCTATGAATCAAGGCCTTTATTCAGGAAAATGTTTAAAGCAGGACAGGGACATGATCAGAATTTATATATACCTAGCTTCTGCCTGGACCATATCTCAGACAGGTTAAATGAGCATCTCTGAGTCTAGGCATCTGTAGTGATGTAATTTTCCCAGGTGATACCAATATACAACCAAGGTTGAACCTCTGTGTATCAGAGAAAGGAAAGACTTAAGAAGTTATTATTACCTGTTATCCAGGTGAGAGATGACAGTAGCTTGAATTAGTATGCTTGCTTAGTGAATGAATGAATGAATGCAATTGAACCTCATGTGAAAGGATCTTTAGTAAAACTGTCTTATCTCAAAGCACAGCTCAACCATGAACTAGCCGGGTGACCTTGGGCATCTTACTTACTCTCTGGGGCTCAGCATCCTCATTTTCACAAGGAGGACATCAGTAACCCCTACCTGCACAGTGTGTTATGAGGACTAACGGGGTCGTCCTCCCAGAGCACTGAGTACAGTGCCTGGCAAATAATGGGCGCTCAATAAACGTCAGCTGCTGTTACCATCATTGTTAAAAGGATGATGTCGGCAACGTCACATGGTCTCACGCAGTAATAGCTTTGTCCCCATCAGTCTCCGGAAGGAAACTCTCTTCTAATCCCAATTCCACTCTGTAGCTCTGACTTAGCTCATGTGGTTACGATTAAGCCAAAGGCCGATCAGGGACCAGATATTGTCTTCCTCCGCTTGGCTTGCCATCCATCCTCCAGCTGCCCCTCCTCGGGTCTGTCTCAGGCTCTGTCATCTGGCTTTAGCTCATCTGGGGGAGGACAGGGAGAAGCCAGACAGCCGTGAATCTTGCTGTCTGCTCGTGAATGTCCTCCATCTAGGGAGGGCAAAGAGGAGCTCCTGTCAGGGAAACGTATAGCTACAGTAGCAGGGGCAGATGCCCTTTGGAGGTGCCAGAGCCCAGGGTCAGTGAAAATCCTTCCGGAGACCACAGCGCCCAGCCAGAGCCTGGCTTTACACAGACTCCTGTGCAACCCATAGGTGATGGGTAAAGGAGAAAGGGGAGACTTTGAGCCTGAGCCCCAGCTGTGTATGTGGAGATGGGGTCCCAGGCAAGTTCCATTCACAGAAGGAGGTGATCTTGCATCATTACATGTAAAGAATTTGTTTGACTAAATTACATATTTTAATATGTATATGCTTTGTTGAAATCTAGAAAGAAGACAGGACCCTAGGATAGCACAATGGTAATAGTGATTGTCTTTGTTAAGATTAGAGATGCTTTCATTTTACTTCACTCTTTTCTGCGTGTTCTCATTCATTGTCCATAAGCCTATATTTTAATAATCAGAAAAAAATGGAAATTAAAAAATCAAATGTTAAGTATGTCAAGAGTTACCCCCACATTCTTAGTGAATTCATGAATTGCTTGTCATAATTCCATGGTACAGCTCTGGGCACTTCGCTTAGAACCAATCCCAATTTACTCCACTTGGGTGTATTAGACACACATGTGGGCCAACAAAGCGGACCCACAGTCTGCTCTGCCTTTTGCCCTTTTGCCTCCTTTTCATCAGCTCTCACCACTTATGACTTCCCTCACCCATTCCTTAGGGCTTTAGAGCTCAGTTTACAGTATAAGAGGTGAGTTGAATCTGAGTCAGATCCTTCTTGGTCATGTAACCTCGGCTGGGTTATGCAACTCAAGCTCATCATCTGTAAAATGAAGATAAAAGGAGAATCTGTATTAGAGGATTTTTGTGAAAGTTCAGTGAGATACTAGATATAAAGTACTTAGCAGAGCGCCTGGCATATGGTGACATTTGAAGAAAACTTATCATCATTAGTCCAATCTCCCTGGCTATAGCACCCTTGATGTTGACGTAATCTCTGCGCTCTGGTCCTTTGCCTGATATGACATATAAACAGGAAATAAAAAGGAAGTCAGATCATACAAACAGGCCACTGTTTTTATTATGCCAGCCTGTGCCTTATTGAAATCTGCTAGGCAGGATTGGCAAACACCAAATGTTTCTTGAGGAATGTAAGGAAAGAGGACCCTGCCCCTCGTATCTCCCCACCCGATAAGATGTCTTGGTCTGAAATTGGGAGTGGTTAAAAGCAGAGCTTTGAGGGAATTCCCTGGCAGTCCAGTGGTTAGGACTCAGAGCTTTCACTGCCCAGGGCCCAGGTTCGATCCCTGGCCGCACAGCACATGGCACGGCCAAATTGAAAAAAAATGGAAAAGCAGAGATTTGACAACAGACCTTGGTCTGCTCCCTTTCTTCCCTACTTAGAGCACTGGGACTTGGGCAACTTAGTCGCAGGCTTTCTCATCTCTCCTTGGGGAGCTGGGGTGCACACCCAAAGCCATGATGTCACCCAGCACACACCCAGGAACCACCAGGAGGGCTTCCTCACTTCTTACGGGCTCTGATCCAATGGCAACTTATTGAAAGGCTTCCCCTGATCAGCCCGTGTAAACAGGGGCTCTGGTCCATCTCCGACACGGACACACACTGGCTCTCCACAGCCCACAACTCTGCTTCACTTTCTCCAGTCTTCTTATCCCCAACTGACATCTCACAAGTATTCTTCTGTCTGTCTCCTCTCAGAATTCAGGTGCCATGAGGACAGGGTGGTTGCATGTTTTGTTCACTGCTTTACAAGTACCTGGCATGTAGTAGGCACTCCATAGTATTTGTTAAATGAGTATAAATGAGTAAGTTCGTAGGTGACTGGATTAATTAACTTAAGGACAGCAAAGTCCTTGGGAAAGAAGAACGCATGAACACCTCAGCTTGATGTGGGAAGAAGTCCTAAGATGGGTCTCAGTCAACTACTTATTTGCTGAAGTGACCCTGGGCCTGTCAATTTCTCCCTGAGCCTCAGTTTCCCCATCTCTAAAATGGAGACAATACCTTACTTACTTCAAACAGCTAGTGGGAGGATAAATCTCAACCATGGATATAAATCTGTTTTGAACACTGTCAATCACCCTATCAAAATGTGATGTTAGTATCATTTTTTTAAGTAGCGCAGCAGTTTATTTCCAGGGTGACACCCAAAAAGAAAAACAGTTCCAGTCAGAATGGGATGAAGTCAAGGCTTCGTTTGGGACCCATGTCTGACTTTAAGCCTTGGTGCCCCTATTTGACTCCCCGCATGCCCTCACTGCCATGGCCCAAGGTCCCAGCTCCACGGGCACCGCAGAGGGTACAGCTGGAACTGTCCAGGCCGCCCTCCCAGGCAACACGCCTTTGGCATGTCCACAGCCCTGGAGCCAGCCCAGGCTTAGTAACGGGATACAGAGCTTGTCGCCGGGCAGAGGAGGGCTTGCGTCAGGAGCTGTCGCTTTCTGGTGGTTGCCTGGTGACCTTAATGGAAAATGAGCTGTGGGGACCTAACCCCAGGAGCCACTCCCGGAGCCGGCGGGCCCATCGGAAAGCCCGAGTGCCACAGCAGGGGGAGGGGCCGCCTCCAGAGGAGCTGTCCCCGGCGCCTGTGTGTAGGTGGTGGCGGGGATGGGCAGAGGAGTGAGGAACCGAAGGAGGGCTTGGACCAGGGCCTGGATCTCCTTGCAGCCTGAGTTGCTGTTGCTCATAAAGCACAGTCATTAGTGCTGGCCCCAGGCCTGATTTTAGGTAAAAAGCACAGCAGAAAATTCCCATCTGTGCTCCACACCACGCAGCTCCCCAAACACATGAGGATGGGTTCTGAGTTTCTATGAGGTGCTCACTCAGACCCATTGCATTGCTGATTCCAGGAACCATAGAGGGGAGGCTGGGCACACTCGGGGGAGGTAACCCCCCCCCAGGAGAAGCATCACACGCAGGACAAGAGAGGCTTCCTGGCTCTGGGTCTATAAGAAAGAACACCGAGAGGAGAGTGGACCCTGGCTGGTTGGAAGATATACGCTGAGCTCCATCGGTGGGAAAACAAATTGTCTCGTACATTTAAAAAAGATGGAGCCACAGATTCAGCCAAGCCCACTAAAATGCCAGCTTGTAAAGGGTGTGCAGAGACCCTGGGCTGGACACCATTAGGCTCTCTCCCAGCCCTGCCTCATTTCATCCCAAGGTTACTATCATCATATTTGTAGGTACTACACGTCTTGTTATAGAGATGAAATTGAGGCCCAGAGAGACTGAACAATTTGTCTGAGGTCACAGAGCTACCAAGTGACAGAGCCAGGCAGGATTGAATCCTTGCTCTTCGGATTTTAATTCTAACGTTGCCTCTGCTAACATCCTGCCAGCACCCCGGAGGGGAGAGCTTTTCTCCACCGGCACACCGACTCTCTTTCCCGATTCTATTCCCCTTCACCCAATCTCTGGTTTAGTATGACCTCAATGAATCAAGAACTAATTTCACTGATTCGGTCATTCATTTATTCACCAACAACTATGCACTGAGTAGTTACTGAATTTTAGGCCTCAAGCTAGGTGCTGGGGATGCCACAGAGAACTTAAAGATGTGCTCTTAATCCTCAAGGAGCAGAGGTATCGACTTATCCCTTGAAAAGAGAGTTTACAGAGTTATAAAGCAGCTTAGCAAATAAGACGCAGCAAATAGCCTTCTCTACCCGGTGCTCCCCATTCCTACTGCTATATTTAGAAGTAAACAATCTCCATTTTGTTTCATCCTTCTCTATTCAAAGAATGGCCTCAGTCAGCAGTCTTCCCAGTCATGCTAGTGATGAAGGTCTATCCAATGAAGACATTATGAGGTTGAGAAAAATAACACGTAACGTCTTTCTTTTTTTTTTTTTTTAAACAAATCTACCTAAGGTAGCTCAAATATCTTACTGAAAATCAGAATAATTAAGAGTAGTTACCACAAAGGCAATTTCCCAGTTCTTGGTGCCTTAACTCAGAAGTTTACCTTTTTTACTTATGTGATGGTGTGCTTTGGGTGGCCTCTGTTTTGCTTTTGTTTTCATAGTTTTGGAACAGACTTATTTTTTTAAATTTTTTATTGAAGTATAGTTGATTCACCATGTCATGTTAGTTTCAGGTATACAACACAGTCATTCAGTTATACATATGTATAAATATATATATAGGTATATATATTCTTTTTCAGATGTTTTTTTCTCATAGGTTATTACAACATATCAAGCAGAGTTCCCTGTGCTCTGCAGCAGGTCCTTGTTGGTTCTCTGTTTTACATACAGCAGTGTGTACATGTCACTCCCAAACTCCTAATTTGTCCCCCCCTCCTCCTTTAGTAACCATAAATTTGTTTTCCATGTCTGTGCGTCTCTTTCTGTTTTTCAAATAAGTTCATTTGTATCTTTTTTTTTAGATTCTACATATAAGTGATACCCTATGATATTTGTCTTTCTCTGTCTGGCTTACTTAGTGTGATAATCTCTGGGTCCATCCGATATTGTCTTTATTCATGCATTTCTTTCTAGGAGTGAAAAAGATTTTGCTAAAACTATTTCAATGAATGTGTTCCCAGCACTTATGGATAGAATGGGCTGAGTGCAAGGAAAAGAGGCTGAGACAGCTGAGATCCACCCCATTCATGAAAGAACGAGGCAGAGACCCGGCCAGGAGTTCAACCCTCCCTGTCTACCTCCAAGCCCCTGTGTTTGGAGCAATCCTCAGGTTTCTGGGTGTTTCAGCTCATCTGTACTTGGCAGAGGACGGTTTCCTGTTTCTAAGAAAGGACTGCTCGGATATCTTACCAGGTCCCTTGGACAGTGAGTCCTCCTGTTCCAGGCATGACTGGCGGTAGAACCAGAGGGCAGGGATAGTCCCCGGGTGGCAGGGAGGTTGGTCCTCATTAACGCCCTCCAGCCCTAAGGTGTCCTGAGACTCACAGAATGAGGCTCTTACAAATATTTGTCAGATTGGCTGAAAAATGAAGAGAAGTTTACAACAGGGCTGAATATGCCCGAGCTCTCCGAAGAACATCTGGATTTGCTAAAGCCTGAACCAGGAGACAGGACATGACAGGGACGATGGGGAGGAGTCGTGTGTGTAACACCTTTGAGCCCTGACGCGGACGCTACCCTCTCCGCCTCCTGCTTCAGCTCCCACCCCGTCTCTCTCCTTCCAGCTCGGTAGTCCTGCAAATCACTTTTCCAGTGATATCACAGGCGGTTACCATGGAGGCAGCTGTTATGGCAAAACAGAAGTGGCTGATCTTCACCCCCCAGCTCGAATCCTGAGGCAGAGCGAGGAGGGCAGCCATCCTGCGACCACAGGCATCAGTGGAGCGCTGGGTACAAACGCAAACAGAAGCCCGGGACCCGCTGTGGTGGGGAAAGAAGACCCTGTGACGAGACGGGAAACTCCCCCGAGAGGGTGGAGGGAGCCTCCTGCTGAGGCCTGGCCAGCTATCCAGACTGAGATGCAAGGAACAGCTGCCTTCCCCACCACCAGCCCAGCCCCGCCCCGCCCCAGCTGGACCGTTCTCCCATCTCCGCTGCTCCCTGCATCCGCTGGTCAGCCACAATGAACAGCATCACTTGCAGCGGCTCTCAAAGCCCTTTGGGGGGAGGAGGAGCAGTCTACAGAAAGTTGATGAAGCTGCCTGGGCTCCGTTCCTGGTCCCACACTCTCCAGCGTACGACCCGGCAAAAGCCACTCAAGGTCCCAAAAACTTCATTTTCCCAATTAAGATGATATGGCATCATCCCTCACCCAGTTGTTATGATAATCAGTTGAGATATTGTAGGTAGTTTCCTCCTAACAGATCTCCCGATTTCCCCTCTTGCCTCTTTTAATGCTTATCGACCAGCAGCCAGCACTCTCTCGAAAAGATGCCTCAGACCGCAATGCTTCCCTTCTGAAGCCTTCTAATGGTTTCCATAGGGAGTGGGATTCTCACCATGGCCCAGAAGGCCACGCCTGCTGGAGGCCCCCATGAAGCTCCTCTCCTGCCCCAGCCCCAGGCCCAGGCCACCTCCAAATGCCAGGCCCTCTTTCTGGTCCTCAGGTTTGCTTCTGCCTCAGGACCTTTACACATGTTCTTCTCTCCCAGGAACACACCCCAACCCCAACAAGAACCCCCCTGCCGTGGGGGGCTTCATCCAAGTCCAGCACATCCATCACCTCTTCAGAAGGCAACCATCTATATAAAACTGTTGTACCTACCCTCAGAGACACTCTTTCCCATTTTCTATATTATTCACTTCACAGTACTCATCAGTGTCTGAAATTACCTTCATTAGCTTCATATAATTGTTTACCATCTGTCTCTCCCAGGAGAAAGTAAGGCCCAGGAGAGCAAGGATCTTGTTTTCAACTGAATTGCCAGTTCCTAGGACAGTGCCTGGCACCTAGTAGGCCCCAAATAAATATTTCTTTTATTAAAATAACTAAAAATATTTAAGGCAGTGTCTGTTAAATAAATACTAACTGCTTATATTATGAACTGATAACAAAATGAATACCTATTAACAGCATACTACCTTGTTTGGGTAATAATAACAGTCACCTCTCACTCGGGAAGAGTCCATTATGGATTGACTGGACATGTTGGCACTCTCGCCTCACCTGAGTCTCCGCTAGCCTACAAAACAGCCAGCACTGCTCTTGCTTGTATTGGGATGGCCAAAAAGTCCATTCAGATTTTTCCGTAAGATGTTACAGAAAAACCCGAACAAACTTTTTGGCCAATCTGATAGATGGAGCTTGAGGAGATTTGGCCACTTGCTAGCCTCAAAACCTAGGCCTCCAAATTCCAAGACAGAGGTTCTTTCAACCACTGAATGACCAGCCTTCAGATAACATCGCGTCTCAAACCAGGAAAATATACGCCATCCTCTCAGGAGGCCTGGAGCGTGAGGGGAGGAGGGATTCCAGGCCCTAGAACAGGCAGCGGGCGGACCCCCAGGCCCCCTTCAAAGCTCAGGGTCCCTGAGAAGGGCCAATTCTAGCTGCTGTCATCTTGGTTGACCCACCTCCCTGTGTCCATTGTCCGAGATATGGACTCCCTCCAGGCCACAGCTCCCACTTCCCCACCCTGTTCTGGTTCAGGCAGTTAGAAGATAGGAAAACCACAGGCCAAGAGAGCCTATTGTGGGCTCCAGGCCCCAAGAGTGCAGAGCTCGTGTAAAGGGCACAGCAGCAGGAAGAGGGTTTGGAACCCACCCACCTAATCAATTCTTTCTCTTCCCCCAAAATGTCAACAGGGTTTTCCCCATCCAAGTATGGGGCGTTGAGGCCAAAGGAAAAGGGGAGGACCTGGGACTACAGCTTCTGGGCAGACTAAGGAATTGGGGTATTTCCTTCTCCAAAGTATGGGATTTGGTTGTAAGAATCGTCAAAATAAGAATAATAGCCAAGTCTGCACAGGATGGCCACCAGAGAGGTGCCCCACTGGGCTCTAAGAACTGTGGGAGAATCTAGGTCCTTCTGGATGAGCTGGCTGATCCTAGCAAGTTCTCCTCGTTCGGCCCAGACCTGGCACGTCCATCACTGTTCTGCGTCATGCACAGCCTTCTCTTTCTCTCCATCACTTCAAAGCAGGAGGGGAAAGTTGGAGGAATGGAATCACCTGTCCTCTTCTCACCTTTCCTTTGGATTTGCTCAAAGAACGTCATATCCTGACATTTCCCGTAATTTGGACACTCCTTCACACATTTTCAGTGGGTACCAGTAATCATGTGCACCCTTTCCCATTCCCACCTACCTCCTTACATGGAAATGGAATTAACACGAGTACCAAGACCACAAACATTGCCAGGAGTGATTCCCGGGAAGATGGAAGAAGAAAGATACTAAGCATCCAAGTCCTAGAGACCTGCCTTCTTAGTGCTCCAAGTATCAATTGTGTGTACTAGTTAGGTCATCAAGGGTATGATAAGTGATGTCCTTGGAGGTGCTGGGCTAAATGTTGACTTACATCTCAGGCTCCACTGGCTCCACTGCTTCAGAGAAGCAGCAAACATGGTAGGGGCACGTATAGACTCTGCAGTCAATCAACTGGGTAAAAATACCTCAGCAAGTGTTAGTTGCATGAATCTGGGCAGGTTATTTAACCTCTTTCCCCAAGCCTCTGTTTTCTCACATGCACAATGGGGGAAATAAGAGTAATTTCCTCTTAGCAATGTTGTGACTTAGGCCGAGTGATTGGTACAGTGCCTGGCACACAGTAAGAACTCAACAAGTGTTAAATGTTGTTGTTTTTACTATTATTATTCAGTCTAGGCTGCATGCACAGCTGAATTCAAACATGCTTTTGCATTTCTGTCAAATTCATAATTGAGGCCATCTGAAAAATTTTAGTTTTACTAGCCCTGTGGGGTCTCTGGGAGAGAACTCATTCCAAAAAAAAGTTGGAGCTAGGTACAAGTATGGTGAATTATCCCAGGAGCAAAGCTTTAGTCAAACACACTGTGGGGAAATTCCCAGATGTTCCTATAAATAGAATCAGGTAGGTCCCTCTTATGGGACTTTGCACTTTTGTCTGTAGTAGGGGGTGGGGTTTTCTGTTCAGTTCAGTTCAGACACTCAAACTCTCTCTCCGTTGCCCTCAGGCTCTGATGTTAGTCATGTACCTCTTAGTATGAATTCCACCAGGCTATCGCCTCTCCCTCACAGTAGAAGCATTGAAAAAATTATTCTAAGGGTTAAATGGAAGTCTGTAGCAAACATTGTAGAAAGCCAGAGGTTCTTTCTTGGAATCCTAAAAAATAAATTGGAAAGGCACTTGTGCAATGGGAACTTTTAGACCTAGGTTGTCAGGAATGGTCTCAATTTTAAATCATCTTATCTGTTATTCTCATAAACCATCCACATTTTTCTGGAAACTACATTTCCCAGGCTTTTTCTCACACTTGGATATGGTGCAGAAATCCTTTTTTATGCTTGTGAGGCTCAAATTTAGTCCGTTAAAGTGGGCCGAGTCATTCATGGGAAGAACCCTAGACAGAGAATCAGTTCTGCTGTCACTCTAGGAATTTGATGGGCTGGCAAGTGGAGGAGACCACAGATAATACCAAGCAAAGCACTGTACCACAAAGGCCCATTCCGGATCGTTTCAAGGTCTTCAGAAGGCTTGAAGTTCCAGTAAAAACCTCCCCCCATGAATGATGACGTTTGTAATAGAGAACTATTATTAACACCATCCCTTGAGAATCTCAAAGCAAAATCTAGTTATTCCTAATACAGCATCACCTGAATTCTCCATGCTGATGAAACAAAGACCTAGAGGCTAAATGATCTATACAAAGTTTCCGTGTCTATGGGAGAGCTCAGACCGGAACCTGAGAGTCCTAACAGGTTCATCTGATTTTCTTAGCCTGTGGAACCTTGTGCCCTAACCTGGCTCTCACCAAACGTGGATGTGAAACAGCTTAATTGTAGAAAGCAGCTTAAATGTTAAAGGCAACACTGTGATAGAGAAACTAAGTTTTACCACCAGCCCTAAAGAGATTCCAGAAGAGGGCATTTCCTACTACTTATTTTGTACGGGCTCACAGTCTCCCCTGCCTCAGTCTGTTCCCATTTCGCTACTATTCCCTCGTCATCTGGGTGTGGTCTCCCTGCCCCCGTTTACTTTCCTGTGAAGTCTGTGGGCGGCAAGTGAAGAGCAGGAGCTTTGGCTCAGACCCAGGCTCTGCAGAGACTTTCTCATGGAAGGACACCCCTGTCCTTATGTGGATGGGGCCGGGAAGTGTAGACACGACTGCCAAGGTTCAACCACCTAGAGGCTTTGCCTACCGAGAACGGCAAGGAAGGGTCTGAACCATCCATGGACCAGCACACGGCACGCGTGCACACACACACACACAAACACACACACACACACACACACCACAGTCTGCCCGCTCACTCCCTACTCCCTACTTGTGCAGAGAAGCAACAGGACCTGGAGATATCCCAGGCCACCTTTCTTTACCAGCCTTTGCCACCCTCCCCTGGATTTGGCTTATTCTAGTGAAAAATGAGCCCCAAAGCCCTGGAGGCTTCTCGGTGATTTACCGAGAACTTTACCTCCACAAGGGCTTTCCGGCTGCAGCCAACTCCAAGAGCCAGAGGGAGGAAGAGGGAGAAAATCATAAATGGATAGTAAGATGAGAAACAGATGTTCGGAGCCTTCACTGGCCGGGAATTCCCCAGCTCGACCCCCTCTCTTCATGGGATTAGAGGGGCTTAGTCCCTGAGAGCAGACTCTTACTCTTACCTGCATTTCACCTCCCACCCTCTGCCCCCCAGCAACTCCTACTCCAGCTCTCAAGGTTCATCCTGACGCCCTGCCACATGGGTACCGACCTTGTTGGATCATTTCTTTCTGATTTTACCCAAAATAAACGAATGCTAGGTGATCAGACCACAGACAGGTATAAACATAATCCTTTGCCATCAAGGAGCTCAAAAGGTAGAAAAGGAAACAGAGAAATGAATAGGCAGTTCCAAGTGGGTAGGGTCTGTCCTGGGACAGAGGTCAGCGCTGGACACTGTGGAAGCAAACAGGAGGTGCTCTGAACCCAACCTTGGGCTCAGGTGAGTGGAGGAATGTCAGAGGCTATGTGTGCTGAGTTTGGAAGGTATTATTCAATTAAAAGTGGATGGAAGTTGCTTTGGAGGTATTAACTGAGCCTGTGTCAATAGTATTTATTCAGTGTAACACAGTGGTGAAGAACAGCATCTCTGAAGCCTGAGCTTGAAACCCAGATGGGCAATTTATTATCCCATCAGGCAAGTTAGTAAATCTCTCTGTGCCTCAGTTTCTTAATTTGTACAGTAAGGATAATAATACTTATCCTGGAGGGATTGTTACAAGGAGTATGTGAAATAATATTTGTAAAGCATTTAGCGTAGTACCTGGCACATAGGAAGCACTATATTTTTTTTAACGAAAAATTCAGAAGTATTTTGAGCCCACTATAGAGCAGGCAATGTGCAAGGCTTTCTGGATACTTAAATAAAAGTCGTAGTCCCTCTTTTTCCGGAGATCACAAACTAGTGCGGCTGAATTATCAATGAATTATGAGGCAGTATTTTAGGTGGTCAGATAGAGGTATTGATCGGAGGCATCTCATATGGTCAAACCTGAAATCTAGGAGCCAGCATAGACCCTTATCTGTCACGTTCAACCACCATGTCTTACAGAGTCCACTTCTTTACGATCTGTTGAATCCCTCATCTTTGCTCCTTTTCCACTGTCATTGCTTACTCTGGTCCCTCATCACCTGTCACATGGACTCGTACAAAACCAGTGTCCATACCTCCAACCATCTTCTTACATCCACCAAGTCAGTTTCTTTTTTGTTTATTACAGTTGTATTGAGGTATGACTGATATACAAAAAAACTGCACAGACTAGGAACTCTCGTCTGAAGTGCCCGGTGCAGTACCTCCGCATACGAGCGAGTGAAACTAAGCACAAAGGACGAAAAAAGATTGTCCAGCATATTCTTTTTTTTTTTTTTTTGCTGTGCCACATGTCTTGTGGGAGCCTAATTCCCTGACCAGGGATCGAACCTGCGTCCCCTGCATTGGAAGTGCAGAGTCTTAACCACTGGACTGTCAGGGAAGTCCCTGACCAGGATATTCTTAAAGAGAAAAATTTTGGAAAAGAGAAAGAGTAGAAGAGATACTGGTCATATAAGACACTAAAACAGACTTCCGGGTAAGATGGCGGAAGAGTAAGACGCGGAGATCACCTTCCTCCTCACGGATACACCAGAAATACAGCTACACGTGGAACAACTCCTACAGAACACCTACTGAACGCTGGCAGAAGACCCCAGACCCCCCAAAAGGCAAGAAACTCCCCACATACCTGGGTAGGGCAAAGCGGAGAGATTCCCGCACAGAGGATCGGTGCCGAGCGGCACTCACCAGCCCGAGAGGCTTGTCTGCCCGCCCGCCGGGGCGGGCGGCGCTGGAAGCTGAGGCTTGGGCTTCGGTCAGAGCGCAGGGAGAGGACTGGGGCTGGCGGCGAGAACTCAGCCTGAAGGGGGCTAATGTGCCACAGCTAGCCGGGAGGGAGTCCGGGAAAACTCTGGAGCTGCCGAAGAGGCAAGAGACTTGTTCTTCCCTCTTGGTTTCCTGCTGCGCGAGGAGAGGGGATTAAGAGCGCTGCTTAAAGGGGCTCCACAGACGGGCGCGAGTCGCGACTGAAAGCGCGGAGCCCAGTGACGGGCGTGGGACGCTGGGGCTGCTGCTGCCGCCGCCAAGAAGCCTGTGTGCGAGCGCAGGTCACTGTCCACACCGCCCTTCCGGGAGCCTGAGCAGCCCGCCACTGCCGGGGTCCCGGGATCCAGGGGCGGCTTCCCTGGGAGAACGCACGGCGCGCCTCGGGCTGGTGCAACGTCACGCCGACCTCTGCCGCTGCAGGCTCGCCCCGCACTCCGTGCCCCTCCCTCCCGCCCGGCCTGAGTGAGCCAGAGTTCCCGAAGAGGCTGCTCCTTTAACCCTTTCCTGTCTGAGCGAAGAACAGACGCCCTCCGGCGACCTACACGCAGAGGCGGGGCCAAATCCAAAGCTGAGACCCGGGAGCTGTGAGAACAAAGAAGAGAAAGGGAAACCTCTCCCAGCAGCCTCAGAAGCAGCGGATTAAAGCTCCACAATCAACTTGATGTACCCTGCATCTGTGGAATACATGAATAGACAACAAATCATCCCAAATTGAGGAGCCAGGAGTCAGTACTGTGCCTCTGAGGTGGGAGAGCCAACTTCAGGACACTGGTCCACAAGAGACCTCCCAGCTCCACATAATATCAAACGGCGAAAATCTTCCAGAGATCTCCATCTCAACACCAGCACCCAGCTTCACTCAACGACCAGCAAGCTACAGTGCTGGACACCCTATGCCAAACAACTAGCAAGACAGGAACACAACGCCACCCATTAGCAGAGAGGTGGCCTAAAATCATAAAAAGTCTGCAGACACCCCAAAACACACCACCAGACGTGGACCTGCCCACCAGAAAGACAAGATCCAGCCTCATCCACCAGAACACAGGCACTAGTCCCCTCGACCAGGAAACCTACACAACCCACTAAACCAACCTTAGCCACTGGGGACAGACACCAAAAACAACAGGAACTACGAACCTGCAGCCGGCAAAAAGGAGACCCCAAACACAGTAACATAAGCAAAATGAGAAGACAGAAAAACACACAGCAGGAGAAGGAGCAAGATAAAAACCCACCAGACCTAACAAATGAAGAGGTAATAGGCAGTCTATCTGAAAAAGAATTCAGAATAATGATAGTAAAGATGATCCAAAATCTTGGAAATAGAATAGACAAAATGCAAGAAACAGTTAACAAGGACCTAGTAGAACTAAAGATGAATCAAGCATCGATTAAAAACACAATAAATGAAATGAAAAATACTCTAGATGGGATCAATAGCAGAATAACTGAGGCAGAAGAACGGATAAGTGAGGTGGAAGATAAAATAGTGGAAATAACTAATGCAGAGCAAAATAAAGAGAAAAGAATGAAAAGAACAGAGGACAATATCAGAGACCTCTGGGACAACATTAAACGCACCAACATTCGAATTATAGGGGTTCCAGAAGAAGAAGAGAAAAAGAAAGGGACTGAGAAAATATTTGAAGAGATTATAGTTGAAAACTTCCCTAATATGGGAAAGGAAATAGTTAATCAAGTCCAAGAAGCACAGAGAGTCCCATACAGAATAAATCCAAGGAGAAATACGCCAAGACACATATTAATCAAACTGTCAAAAATTAAACACAAAGAAATCATATTAAAAGCAGCAAGGCAAAAACAACAAATAACACACAAGGGAATCCCCATCAGGATAACAGCTGATCTCTCAGCAGAAACTCTACAAGCCAGAAGGGAGTGGCAGGACATAATTAAAGTGATGAAGGAGAGAAACCTGCAACCAAGATTACTCTACCCAGCAAGGATCTCATTCAGATTTGATGGAGAAATTAAAACGTTTACAGACAAGCAAAAGCTGAGAGAGTTCAGCACCACCAAACCAGCTTTACAACAAATGCTAAAGGAACTTCTCTAGGCAAGAAACACAACAGAAGGAAAAGACCTACAATAACGAACCCAAAACAATTAAGAAAATGGGAATAGGAACATACATATCGATAATTACCTTAAATGTAAATGGACTAAACGCTCCCACCAAAAGACACAGATTGGCTGAATGGATACAAAAACAAGACCCATATATATGCTGTCTACAAGAGACCCACTTCAGACCTAGAGACACATACAGACTGAAAGTAAGGGGATGGAAAAAGATATTCCATGCAAATGGAAACCAAAAGAAAGCTGGAGTAGCAATTCTCATATCAGACAAAATAGACTTTAAAATAAAGACTACTAGAAGAGACAAAGAAGGCCACTACATAATGATCAAGGGATCGATCCAAGAAGAAGATATAACAATTGTAAATATTTATGCACCCAACATAGGAGCACCTCAATACATAAGGCAAACACTAACAGCCATAAAAGGAGAAATCGACAGTAACACAATCATAGTAGGGGACTTTAACACCCCACTTTCACCAATGGACAGATCATCCAAAATGAAAATAAATAAGGAAACACAAGCTTTAAATGATACATTAAACAAGATGGACTTAATTGATATTTATAGGACATTCCATCCAAAAACAACAGAATACACATTTTTCTCAAGTGCTCATGGAACATTCTCCAGGATAGATCATATCTTGGGTCACAAATCAAGCCTTGGTAAATTTAAGAAAATTGAAATTGTATCAAGTATCTTTTCCGACCACAATGCTATGAGACTAGATATCAATTACAGGAAAAGAGCTATAAAAAATACAAACACATGGAGGCTAAACAATACATTACTTAATAACGAAGTGATCACTGAAGAAATCAAAGAGGAAATAAAAAAATACCTAGAAACAAATGACAATGGAGACACGACGACCCAAAACCTATGGGATGCAGCAAAAGCAGTTCTAAGAGGGAAGTTTATAGCAATACAATCCCACCTTAAGAAACAGGAAATATCTCGACTAAACAACCTAACCTTGCACCTAAAGCAATTAGAGAAAGAAGAACAAAAACATCCCAAAGTTAGCAGAAGGAAAGAAATCATAAAAATCAGATCAGAAATAAATGAAAAAGAAATGAAGGAAACAATAGCAAAGATCAATAAAACTAAAAGCTGGTTCTTTGAGAAGATAAACAAAATTGATAAACCATTAGCCAGACTCATCAAGAAAAAAAGGGAGAAGACTCAAATCAATAGAATTAGAAATGAAAAAGGAGAAGTAACAACTGACACTGCAGAAATACAAAAGATCGTGAGAGATTACTATAAGCAACTCTATGCCAATAAAATGGACAACCTGGAAGAAATGGACAAATTCTTAGAAATGCACAACCTGCCAAGACTGAATCAGGAAGAAATAGAACATATGAACAGACCAATCACAAGCACTGAAATTGAAACTGTGATAAAAAATCTTCCAACAAACAAAAGCCCAGGACCAGATGGCTTCACAGGCGAATTCTATCAAGCATTTAGAGAAGAGCTAACGCCTATCCTTCTCAAACTCTTCCAAAATATAGCAGAGGGAGGAACACTCCCAAACTCATTCTACGAGGCCACCATCACCTTGATACCAAAACCAGACAAGGATGTCACAAAGAAAGAAAACTACAGGCCAATATCACTGATGAACATAGATGCAAAAATCCTCAACAAAATACTAGCAAACAGAATCCAACAGCACATTAAAAGGATCATACACCATGATCAAGTGGGGTTTATCCCAGGAATGCAAGGATTCTTCAATATACGCAAATCAATCAACGTGATACACCATATTAACAAATTGAAGGAGAAAAACCATATGATCATCTCAATAGATGCAGAGAAAGCTTTCGACAAAATTCAACACCCATTCATGATAAAAACCCTGCAGAAAGTAGGCATAGAGGGAACTTTCCTCAACATAATAAAGGCCATATATGACAAACCCACAGCCAGCATCGTCCTCAATGGTGAAAAACTGAAACCATTTCCACTAAGATCAGGAACAAGACAAGGTTGCCCACTCTCACCACTCTTATTCAACATAGTTTTGGAAGTTTTAGCCACAGCAATCAGAGAAGAAAAGCAAATAAAAGGAATCCAAATCGGAAAAGAAGAAGTAAAGCTGTCACTGTTTGCAGATGACATGATACTATACATAGAGAATCCTAAAGATGCTACCAGAAAACTACTAGAGCTAATCAATGAATTTGGTAAAGTTGCAGGATACAAAATTAATGCACAGAAATCTCTGGCATTCCTATATACTAATGATGAAAAATCTGAAAGTGAAATCAAGGAAACACTCCCATTTACCATTGCAACAAAAAGAATAAAATATCTAGGAATAAACCTACCTAAGGAGACAAAAGACCTGTATGCAGAAAATTATAAGACACTGATGAAAGAAATTAAAGATGATACAAATAGATGGAGAGATGTACCATGTTCTTGGATTGGAAGAATCAACATTGTGAAAATGACTCTACTACCCAAAGCAATCTACAGATTCAATGCAATCCCTATCAAAATACCACTGGCATTTTTCACAGAACTAGAACAAAAAATTTCACAATTTGTATGGAAACACAAAAGACCCCGAATAGCCAAAGCAATCTTGAGAACGAAAAATGGAGCTGGAGGAATCAGGCTCCCTGACTTCAGACTATACTACAAAGCTGCAGTAATCAAGACAGTATGGTACTGGCACAGAAACAGAAAGATAGATCAATGGAACAGGATAGAAAGCCCAGAGATAAACCCACGGACATATGGTCACCTTATCTTTGATAAAGGAGGCAGGAATGTACAGTGGAGAAAGGACAGTCTCTTCAATAAGTGGTGTTGGGAAAACTGGACAGGGACATGTAAAAGTATGAGATTCGATCACTCCCTAACACCATACACAAAAATAAGCTCAAAATGGATTAAAGACCTAAATGTAAGGCCAGACACTATCAAACTCTTAGAGGACAACATAGGCAGAACACTCTATGACATAAATCACAGCAAGATCCTTTTTGACCCACCTCCTAGAGAAATGGAAATAAAGACAAAAATAAACACATGGGACCTAATGAAACTTAAAAGCTTTTGCACAGCAAAGGAAACCATAAACAAGACCAAAAGACAACCCTCAGAATGGGAGAAAATATTTGCAAATGAAGCAACTGACAAAGGATTAATCTCCAAAATTTATAAGCAGCTCATGCAGCTCAATAACAAAAAAACAAACAACCCAATCCAAAAATGGGCAGAAGACCTAAATAGACATTTCTCCACAGAAGATATACAGACTGCCAACAAACACATGAAAGGATGCTCAACATCTTTACTAATTAGAGAAATGCAAATCAAAACTACAATGAGATATCATCTCACACCAGTCAGAATGGCCATCATCAAAAAATCTAGAAACAATAAATGCTGGAGAGGGTGTGGAAAAAAGGGAACACTCTTGCACTGCTGGTGGGAATGTGAATTGGTACAGCCACTATGGAGAACGGTATGGAGGTTCCTTAAAAAACTACAAATAGAACTACCATATGACCCTGCAATCCCACTACTGGGCATATACCCTGAGAAAACCATAATTCAAAAAGAGACATGTACCAAAATGTTCATAGCAGCCCTATTTACAATAGCCCGGAGATGGAAACAACCTAAGTGTCCATCATCGGATGAATGGGTAAAGAAGATGTGGCACATACATACAATGGAATATTACTCAGCCATAAAAAGAAATGAAATTGAACTATTTGTAATGAGGTGGATGGACCTAGAGTCTGTCATACAGAGTGAAGTAAGTCAGAAAGAGAAAGACAAATACTGTATGCTGACACACATATATGGAATTTAAGAAAAAAAAAAGGTCATGAAGAACATAGGGGTAAGACAGGAATAAAGACACAGACCTACTAGAGAATGGACTTGAGGATATGGGGAGGGGGAAGGGTAAGCTGTGACAAAGTGAAAGAGCGGCATGGACATATATACACTACCAAACGTAAGGTAGATAGCTAGTGGGAAGCAGCCGCATAGCACAGGGAGATCAGCTCGGTGCTTTGTGACCGCCTGGAGGGGTGGGATAGGGAGGGTGGGAGGGAGACGCAAAAGGGAGGGGATATGGGAACATATGTATACATATAACTGATTAAATTTGTGATAAAGCAAAAAATAAAAAATAAAAAAAAAAAAAAAAAAAAAAAAAAAAAAAAAAAAACTGCACATATTTAAGGCATACAATTTGATGAATTTGGAGACATGCATACACTCGTTACACCATCACCACAATCAAGGTAATAAGCATATGCATCACCTCCAAAAGTTGGTCTCTTTGCTTTTTTTTTCTTTTTGTAGTAAGAATGCAACATGAGATCTTCTCTAAGCTCACAACATCACATCGTTAACTATGGCACTGTGTTGTAAGCAGATCTCTAGAGCTTATTCCTCTTGTATAAATATAACTTCACACTCACCAACAATAACGTCCCATTTCCCCCTCCCCAATCCCCTGGCAACCACCATTCTATTTTTGCCTTCTGTAAGTTCAGGTATTTCAGATGCGTCATATAAGTGGAATCATGCAGTATGTGTTCTCCTGGAACTGACTTATTTTACCTAGTATAATGTCTTCCAGATCCATCCACGTTGTCACAAATGGTAGGATTTCCTTATTTTTTAAGACTAACATTCCATCATATGTATATACCATATTTTTTAAAATCTATTTGCCCGTCAATGGACATTTGGGTTGTTTTCACATCTTGGTTGTTGTAAACAATGCTACAATGAACATGAGATTGCAGATATCTCTTTGAGATACTGATTTCAATTCTTTTTTTTTTTTTTTTTTTTTTTGCGGTATGCAGTCCTCTCACTGTTGTGGCCTCTCCCGTTGCGGAGCACAGGCTCCAGACGCGCAGGCTCAGCAGCCATGCCTCACGGGCCTAGCCGCTCTGCAGCATGTGGGATCTTCCCGGACCGGGGCACGAACCCGTGTCCCCTGCATCGGCAGGCGGACTCTCAACCACTGCGCCACCAGGGAAGCCCCTGATTTCAATTCTTTTGAATACATACCTAAGAGTGGGATTGCTGGATCATATGAGAGTTCTATTTTTAAGTTCTGAGGAACTTCCATACTGTTTTGCATAGTGCTTGCACCATTATAGAGTCCCACCAACAGTGCAGCAGGGTTCCAACTTCTTCACATCCTCACCAACACTTGTTATCTTTTGGTTTATGGATAACAGCCATACTAACAGGCATGACGTGATATGTCATTGTGGTTTTGGTTTGCATTTCCCTGATGATTAGTGATACTGAGTACCTTTCCAAATTCCTGTTGGTCATTTGTATATCTTCTTTGGAGAAATGTCTGTCCAAGTCCTTTGCCCATTTTTTAAATCATGTTATTTGGGTTATTTGCTATGGAGTTTTGGGAGTTCTTTCCATGTTTTGGAAATTAACCCCTTATCAGATATATGGTTTGCAAATATATCTCCCATTATGTGGGCTGACTTTTCACTCTGTTGTTTCCCTTGCTGTGCAGAAGCTTTGAAGTTTGATGTTGTCCCACTTGTCTGTTTTTGCTTTTGTTACCTCTGCTCTTGTTGTCATATCCATGAAATCGTTGCCAAATCCAATGTCATGATGCTTTTCCCCTGTGTTTTCTTATAGGGGTTTTACAGTTTCAGGTCTTGCTTTTAAATCTTTGATCCATTTTCCATTCATTTTTGTCCATGGGGTGAGATAGGGGGCCAGTTTCATCCTTTTGCATGTGGATATCCCATTTTCCCAATGCTATTTTTGAAGAGACTATCTTTTTCCCATTGCACATTCTTGGCACCGTAGTTGAAGATCCATTGACCATAAATGCATGCATTAATTTCTGGGCTCTCTATTTCATTCAACTGGTCTACATTGTCTGTCTTAAGCCAATACCATACTGGTTTAATAACCAACCCTGTTTCTTACCGCAGCTAGTCATATTTTTGGCACCCAAATTCCCTCATACCATTCCTCAATTCAAAATTTCTTAATGGATCCTTCACTGTTATAGGAAAATAACCAAATTTCTTAACGTAACAGAGCCCTTTGTGATATGATTCTTATTTTCCTATCGAGTCACATCTCTGGAAACTCTCAGCCCTTCAACTCAGATGACACATTCTTCTATGAAATCACTGTGCTAATTTTGTGGACATGTTGCCCTCCATATTAGGAATAGTTTCTCTGTGCTGTCCATCCAGCACACTCCTACTACTTTACTAGAGAGTTCAAGCATCACCTGCTCTGTAACAACTGGTCTGATGCCTCTTTGAGGGATCAGAGCATAGCACCCCTTTTTCCTATCTGAGCTCTGAAATAAATTTTTTTAAAGATCAAAAAAAAAAAAAGAAAGCAGATGGAACAGGATACCAGATTATTACCTTTATTACTGATAAAGCTGACTTAATAGTGTGGAGCTTATACCTATGGGCAAATGGACAAAGGAGCTTCCTAAAGACCCAGAATTCAGCTAACTTACCCTCTGAGGCACAGGCTTAGATGGACGGAGTCAGACTTCCCCACTGGAAGATTTATGGGATGGTCTAACAGAAGAGAATATGAATCCACTATGAGCAGGACTAATCTCTTCTTTCAAAATTCACCAATCAAACACATCACTCCTTGGAGCAGAGCAAGTAAGGGTCAGAGAAAGGCTCAGAGTGTTAGGCTAATGGACCTCCTTCCGCATTTAAGGCAGCACCAAGTGCAGCACCAGGAGCAGAGAAGATGATTGTCTATCCCTTCCCCTATACACGCATCATAACTCTCAATCACGTTATATGGTGTTTTTCTTTTTTGTCTCTCCATGAGGTTAAATGATACTTGTAGTCAAGAAACATGCCTTTTCATCCTATCTTTTCAATCTATACAAGTCAAAGACTCATACTTGGCACGAAATAGGTGTTCAACCTATTTGTTAAATGTTGCTGAAGAGAGAGGAGCCAACGTATAGCAGGTTCACTTAAGAAGGAACAGCCGGGACTTCCCTGGCTAAGAATCCGCCTGCCAATGCAGGGGACACGGGTTCGAGCCCTGGTCCAGGAAGATCCCACATGCCGCGGAGCAACTAAGCCCGTGAGCCACAGCTACTGAGCTGGTGCTCTAGAGCCCATGAGCCACAACTACTGAAGCCCGTGTGCCTAGAGCCCGTGCTCTGCAACATGAGAAGCCACTGCAATGAGAAGTCCGTGCACAGCAAAGAAGAGTAGCCCCCACTCGCCACAACTAGAGAAAGCCCACACACAGCAACAAAGACCCAACGCAGCCAAAAATAACTAAATGAATAAATAAATTAAAGAGAGAGAGAAAAAAAAAGAAGGAACAGCTATATCAGCAGAAGTGGAGGAGAAGGAAAAATGGGGGGCGGGGGAAGACTTCAAAGAACAGGAGATATTTGAGCTGGACTTTGGCAAACAAGTAAACTTTACCCACACAGAAAAGCCAAAGGTGACAGTTGCATAAACCCAGAGGCCTGAGATGTTAGCAAATCCCTGGATGAAAAAAAAAAATCGTTCATGAATGTAGTACAGAACGTGGGAGGTGAGGCCGTTCTCCACCCGGGAATACTTAATAGATATGCCTAAATACTGAACAGCCAAAAGGGTGACTCTCTCCTTGAGTTTATTCTTTTTTTCTTTGAGTTGAATTTTGGTCATTAGGGCAGTAGAGACAATATTATAAGCTATAGGGAAGTCTCCTCTTCCTGTCTGCTTACACTTTCTTATCTGAAAACAACACGTATTAAGGGTACTAAGAGTCTCTGGGCTCACATCTGGGAAAACCCAGAATGCTGATGTCACCCCTGTGGCGTGGAGCAGCAGGGATTTGGAAGCCACAAACCTTGACATCAGGGGAATTACATACTGCATGTCTAGATGATGAAAAATGAGGGTCTGAAAAGGCTGCTGATGGCTGGTGCTGTGATTTTTCTACTTAAGTGAAAGCCAGGAAGATGCCTTTCTTTGCACTTTTCAGGATTCTTTTTTTCATGAAGTAGTTATATGAAAGTTTCCAGCCTAATATTAAGCTTTATTTACTTAGGGAACCCATATTTGAACCTGAAGTTCATCAACAGTATGCAGAATATATCCCAAATTCTGACTTCAGACAACTCTTAAAGTCCTTCCCATGATGTTTCAATGACTCGTGTAAAGGCCCAACTATAGAGTTTTCCTCCCAGACCCTCTTTTTTGGGAACAACACTCCCCATCCATAGGGCTGATAACCTCTCATATTTCTGCTGCATGACCCTGACCCCCGACTGTATGTAATTTGTTCAGAACTAGGAACATGACCCACTCAGGGACTTTGGAATTGGGACTGAAAGATATAGTCTGTCTTCGTATGTGCCTTAAATCATAAAATCTAAACTTGGGGGCTGAGGACCTGCCATTCATCGCCTTCATGTGGATTGAATAACAGAGATAGATGGTGGACAGATCGGAAAAAAAAGATGCTTATGCGTACGGCCAAAACCTTGGCAAAAGATTGGATACAGCAAAGGAGGGAAATGCAGAAGTCCAGGTTGATGTCTCAGTTTCTGGCCATAAATATTATAAGACTTCTGGTTCTAAGGATAGAATAGAAGAGCAGTTAGGATGGGACTGTAGATATTGAAGATCATTATTACAAAAGTACTAAATGACATGATGAAAGTTGGTGAGCTCCCTGAGAGGAGGCACGCCCTGAACGCTGAGCCCAGATCCTTGAGACCCCCCAAAATCAGGGGCAGAAGAAAAGGAGACTCCAGTAAAGGAGTGCAGACATGAGTTGAAGACACAGGAGACACGCTCCACGGTAGGTAAAAAGCATAACATGAGATTCTGTCTCTCCAATATTTCATTTACCTAAGCTGAACATTACATTTGCAAAGCTTGGATGTAGTAGAACAGACAAGAGAGTTGTTCATTTATTTATTAACTTATTTTTATGGCCCACGTTTAAAAATTTTATTTCATCGGAGTAGAGTTGTTTTACAATGTTGTGTTAGTTTCGGGCATACAGCAAAGTGATTCAGTTATACGTATGCATACATCCATTCATCTTCAGACTCTTCACCCACACAGGTTATTACAGGATATCGAGTAGAGTTCCCTGTGCTATACACTAGGTCCTTGTTGGTTATCTATCTTATATATAATAGTGTGTGTATGTTCATCCCTAAGCTACTAATGTATCCCTCCCCCACCCCATGTTTCCCCTTTGGTAACCATAAGTTTGTTTTTGAAATTTGTGAGTCTGTTTCTGTTTTATAAATAAGCTCATTTGTATCATTTTTTAAATTAGATTCCACATATGAGTGATATCATATGATATTTGTCTTTCTCTGACTGACTTACTTCACTTAGCATGACAATCTCCAGGTCCATCCATGTTGCTGCAAATGGCATTATTTCGTTCTGTTAATTTGATTTAGAAAGTGTTGCGCTTATATACCATTTGTGGAAATGTAGGCCCTTTGAAGGAATTAAAATTGTCACGTACATAAACTTTGACCCAGGAGAGTGGACACACTGAGTTGCCTGCCCAGACACTGCTCTCTGGACCCCCGCTCGCCCTACCACTAGTGGAGCTCCCAGCAAGAGGGTGTCTTTCCCCACAGCCTGAGCTAATAGTCAGGGGTAAGCATGTGACCCATGAATCAGAGCCCTTTTCCTGGGATTTTTAAATTGTGACAGAGGAAAAGAGATTTGGCCTCTTGTTGTGTGGCAGGGTCTATGCCATCTAAGCTCTGGAACTTTCCCAAAGTCGTGTTTCCTGTCAAGAGGAGAGAGAATGTTACAGAAGAAATACAGAGGGAAAAGAAGAGATGGATAGGAGGTCCTGATGACTTTTCAGTCCCTGGTTCTGGAAACTTCACAGTTCCAGCTGCCTTCCTGATGGTCACAGAGGCCCATCACTGAGTCCATGAAATAGGTGTTTTCCTTCAGAGAGCTCAAGATGCCTCCTGTTACTTGCAAATTAAATGAGTCTCAAAAGTAGTTCCACTTCCAAGAGTTTGGCCTTAAGGAATTAAGAAATAGTTGCAAAGTTATATATGTAAAGATAAATATCAGTGTTGCATGTAACTGTGATAAAATGGTCAATAGTTCCAATAACTATCAAGTCGATCGGGTAAAATAACACCTAGGAGTAGCAGTAGTAGATCAATATTGTTAATTAATACTTAGTCACTTACTTAACATTCATTTTGTACCAGGAGTTGAATTTTGTTATTTATGTGTTCACTTGTTTGTTTTTTAAAGAACTGGTCACAGCGTTTTTTGTTTTGTTTTGTTTTGTTGGCCTCGCCACGTGGCTTGTGGGATCATAGTTCCCGGACCAGGGGAACAGTGAAAGGGCCGAGTCCTAACCACTGGACCTTCAGGGAATTCCCTGTTTTTTACATATAACATCTATTTTAATCTTCATAGCAGCCCTAAAAGATGGGTACTATTATTTTAAAATAAGCATGCAAAGTATTTAGCACATTGCTTTGCCTACAGCCAGAGTTTCTTCAAAATACTAACTATGACTATTCTGATTTTATGGGGAAATAAGAGCTAAGTTTTATGACCCAAAATTCCAAAGATGTTATTCAAATTAATGTAGTGTGGAAAACGGTATAATGGTTGGGAATGTGAGAAGGGTGGAACACTCAACAGGTACCCCTCCCTAACTATTGATCTTGACAGTGAGCATCCGATAGGACCAACTTTGTACTTTTTTTTTTTTGCGGTACTCGGGCCTCTCACTGTTGTGGCCTCTCCCATTGCGGAGCACAGGCTCCGGACGCGCAGGCTCAGCGGCCATGGCTAACGGGCCCAGCCGCTCCGTGGCATATGGGATCCTCCCGGACCGGGGCACGAACCCGTGTCCCCTGCATCAGCAGGCGGACTCTCAACCACTGCACCACCAGGGAAGCCCAAGAGCTAGTACTTTTGTCCGTGATGTGTAAAAGCTAACAAAAAGAAATAGTTACCAAAAAAGTTACACTCAAATTATGGAATTAACTACACAGAGACACACAAACACCTTTCCAAATGACAACAGAGCCACAGATTGTTTTGGCAATTGTTACCCAACTTTGCTTCCTAGCAAAGGGAAACCTCAGTTCCCTAACTCTGTTTCCCTTCTTTTACTTCCACTGAGCTGCTTCTGTGTCCCATGATAATCATTACTAGTGAATGTCAGGATGGTCATTTCTTTGAATAAGTCCTTACTAACTGCAAAAGGTCTTTGGTAGGTGTCCCAAGGTACGGTTGACTATTTCTATATTTACAAGGTACATCACAAATATGAGAAAACGCTGGAAATGTAACTCTTCTCTAGTAACTACAAGTATGCCTGCTGTGACTGCTTGTTTATGATATTTGCACTGCAACTCAGAGCTGGAAGTTTACAGTTTTGGGTGAATTTTCCAGACTGAGTTGGATCTTAAGATCTTCCTCATTACACAAGATATTATCACTCAGTGGTTATTTCCCATTGTATGTTATAGAAACCTACACTGCCATCAGAAGCTGGATTTTTAAAACACCAAACTTGTGACTTCCCTGGGATTTTTTTGTTTACTGTGTTTTGTTCACTTACGTGTAAGATACAAAAGTACATTCAAATTCATAAAATAGCATGGAAATTATATCACATACTATACACTCCATTACTATATTCTTGGCATACAGATGATATTTGTCCATCATGACATTAAATCTATTTCTAGGTATGAGAGATTAATTTTTATCACTGATTTGACTTATTTGATGGTATATTGAACAAAAGTCAGGGGATGAAGGGATTTCAAAATATTAGTGAGAGCCCGTCTCGCTCTTGGTTATGCAAACTACATCCCAGAATCATCAATGACCCTAAATATTGCAATAAGGCAAAAAAAAAAAAAAAAGGAAATAAAAGACATACTTATTGGAAAAGAAGTAAAACTAACTGTCCCTGTTTGCAAATGATATGATTTTTTTAATGAAAATAAAATCTGAGGGGATCTACAGAACAACTATTAGAACTAATAAATGGATTTAGCATGGTTATAAGATACAAAATTAACATAAAAATTAATGTTATTCTTACACACTAGCAACATAAAATGGAAAATAAAAATGTATAAGTTCCGTTTGTAGTTTTGCCTCCAAATATAAAATACTTAATACTAAATCTAATAAAAGCGGCCCAGGACTTTACACTGAAAGAATAAAATATTCCTGAGGGATATTAAAGAAGACCAAATAAATGGTAAGGTATACCATGCGTACAAGTAGGAAGACTAAATATTGTAAAGATAGTAGTTCTTCCCAAATTGATCTATATATTCAATGCAATATCAACCAAAATTCTATCAGGCTCTGTTGTAGAAATTGACAAGGGGATTCTAAGGTTAATATGGAAATACAAAGGATCAAAGTAACTTTTATTTAAAAAAATAAACCCAAAAGTTGGAGGTCTTAGCTGTTTATTGACACTTTCAAAGTTTATGATAAAACTACAAAAATCAAGATAGTTTGGTTTTGGTAGATAAAATAGACATATAGATCAATGGAATAGAATGGAGGGTTCAGAAATAGGCCCATATGTATTTATTCAATTCATTTTTGACAAATATACTGGAATTGTTTGGATAAATCTTTTCAACAAATGTTAGTGGTAGTACAACAATTGCTTATGTGCCTGCTTGTTTGAACCATGTACGACCACACACAGAAATTAACCCAGAGGAATCATAGACCTGAACAGAAAAGCTAACATAATAAATTTTGTAACAGCCAAAACTTGTAAACAACCTAATTATACATCAACAAATGAGTGGATAAGTAAGTTGTGGTACATCTATACAATTGAATACCACTCAGCAATGGAAAGGAATGAATTTCAACAGTGTAAGTGAATCTCAAAATTATTATACTGCTAGAAAGGAGCCAGACCCCCCCCCCACCAAATTACATAGTATATGATTCCATCTATACAAAATTCTAGAAAATGTAATCTACAGTGATGGAAAACAGATCAGTGGCTGCCTGAGGACAGGAGATGGGGTGAAGGATTGTGTAGGAGGAAGGTATTACATAGGACTTGAGGAAACTTTGTGGTGATGGACATATTCATTAGCTTTAATGTGGTGATGGTTTCACAAATTGTCAAACCCTGTAAAATTGTACATTTTAATTTGTACAGTTTATTACATGCCAATGATACCTCCATGAATCTACTTACATTTTATTTTAAAAAAAGAAAGAGGAGAACAGATATTTAGATGCAAAGAAATGACATGAAAATATAAGTTTAAACGTGTAAGTGACAATTATTTAGATCTTTAGTCATAATGTTTAGATCTAGTGTTAAGGGATAAAGTAAAATTCAGAACTAAGTAGGATTAGTTAGAAATCATTTTTAGGAAAAAGAAAATGTAGTGCTCTTCGTTATAAACCCAAAGGTTTGCTAAGATCCATTGCCTATATGTAAACAATTTACTTGGATAAATTATTTTTTCCCTTGTAGTGGTTGTGGGTTTCCCTGAGCCATCCACGCTCAGATTCAGTGACCTTAAAATTTAGGAAAAAGAGGTACATTTTGCTGCTATCAGAAATAGAAGCTAACTGACCTATGACTGGACTCAAGCTTATGGTCTTGGCCTCATTGACACTGAACATCAACCAAATGAACTAACCAGCCTCTGACAGCATTACAAAGAAACTTTATTGAGGTAAAATTACAGTGCACTAAACTGCACACATACAAAGTGTACAATTTGAAATATATATATATACACACATGAAACCATCACTAAAATCAAAATAACAAATATTTAATCAACCCCAAAATTTCCCTTGTGGCCCCTTTGTAATCCATTCCTCCCTCCACCCTCATCCCAAGTAACTACTGAGCTGCTTTCTTTCGGTACTGAATAATTTTCCTTTTTCTGTAATTTCATATAAATGGAATCATACCATGTGTACTATTTCATCCCTTATTATATTTAATATCTTTAGAAACTAGTTATGCCACCTCTCTCATTCCCGATATTAGTAAATTGTGTCTTCCCTCTTTATTTTTTTCTCATCGGTCTAGCTAGAGGGTTATTGATTTTAATGATCACCTTTTGAGTTCACTGATTTTCTCTATTGCTTTTCTGTTTTCTAATACATTGGTTGTGGTTCTGTTCTTTCTGTGTCTTTTACTTTCTTTAGTTTTTATTTGCTTTTCATTTTCTAGTTTATTAAGTGGGAAATTGAATTCATTGATTTAGACCTTTTTTCTTTTCTAATATAAGGCATTTGGAGCTATAGATGTCCCCCTAAGTATTACTTGAATACACTTATTTCAGTGTTGTGCTTCCATTTTCTTTCAGTTTAACATACTTTACAATTTCTCTCTAGATTTATGTATGACCCATGAGTTATTTATGAAGATTAGCTTGAACTACTTAGAGGCTTTCCAGCTATCTTCCTGATACTAATTTATAATTTAATTCCATGTGGTTATAGAACTGATTTTCTATAACTTGACTCCTTTTAAATTTATTAGGATTTGTTTTATTATAACACATGGTCTCTCTTGGTAAATGTTTCATTGATTCTTGAGAATGTATTCTGCTGTTGTTGGGTGTAGTGTTCTAAAACTGTCAATTAAGTCAATTTGATTAACAGTGTTGTTCAAATCTTCTAGATACTTACCTTGCGTCTACTTTTTCTATCAGTTATTAACATCTCCGACTTTAAGTGTGGATTTGTTTGTTTCTGCTCTCAGCTCGTCACTTTTTGTCTCATGTATAATGAAACTCAGTTATTTGTTACATAAACATTTAGGATTGTTATATCTTCTTGGTGAATTGACCATTATATCATTATTAAATGACCCTCGTTACCCGTGGTAGTATTTTTTGTTCTAAAATCTACTTTTTCTGATATTAATATAGCCATCTGACTTAATTTTGACTAGTATTAACATTGTATATCACTTCTCATTTTAATTTTAACCTATTTGTATCTTTATGTCTGATGTATATTCCTATAGGGAACATACAGATGGGGCTTTCTCTTTATCAGTCTGATGGCTCTGCCTTTTATCAGGGGTAATTAAACTATTTCTACTTAGTGTGATTATATATTTGGTGAATATGGTGATTTAAAATTTACCAGCTGGCTTTTTTTTATTATTATTATTCGTTCTGTTTTTTTTCCCTTTCCCCTCTCTTTATGCTCTCTTTTGGATTAATTGCATATTTTTTATTATTCCATTTTATCTCTTTTTTTATATTATTTTAATGGTTGATTTAGGGTTCATAAACTATGATTTAACTTATTGCAATCAGCCTTCAGGTAATATTATACCACTTTACATATATTAAAAGAATTTTACAACAATGTACTTCCATTCTCTGACTCATGAATTTTGACTACTGTTGTCACACATTTTATTTCTACACATGTAATAAGCCCCACATTACACTGCTCTTATGCTGCTTCAAACGATCAATTTTCTTAAGTAAATAAATCAAAGAGATTTAAATAATAAGAAAAAAAGTATTTTCCATTTCTCCACATAATTGTCATTTCTTAATTCCATTGTGTAGACCCAGATTTCCACTTAGTATTATTTTCCTTTGGCTTGAAGAATATTCTTTATGATTTCTTATAGTGCAGTTCTGCTGGTGATTAAAAATCCTTCAATATTTTATTTCTGAAAAAGTCATTGTTTTGCTTTTGTTTTCAAAAGATATTTTCACTAAGTATAGAGTTCTAGGTTGACTGACTTTTTCCTTTCAGTACATTAAAGATGTTGTACACTGTGTTTTTGCTTACAGTGCTTTTGATGAGAAATCTGCTGCTATTCTTGCTTTTTGTCTTCTGTATATAATGTGTCTTTCTTCACTAGTTACTTTTAAGGTTTCTTTTGTTTCTGGTTTTAAACAATTTGATTCTGATGTTTTGCTGTATTTTTTTTCAATTTTCATGTGGACTTCTGTGTCTTACATCTGTGTGTTGATAGTTTTAATCAAATTTGGAACAATTTCAGCCATTAATCCTTCTTCATGTATTTTTTTCTATCACACTTCCTGCCCCTCTGGGGACTCTGATTACATGTTTATTCAGGCATTTAAATTTGTCCCACAGCTCACTGACATTCTGCTCATTTTCTTTTCAGTCTTTCTTTTCTAGGTACTTAATTTCACATATTTTTTATTGCTATGACTTCAAGTTCACTATTTTTTTCTTCTGCATTGTTAAACCTGTCATCAGTCCCATGCAGATCTTTCATCTCATACATTATAGCCTTCATCTCTATAAGCTTGACTTGGGTCATTTTTTAATATGTTCCATATCTCTATGTATCATGTTCTCATAACTCTTTGAACATGTGAAATTGTTACTCTCTTTTGATATCTTTGTGTACTAATTCTAATACCTGTGTCATTTCTGGGAAATATTCAACCATCTGATTTTTTTCCCTCATTTTGGGTCATATTTTCTTGTGCCTTTGTATGCCTGGTAATTTTTATTGAATGCCAGACATTGTGGATTTGCTGGATATTTTTGTATTCCTAAAAATATTCTTGAGCTAAGTTACTTGGAAATAGTTTGACCCTTTTGAGTCATGCTTTTCAGCTTTATTAGGCAGGAGAACAACAGTATTTAGTCTAGGGCTAAATTTGTTCCAGGACTGATGCAAAACCTTTCTCAGTACTCCATCCAATGCCCCATGAATTATGAAGTTCAAAAACTGGCAAAACTAACTTATGGTAAGAGAAATTAGAATAGTGAATGCCTACAGGGTGGGAACTTTCTGGATATGCTGCTTACACAGATTTGTCAAATGGAAAAATTAAGATCTGTGCACGTCGCTGTATGTAAATTTTACCTGAGTAAAAAAGCATAGTTAGTATCAAATATATATGCATATCTATAAGTTCTGAGAGAATTTACACCAAAATTTCCATAGGGAAGACTAAAGGTGTTTTTTAAATTACCTCTTGAATATTTTTCAGTGTTATCTAAATTTTCAATAAATATACAACCTTTTAGAAAATATGTAAAATTAATATTTAAAAAGAATGAAAGTATTTTCAGGGGATTCTCTACCTTATAGAATGATGACTGAGAGGAAACTAACACTTATTGGGCATTTGCTATATATCAGGTCCTTTAAAAGCCACTTTATTACATTATTCCATTTGATCATATTAACCTATTTGCAAAAGAAGAAATGGTGCTTCACACAGGTTGTTATGTGTCAAAGGTCCCCCAAGTTGATCTTAGGGCTGCATGCTTCTGAAGTCCATGTTTTGATTTTAAGTGAATTAAGCCCCTAGACGGATTTTTGAAATTCAGAAAGTAAAGAGTACTGGGCAGGATGGAAAAGTCCCAGAAATTTATCACTGTCTACAGGCTTAGGAATTGCCACACTGGACTCTGGGAGTTCACTCTTAAAAAGGCAAAGCAAGTTATTTGTGAAGGCAGAGTCACAAATCAAGCATAGTTCATCTAAAACTCAAGGAAGTCTGGCGTGATAAAAAAAAAGAAGTGGGTGGCTCGGAGAATATCCATGAGCTCTACACCCTACGTGGCAGGTGGAAGGAGAGGGAAGGAAGCTCTGTTCCCTCCTTACAACCTGTGGGCACCTTATAAGGACAAAGGCTGCTTTGTCCCCAGATGGAGTAACCCCTCAGAGGCCAAGGGGTCAAGGCTGTCAGGTTACAGGAATAGGTGTATCCTCTGTACCAGCTGCCTCCTGCCCAGGGAAGCCTGACTCACAGGTTGGTCACCTGTCTGGAATGGACTGCAGGAGAGCTCACCGGTGAGGTCACCCAGAGAGCAACGGGCCAGAGCAGTTTCCGTGTCAACCCCTCAGGTCACACCAGCTCCCTCCACTTTTTGCTGGAGTCTGTTTCTTTGCGAAGTGAATCTCTTCCAATATCTATTGATACAGCATACTTTGAATGCTAGGCTTTAACAACCTCATTTGCTTTTTCTTGCATCTCCCAGCTTAGAATTGTGAACAAAACATTCATGGATCGTTTTGGTAGACTCCTCACAAAGCTCTGCCAGGTCCAATTACAATGGGGTGGAGGACCTGAGATTCAGACTTGAGCCTGAAGCTCTGTTTAGAATGGGGGTCTGAGGGGTAAAGGGTGTCCATGTGTATGTGTTGGTCAATGTTCTCTCCAAGCTGGCACGTGGTTTTTACGAGATCATTCAAATCCTAGTTTGAGCAACAGTCATGGGTGACAGTTGGTAGAGAGGAAGATTATGGCTCTCACACTTTGATGGCTTCACCAATCCTTTATCTTGAATCCTCATGTGCAAAATGGGAGCCAGGGAGACGGACCAGAAGGACCGAGCCCCACTGCCCATCACAGCCCCTCACCCTGCTTCTTCCATAACACATCTGGGCGGTGCCAGACCCTCTGCCAAAGGCCGGGCCCCAGGCTCGGTGTGGGCTTCCTCGTTTCCCCCCATGAATGAGTGAAGGCTCATTCACGTCTGAGATCTTCGGCTGATCTGCATCATGGTGGGGCTAATTACTGCCAATTGTAGCACCGCTGGGTTCTACCTTCTGACGTGGAAAAATGGTCTGCTGGGAAGCCAAGTAAAACCAACACAGGGCCATTTATTGTACACTTGTTAGAAAGCCACCAGGAAGACCTACCCAGGCTGGTTTTTAAACACATACACACTCAAATCTTCTTTCGTCTTACAGCCAAGAACAGCCAGCCATGTGTTGAAAAGCACAGGCTCACCTTCTCTGTCATGAGGGAATGCTCCCTGAGGGTCAAAGTGGGATTTTGGAGAGAGTGAGCTCCATTCCATTTTGAACTGTCTGACCTTCCCCAGTCCCAGCAGAAGCAAGAAGAGAATGAGAAAGGGGAAAGGAGCGCTTCCTGTATGTTAAGTACTGTTCTATGCACTTAACATGAATTATTATATTGATCCTCAAAATGGACCTATGAGGTAACTGTTATTATTGTGATTTTGTGGAAACTGAGATGCAAAGATATTGAGTAGTTTATTGAGTGATGGAGTCAGGATTTAAACTCTGATTTTAACTGATTGCAAATGAGGATTTTTCATCATAAGCAGAAAAATTGCTGGCTCACAGCAAATATTCTTTTAGGGCAGTCATCTCAAAATGTTTCTGGCCCTATACCCCCATCAGTAAATATCTTCAAGCACCACCTCCAATAGATGCATATTTATTTGTAGATGAGATGCACTAGCTAATATCTATTAGCATCGATTGATAATAATATTAGTGCCCGGGGCACTGATGTTTCTTGACGACAATGAATGTAAGTCTATATTTAATATAGTGTTGATAATTTGGAAACTTTTTTGGGCCAAATGTAATTAAATCATTGTTGTCTTAATCTCCCTATATGGATGACAAGTAATTTGTTCCATGGGTTGAAGAAGTAATCCGGCTTTTTTTTTTCTTGTCTTCGTGTGCCTGAATTGTTCCTATTGTCTACAATCCAGTTTCATTGCAGGAAACATTTTAAGCCCCTTGTCCATTTTGTGAAGATCGTTTGGTTAAAATTAGATATTCTGGGTTGTAAATCTACTCGTTGCGTACATGTAAACCTTAAAACACCATAATTTGCTGAAACAGGGGCAGCAGTGTATACCGCCTTCTATGTTGCATGATCCCGCCTTGGCCTGCAGAGCTTTGAGTGCATGCAGAGAAGCCAGAGAAGGCTGACCAAAGGCACCGAGGTGGATAAGCATATTCCTTAGTAGTAAGTAAAAGTGTGTCTCCTATTTTCAGAGTGAAAAGAAACAGGAATCAAAGTCCTCCCATAGTCCATGTCTTATTCTGTGCGATCCCTGGAGTGTGCACTCCCCCACGAGACCCCCTGCTCCAGAAGAAGTGGGCACAATAGTCCTGAGTTGCCTCTCACTGAAGCCTGAGGGCCTGGGTGAGAGAAGCAGCCTGTGAAGAGCTGGGCGGGTCGGTGGGGTGCGGGCACAAGAAGAAGCAACGTCAGTGCTCAGGCATCAGCAGGAGCAAAGCTCGAGGGCTTGGAGGCCACACCAGCCACAGGTTTTGGGCCAAGCCCAGCAGACCCCCATCCTGGGAGGGTCACGTGGGCCCCGACGGCCTGGTGTTCTCGACTTCATCCTTTCTGAGCCCCGCTCTTTCAAAAGCCTCCCTGGCAAATGCTTGAATCCCAGGGCAAATGGAGATGCTCTCTGCAGCCCAGTGATCCCTTAAGGTTTGTTTTCCAAGATGGAAAATAAAGGCATTTCAGCCCTTCCGTGGATAAAAATAACTTGCCGTTGATTTTGAAATTTCAAAATCATTTGTCTCCCACAGACCAACCCGTACAATGGCACTTTGTGGGCGAGAGAGCCCTGTGCAGGGGCCACCAGGCCCGGGGTCCTCCGCCTGCCGACAGGAGGAGACGGGGAGGCCTTGGAGCCGGCCCAGCGTTGCTGTTGGACGTCATTCAGAAGCCCCCGCTGGGCGGGGGGAGCCCAAAAAGGAACAAAAACAGAGAGAAGAGTAGTGGAAAACGCTGAGTCCTGGAGCTGGCCAGAGCAGCATCCGCCTTTCCAAGTCTGGAGCCAGTACTCTGCCCACCTGCAGCTGTGACAGCAAGCTGGCCGTGCCAGGCAAGGGAGCCTTGGCACTAGAACCTTCCATCCTGAGGCCTGGGAGGGCAGAGCAGACACACCTGACTCTGCAGACAGCCCCTTCAGAGCCCTTACCCTAAACACCGAAGTCTTCTCCTTGTCCCAGGAATCCAGGGGAGAAAAGCGTTCTCCCAAAAGGGAGAAAAAGACTTTCTCGAGCTGTAGTTTCTCATTTACTACTGGGTCCCCTTACATAACACTTACTATGTGTCAAGCGTCAGCATATATTAAATGGCAATCACCGTACCAATCCTGTGCCGTTGGTACTATCATCCTTATTTCATGGATGAAGAAATCGAGACACAGAGAGGTTCATTAACTTGCCCAAAGTCACACAGCCCCAAAGCAGCAGGGCTAGGACTTAAAGCCATGCAGTTTAGCATCAGAGTCCCTACTCCTAAAAGTCACTGCCTTTTCTCTCCAGCCTATGACATTTCCTCTCTAGATATATAAGATAAGAGAGACAAAGAGAGGAAACTCAGGTGGAGAATAAAGGGAATGGGTGAGAAAAAGAGGAGGAGTCACCAAGAACTGGCATAATAGAGAGATTTAAATTAAAAAAAAAAAAAAAAAAAAAACAGGAGCCTGGCAGTCTCAGAGAAGCGGTGTGAGACCAAGATATAGAGATGGTAAGATGGCCTGATAGTGAAAGCAAGCTATCCCAGAGCTGGTCAGACCCCTGGTCTTTCTCCCGCACCAAATGGGATTCTGGGAATAATGCTCAGCGATTGCGAAGCAAGGGGGGCTGAGACAGCTCCCAGCGGGCGGAGGAGTGACCACTGGAGCAGAGAAACCAACACCTCCTCTTTCTCTTCAATTTCAGCCTGGGGTGGAGGCGGGTGCCCAGGGCTCCATGGAGATCAGCAAACTGATGAGAGGAGACAGCCTATGTCATCACATGGGGAGGCCTGTCGCACCCATTTGTAAGCTAAATAGCTCTTATTCTCAGAAGGAAGGGAGGGAGGGAGGGAGGAAAGGAAGAGGTGGACTCTTTCTTGCCTGTGTTGGAGAGGCAAGCCCTCAACCTTCACTGGATACATAGGATTGGCCTTGGAGTCAGCAGAGCTAAGACCTAATTGTGCCTCTGTCACCAGTTAGCTTATGGGACCTCAGACAAGTAACCTAAACCCCCTTCATCTACACGATGAGGGGACTGGATTTATCTCTAAAGTTCTTTCCAGATCTAACATCTGTGCACTGGGGATATGGTGACCGAGCACAGGGACTGGAATAGTCATCTCTGGGTACCACCCAAATCTCCGTGCTCGCACAGCAGCCCACCACCCACCCAGTCCCAGGGATTCCATCACCTGAGCACCTTGCTCACCTGCTCACGGCTGACACTCTGGCAGGCTTCAAATGAAATCGTTCTCCAGCTGGTCTCTCTCCCTCCATCCTTGTCCCCTCTGATCTGTTCTTGCTCTACAGGCAGAATAGTCCTTCTAAGCACAGATCGGGTCATGTGACTTAGCCTGTGGGAAGATCCTCAGGGTCCCACCTTACTCTCACCTGGCTCACAAGGCCTTGAATGATCTCCTCCCCATTCTCCCCTCCTCACCTGTCACCATGACTCCGTGGCACCCTGTGCTGTTTCCACAGAACCACATCCAGACTGAGAAATGGAATATTTCCTGCCAGGTCAGTAAACAAAGGATGTTGCAGTCATCAGCAATTGCGGCCACAGCCTAGGTGAGCTGGTGAGCCCTGAGGGAACTCAGGAAGGAAAAAATACCTGCCATCTAGCAGCCATCAGACTGCAGCCACTCCCCACAGTGCGCCCTGAGGAGACTCAGGATGAGAAAGCACAGGACACTGGCCCCAGATAGCTGAGGTGCACATCAAAGGAATGATTTCAGTGATATAAGCCTTTCACCACCCCAGGGTCCAACCTGAACACTGGCATTTAGCAGACTGTTGGAATCCATCCGAACTAATAGAAATGATTGCCATGATCAATTCTGAATCCATCAATTTTATGCCAGGATGTTGTTTTGCCTGGAAAGTGGATAAGATTTAATGAGTAGACGAAGCTGTTTGGGGCTGGGAGGAAAGGGCATTAGAGTCAAGACGGAAATTTCAGGATTTGCCTGTACAAAGGTTAAAACTAGCCTGTTCCTGCCCAGGGCCGGTGTCTTGAGCTGACAGTGTGGAATGGGCAGGGAGAAGGTGGTGGCATTCTCTTGACCCCCGGTAGCTCTCACAAGGGGCTACTGAAAACCTCCTTGCCCTTCCACATGCTGTCATATGGAGAGACCAGAGCCAACCTGACATCAAAGTTCTGAAAGATGCTATGGCCGAGAGCCCACGAGAGCCTGGATGGCAGGATAAGAGATTAGGCACAGGACTAGCAACTCACAAAGGCTTTGGGGATTTGCCCAGCCGGTGGTGAGAGCTGGCCACTGTTGAGTCCCCAGTGCTGATCCGGGCAGATGGCCATCACCGTCATTACCTTGGGCATCAGCACATTGAGGTACCCCAGGCAATCGAATGAAACTGGCTTTCCCAGGATAGAAATATTTTCCAGGAAAATGGAAAAAAACGAAAGGGACTGGGACATTCAGTAAACAGGAAATGGCAATGACCGAGGGGCAGAGAGGCCAGAGCCACCTTTCCCAGCTAATTTGAAGTTCTCAATTCCCAATAAATGGGATTTTTTATCCCCCTCAATTTCAAGCCTTTTAAAATTTTCACTGGTCAATCAACACCTGCTTTTTTTAATCAGACTTTCTTAAATCCCTGCCTCATTGCAAGAGAAGCCAAGAAATCACTTTTCTCTTCTGATATTTGTGGTTCTTTGGAGAGGATTCCTGTAACTGGGAGAAATCCCAAAGAGCAGTGGACAGCCAGCAGTAGGCTGAGTGGTGAGCCCATCAAAGGGCATAGGTCAGTCCTTGGAGGGTCAAGTAGTCCTACATCTGAGCTAGAGAAAGGCCTCTGTACAACTGAAATTGCACCACAAACCACCACCCAGAGCAGCGCTGGGGAGAAGCAGAGGTTGGAAAGAGCTGTGGGAGTGGAAAAGCTTCCTTACTGAAAGAAGACTGTCCTTGTTCTACACTTGGGGTATGAAGCATCCCTCTTAGTAACCAGGGCTGTGGCTTCCATGGAGGGTGAGCCATCAGCCAGCATCATCAAAGGAGACCTTTCAGAGTTCCTGGGTGGCAACATGGCGTCATGGAGACAACAAGGGTTTAGAAGTCAGATGGCTCTGATGAACCTGATGACCTCTTGTGCTCTCTTCCACTGATGGTTTCCAGAATAAAATAAGTTTCATGCCAAGTAAACATGGGAGGTATAGAGATACCTTCACGGGGTTGACAAACTCACATTCTACAGCAATGAGGACGGGATGTAAATGTGTTGGGCTGAGCCATGGAGACAAAACAGGAGATTCATGTGCATCTCGAAGGGGGCAGCCTCCACTCAGCGTCCATGGGTGTTTGCTTTACAGGAATGACAGGATTCCAAGACCACCCCATGGCCTTACTGTCAGACACTGTTCACTTGAGTTGCAGAAGTGAGTCCCAACACTGTGAAGGCCACACTGAACATCTCTGTGGCACAGACTCAGTCCTCAGTCAACTTGTGTGTACCCTGTAGTCTCCACTGCCTGGCTTGTTTCACTCAAAGTACAAGTCACAATCCTCTTCCGTTTTCAGGTGAAAATAGTTATACTTCATTATACAGGTAAGCTCTTTTTGGTCAATTTTTGGTCAGGATTTATTAATTTATTTTTAGCATGGGTGCTATAGCTTGCTCCAAAGCCATAGCAGTCTGGAGCCAGACTAGGCTTGGGCAATTACTTGATCCTACAACCGCCCAAAAGCCTGTCAAAATCGGTAGATTTTTGACCACCAGCTTCTTTTGAATGATTCCTCTTTTCCCTGCATCTCCTTCTCACCTTATCCCGTTCCCCCAAATCTGGAGGGAGTTTTAGACGATACTGTCTCTCCCACCCCAACTTCAATACGGTGGTCCCAGCAGTGTCATTAACAGAGCACCAAAGCCCAGGTGTCTGAGAGTTCCCCAGCTCAACTCTAGCTCCTAGTTTGAGAAACAGAGACCTAAGCTGTTTTCGTTCCAGTGTATCTTGTATCTTTTATCCTGGTCAGCATGAAATCACATACTTTGGGGGAATAAACAGCAACTTGCCACTGAAGGAAAGTTCTCTGACCAAATCCTAGACTGAGGCAGAAACCTATTCTCTGTGCTCTGTGGATTCAGGGGGAGAAGAGCTTAGATGTGGCCTCGGGTTGGCTCTGGAGTTGTGGCTTTGCCCAGGTTGGCAGCTGAAGACTGAAAAATGTAAGGACCTCCAGCCATCTCCCCACAGTGCCCCAGTGAGTGGAGGTGGCTTGACTAGGTTGTAGACCGGAGCCCTTCTCGTGGCCAGGCCAGCTCCCTGACCACTGGACCACACAGTCAGTGTTTAACGTGCATTCAGCAAACCTCAAGCTCCAGGCCTGAAGAAACCGATTTTCCAAAAACAGAGCTCTCTTTGTGAACAATTCAGCAAAAATTCTCTTTCCAGCTGTGAGTTGGGATTTGTGTTGCAAATGCTGGTGTTAAAGACATACACCTTCCACAGTTCCAACAACAAGAGAAAAGCACCACGCAGGATGTATTCCTAAACCCTCCTCCCCAAAGCACCTACAAATACGATCGGATTGATGACACTGGCTGCTGGGGGCTCGGACGGATCTTATCATTCCCAGTTTTCAGCCCCAGTGAAAGAGTTGGGGCCAAGGAGATGGATAGGATGGGTCCACATTGGCACAGGACAAAATGAATGTCAGAAGGAGGGAGAAGAATGCTGCTCTTGAGTATGGACCAAAGGTGTTCAACTTCCTGTGTTAATATCAGAAACTTTACCTAGTTGAAATCAAATGTTTATCTGTTGAGTCATCAAAAATTTTCTTCATGTGCCTCTTAGTCCTCCAGACACAATCAAAATGCGGTATGATGAGGCCGGGGACATTCCACAAAGGATGATACCATCTATTTCTAATTGGGATGTCACATTACACTTCCCCCTATTCCTATTATAGTTCTCACTTTATTAGGAAATTTTTATCTGAAATGGTGTAGAGCAAGTGAGATCAGCAAGACAGAGTTGCATTCCTTCCTGTGCTTGTCTCTGGTTGGTTAATCTGTCCTGCTTTCACGCATGAACCAGACAGGAAAGACTGAAGCCAAACCCACATCATTATGAATGAATTTCTTTGCTTTTAATCTCACACAGTTTAAAATACAATATGAAATCAGGCTACAGTATATAAAAAATTCTCCAGCAAAATGATGTGCCAGCATCAGCTACTAAAATAAACAAACAAAAAACTCCCCCATAAGAAATTTTTTTTGCATTTAAAAAAAAACACATAGAAACTTACATCGCTACATCTCTAAGCTACCTCAGTTCTGATTTTTAAAAAGCACCTGCTTTTCCTTTTTTTCATCTTGCTTTTAAATTTTCAGCTTTTAAAAAATATAAATTATATGAAAATACAAGTTGGAAAATAGTCAAACACAATATAACATCTTTTTCACCCCTATACTTCCGAGCTTAAAAAAAAAGTATTCTAAGAAAAGTTCAATAACTGAGGCAGTATTCCTGATAGAGATAATTTCCTTTTAATATATATATTTTATATATGTATATGTATACATATATTTATGGTTCCTCGAAACTTCTTTGGAATGTAGATAAGAGTTCAACACATTTATATAGACCCCAACAGAGAAAGCAGCATGCACAGCATGACTAGGATAGAGAAGGTGTCATTTTCACCATGAAGATTAGGCAGGTTAATGCTCTAAAACCCAGAGTGTTCATCTCCAAAGTGAGGAAAAGCATATCTGATCTTTGAATGCTACCTCCAATCCCCAAAGCCACAAAACCAGGGCTCTGTGTAGGGAAGTCCCTCCCCTGAATGCAGAAGGGAACAAAAGTGACCCTGAACCCTACAGCCAAAACCAACACAGGTTAAGGCATCTCCAGGAAAATAAGAGTTTCACCCAGCTCAACCAGATTTGCCCATCCTTCCTCTGAAGTTAACATGTTTTTTGTTTTTTTTTTTAAAGCAGAACTCCAACAATTCTGCTACATTTCCAGTGTATAAACCACCCACCACTCTTCCTGGGATGGTCTCTGGCCTTTGGACAGAAGGAGAAAAAGCATCTGGCCAGATCGACGAAGCTGTCTGAACTCATACACTATCTACAAATACTGAAAACGGTGCACTGAGAGAGAAAGGGCATCTGAGCAGACAAGCAGCTGAAGAGCATGAGGAAGCACTTGCTTACATCTTATCTGCTAGGGAATTATGACAGGACTCACACAGGGGAGTTCTCAGCATCAATTTACAAGGAAAGGTTGTTGATGAGTTGAGAAAGTGATTTTATGCCTGGTGGCAAACAAGCAGTGACCGATGCCCAGCCTTGGTCCTACTCTCACCCACCACTGAAATGTGGAAAGACTTCACAAGAAAGCCCCGGGATTATCTCAGCTGCAGTTTTGCATGTCTGCAAACACACACACACACACACACACGCACACGCACGCACACACACGCAGGCGCACACACATCTTTGCCAGTGCCCAACAAAGATCACATAATCTAAGAGAAAACAATGTAGTCCAAACAGTTCTGTCTAACACTCCCTGAGCAGCTCCTAAAATATTTTGAGAGCTTCATTAAGGCACCTGCATCCGGAAGAAGATCAAAATACACAGCTGGGCTAAATTCAGCCTTTGCTTTCCAAGCAGACGCTCCGATTTCTCAGTAGGAGGAAACGCGTGAATCACAGAGCTAAGTTCCTGATAATTCGGGGTCTGCAAGAGGACCTGGGAGAAAACAATCCACTGCCTTGAAGGTACGCTAGAAGGTAGTTAGGACTTCCAGTTTCTCAGCTGGAGCCCGTCCTCACTGAAGCCCGAAAAGCCATCCCTCTGTCACCTTCCTTTGAATCAGGCACCTGTATAGCCTGGGAAGGGGGGAATCCTAGTTGTATGAGACACTTTTCCTTAGTGGTCAGATGCTGGTCCTCTCTCCCCAAACTCCATTTTCAGATGACCCTTTACAACGCCACAGTTGATTACGTTTGTAGTTCAACGTTGGGAGAACTAAAAATAGATCTGAATCCCATGGACCACCTTATTCCTACACCCCAGCTCCTTTCCTAATAGTTCCTATCCCTTCAAGTCTTCCTTCCTCTGCAATTACTAACCTTCACTTACCCTGTGCCAGAATAACGGATCCAAAGCACGGGGCCCTCATAGCATCTGCATTATGCACCTTGCTTGCCCACCCAGTCTCACCTGACACCCGACTCAGCTGCCTTAAACTCTTCAAAGGAAAGCCTTGCACTTCTCCCAAAGACAGCCAAGCCCCATTTTATTCATAGGCTCCCTTCATTTCCATGGCTCCTAAAACTCAGGACATCTAAATGGCTTTATCAGACGCTCTCCAACTCATGTCATGTCTGTAGTTACCCTTTCACTCACCCATCAGAAAGCTGTACATCTCTCTCTCTACTGAACAACAGAGTGGGGGAAAGCAATAAATGTGGGATGCTGGGAAAATAATACACAAAGGAGAAAGTACAGAGTGTTAGTGGGGAATGACATGCATTCAGGACTTATTTCTTAAGGCCTGAGGGGTAATGCCCATACATACAGATTTTATTCCAAGTCATGTACGTTACAGGTCTAAAACCAGTAAAGAACCAGGTCAATCTTCCCCCTTCGATCCCCCTTTCATGACGTCTACAGTGCTCCTACATTTCCTGTGGTCCAAAACCAGGGCTGCAAAATACATTCAGTTCGAAGACTTAATGCTTAGCTCAACGTTAAGTCCAAACTCTGAGAATCCACTGATGACAAGTAAGTAGAGGGGTGTCATCACAATTTTAAAAAATTATAGGTGAAATTCACATGCACAGTTCCCTTGTACCCAAATCAGCCTTATTTTTTCCTCCACACATCAGTCACATGAATTTGGGATCCCCGATCTCAGTGACAGCGCTTTGTCTTTCCAGTGGGGTCTATATAAACAGTTTCCTTTCACTGTGACAGAATCCTCAGCCAGCAAATAAAAACAAAATTGCATGGTACAGCAATACTGAGACCACTTTAGAGCTTAAGACGATTTTTAAGAAAAAAAAAAAAATACTGGCACAAAATTTAATGGAATAAATTTTAACACAAAAACAGTTTTGGTCCCTCCCCACTGAAGTCCACCTTTGTTTGGAAAGTAGAATAAAAGGTAAATAGTCCTTGGTTTTTAGTGCATCCCCCCAAAAAAGGCTTTACCCCACCTCCCTCTTTTTCACCCTCCCAGACCTAACAACAAAAGGAAATTAATTGCCTTTTATTAGTTTCATGACTCCTGATGCATCAATTTCTTTTGCTAATAGGTCCGTAACTCAAGACACATTTTTTTTTATGGATGATTGTTTTTTAAATGATTGGACACGTTAGTCTCTTCCTCCCTTAAGCCAGATCCTTCAAGCTTCTAAGAAGGCCCTTGTCTCTCTCCTGAAAATCCGCTCAAGAATTTCCTGTCCCACCCACCCCACAAGTCCTGGTTCTCCTCCTCCAAAGGCGCACAATTGACTATAGCTGCAGCTTACTTAGCTCCCACCCCTGAATGTAAAAAAATGAGTTCTGGAAAATTAAAAATAGAATAACAATTAAAAATTAAGAGTCCGACCAACGTGGTTGTTCTTTGAAATGTCTCAGCAGAGTTTCTCCGGCCCCTTGTTGTCCATCACTCATCAGCGTCGGGCTTGACGTCCAGCATGGCATGCAGCTCCTCGGGCGTGTACCCCAGGAGGCTCTGCAGGTCACACACAAAACGGTACACATAGCGTTTCCCCGCCGTCTTGTGGATGATGTTTTTGTCATAATAGTAGCGAAGGCCACGGCTCAGTTTCTCATAATTCATCTTAGGTTTGTTTTTCCTTTTTCCCCATCTCCTGGCCACCTGAAATTTAATTTTAAAAAAGGAAGAGGGGTAAACATCTACAGGATAATCCAAATATACACGTTTATTTGCCTGCACCAGTCCATGGTGACCCATGATGTTCAAGAGAGGGTTAGAGATTCATGTACACACAAGTTACTTTTCTGACCAATCTTTTCTGAATTCCAAATTTCAAGGGTTGGGCAACGATGACAGTGAAGTTGATTCTTTGAGTTGATGAAAACACAGTGACCCTGAACTTCTAGGGAATGGAGTTAAAGCATCTGATATTTAAAAAGAAAAAAAGAAAAGCAACACTATAGTGTCTCCTCTTACCCTGTATTATTAATAGAATGTCCTTGCTTTGAAAGCATGAAATCTAATGCAAGGGATGGACGGCTGAGCTGCAATCACACCTGCCTTTCATCAACAGGAAGCATTTTTTTGGTACCGGGCACAGGGCTCCTCATGTCTGCCGGAACAGAGAGGTTGTCTCTCTTGTTCATTGTTCTTTATCCTCAGAATTGGGCGTGGCACAGAGCAACCACTCGCCAAGCATTTTTTGTTTTGTTTTGTTTTTGTTTTTGTATTGAAGTATAATTGAGTACAATGTTGTGTTAGTTTCAGGTGTACAGCAAAATTATTCACTTTTATATATATGTATATTCTTTTTCAGATTCTTTTCCCTTAAAGGTTATTACAAAATATTGAGTAGAGTTGCCTGTAGTATACAATAGGGCTTTGCTGGTTACCTATTTTATAAATAGTAGCATGTATATGTTAATCCCAAACTCAATTTATTCCTCCTCCCCTCACTAAAGCATTTGTTAATGAAAACACAAGTTAATGTGAAAATTGTACCAATCCTCCAAGGCCTCTCAAATTGTCAGACCCCTTCCATATTCACAGAGCCACAAGGCCAGGGAGGGTGCAAAGTCGGAGAAAGCAACTCGTGTCTACAAAGGGCCTACTAGGTGCCAGGCACTTTACGGGCATCGTATCAATTAATCCTGGAAAACAAATGGCCAATGTAGATATTTTCACTATTTTCCAAATGATGAAACTAAGGCTCAGACGAGGTCACCCAAGTAGCAGGTGGCAGAGCTGGGATTTGAACCCTAGAAAACGTCATCAACCCCACAGAACCCATCTCCAGAGCTCTCTCTCATCCTCCCTCAACAGAAGACTCTGAAGTCACTCCCTTCTTACCTCATCTGGGTCAGAAAGCTTGAATTCCCAGCCATCTCCTGTCCAGCTGATAAAAGACTGACAGGATTTATCGGTGAGTAATTCCAGAAGAAACTGCCACAGCTGGATTGGTCCACTGCCTGGAGACACAAGCCATCGTGAATCATTATACCAGACGCTCCACACTCTCAGCAACTAATCCCATCACAGGGCACTCCCGACCCCTCCTCTCTCAGCCCATCAGCCAGGGGAAAATGAAGGTAACACAGAGCACAAGCAATACAGGAGGCGCTAGGAGCTTGAACAGACTGAACAGGTGAAGAATTCCTACCAAAACAGCCTTTAAGACAGAATAGCAATTGCCTTATTTGGATCGACTTAAGGGTCAGTCCATTGTTATTGCTAAGCAAACTCCAGAAAGAAAACACTGTATCGCTCCTCTGAGATATTCTAAGGCAGCATAATCTTTTTTGCCTTCAAAAACGAAGTCATTATTTTTGCCTTACAAAGTACTCAAGGTATGAACCAAGCAAGGAATGCCTTTGCCAGTTCCAATGAGAAGTCAAAGCCCATTAGCACCCTCTAGATTAGGGAACCTTTGGCCCCTGATTTTCGAGGGAGAAGGATCACTACTCTAGGGTGATCTAACAAGGAAACAGAAGTTAGATGTTCTTTTGGTCGTAATATTCCTCTCTACCAACATCCCGTCCCCCAGGCCACCTACCGGCAAGCACCCAAACCAAGAAAGGGAAGATAAGCACTTTGGAAGGAACTAACTTGAAATCTTCAGAGGTCAGGTGAGGACTGTCTCAGAAATTCTCCATGGGTTCAGTATACTCTAATTTGTACACACACACACACACACACACACACACACACACACGTCTCTTGTCTTAGTCATCAACACTGCCAAGATCTTAGTTCTAGAAGGCCTGACATACTCTGATTATCAATTTGTCTTATGCTCAAAGCTTTATGCTACATAGATTTCCTTCTAGGATAGCTTTCTACTCAGAAATGACAATGCTGCCAGTGATTCCTACCTAGTTTATGTGTGTAGCTACAGAGACAGATATGGGTTCAATAGTCCATGACGCTTGTTACAAGTCTACACTGTGCTTTATAACACCATCTCAGAAGCAATCTGGACATGGTGTGGCTAGGAAAGACCCAGTCCATGTAGATGAAGAAAGCCTGGCACGCTCTAACCCATACAGGAAAACTTGACTGTTTTTAGACTCTGATCCTCAACCTGAGTTTCAAATTTGTCTGATCCAAAGTAAATTGAGATTCAATAGGAAACAAGCTTTACGTTGCCTCTCAGTCTAAAAAATAAATGTCCTTTATGACCTCTAAGGGCAAACTTTTGTTATGTCTTACACGTCTATAAGGCATGTTCACATGCACCATTTTGCTTGCTCCTAAAAGCCACTCTCTACCCTCCTTATAGGCAAGGCACACTGGGCTGTTTCCATTCTACTGGTGCAGAAAAAGGTGCTCAGAAAAGTGATGTGACATTGCTTCAGGCACAATTAGAAAATGGTGGGCCTACTGCCCGGGCCTTGACTCCCAGGCACCAGGGTAACCTTGATGGACGCCTATGAGCAAACAGCAGCTGGTTTGGAAGCTTCCTTTGAGCTCTGGGACAGCCAAAGGAAGTAACTGCTATAGCAACAGCTTCCTAGGGGTCCCTCCTCAGCACAGCCCAAGCTCAACAGGGAAAATGAAATATCTCTACCTCATCCTCAGTCTGAGTACTTTAAACCCATCTGGTAAGAAATAGCTCACACAAATTCTAGAATTAAATGATTCAGCAAATGCCTATAAAATATATTAACGTTCGAGGAAACAGTCCCAGGAACTACACTGGTAAAGCCTTACCCTTCTCTGTTTCTACCCCTCGCTGAAAAACAATTTCATGGACAGCTCGGACACATTTGCAGGTTTCTTAGCAGTTGGATAGTCACCAGCTACCACCCTCTGCCTGGGGTAATGTCCTAAAGTGACTTCCTATGGGCAATCACTAAGAAGTCATCCAGATGGACAGGAGTAAGAAAAGAGATTTTTATTAAGAAATGCTGTGGATTTTTTGGTGGCAAAATAATAAGAAAAAAGCAGTTATAATAGCCCTTGTGACATAATAGATTCCCTGAAGAAGTGGAGAATGAGTATAGATACCCTCAGAATCCATGAAAGGAGACATGTAAGGAAAAATCAACTACTACAGTCCAAAACTATGTAAATAAGCCAGGGAGTTCACGGTCCTCTCCTGGGTCAATACCACACACCACAGACATGAGAGAGAGCGGGGGTGCTGCTTTCAGACACCTGGCAAAGGAAAATATGAACAGCAGCTATGATTTACCATGTACCTACTATGTACCGTAGTAACATGTGATGCTTTATAGCATCTTATTTATCCCTCACAATAAGTCCATGGGTGGAGGCTGTTGTTATCGTATTCATTTCTCCCACTTTACAGCAGAGAAAACTGACCCACTGTGAGGCTAGATAACCTGCCCAAGGCCATGCAGGTCAGAAGTGGTGTGGCTGGAACCCAGGCAGCCTGACCCCCAAATTCTTCATCTCGACACTCCATTTCCCCTAAGCAAGACCAACCCAGAAGCTGGCATCTAAACTTCCCGCTGGCTGCAGTGGTCCCAGGGATCAAAGGACCTGGCTTTATAAACACATCTTCTCTTGCCCGCCTCTCACAGCAAGCAGTCCAGGACACTGGGTGGCCAGTGGCCCTCCAGACAGCCGTCACTAGTGACCTTGGTGTCCACCGCCACAGGTGGCACTTCCAGCCCAGTCAGGTCCCCTCGTGGTCACCGTTAGTCTATGTAACTTCATTATTTCTCCCCCCACTAGTTACCTTAAAACGTCTCCCACACTACTTGTCTTAAAATCCCTTTGGGGAGACAAGGGGGTGCTAATTATACCAAGCTGAGGAAAGGGAAAGAAACATGGGGATTTTTGTCTCCAGGCAAGTCCTGGCCATTGGCTGGGAACAGCAAGCACATCCCGAGTCCGGGGAGGGAGGTTCAAGGGCCACCTCCGTCCTCCACCCTCGAGACGTGCGTCCATCAAGTGGGGAAGGGACTCTGATTAGCGTCGCTGGGACCAGCGCGTGAGGAAGGGACGTCAGACAGAACTATTGCTGCTACCCATGCTGCCACTTCCCGTACTGCGATGTCCGAGCCGCAGGCCCTGCAGCTCCAGACCGTTCTCTGTGTGCATCGGACCCCTGGTGTCTACGGATGTGGCCGAGGGCGGGGTGGGCCCTTGCATGTGGGTGTTTTCGCTTTTCCCTCATTGTGAGTCTTCCTTTGCTCATAAGGAACATAAAGGTGAAATCTGGGAACTGGGAGCCCAGGTCCTAGGTGTGGTGTCCTCTAACTCTTTTTTTTTTTCCTATTTACAGAAGGGAAGAGGGAGGATAAATACGAAAACCAGATGCCTAAAGAAAGCACAGGGCCTGGGATGGGGAGTCTCTGCTGGGCTGCACAATAGCAAAGTCAAAACAGCGGTGATGTCAGCTCAAGGCTCCTTCCTCAGTTCTTGAGGAAAAATCCAGCCAGCCCACTCAGGCCACCCGTGCACACAGGGCTCCCACCCAGGGCTTTCTGGAAGTTGCTGCTAACCCTTCAGAAAGCCCTCACGGTGACCCCGATGAAAGGGATCCGTGATGCCTCCCAGAGATTCCTCTCTTGTACACTTCTGATGACACCCCGACCCTCCTTTTGGCTGTGGAGGCAACAGAAATGGGAAGGACATGGGGTTCTTTTGCCGGCCAGAAATGCTGGGTCAGGGCAGGAATGCGGGCGTCAGGACGGCTCGTCCGCTGGCTGGACCAGTGGACAGTCCAACGCGGGAGCCTGTTTCCACAACAACGGGGTTGTGGGAGGGCCCGGGAGGGGAAATCAGGGCCACCTGACAGGCCAGCACTTGCAGGTGGCTCTGGGGTCCCTGGTGACACTGGCCTCCTGGCCAGCACCCGAGTCCAGGCCCAAGGCAAGTTCTCAAGCGCCAGACTTGTGCAAACAATGGCTGAGGCTGGCCCTCCCGGTCTGAGCTCTCCCAGGGGCTGTTTCTGCAGCGCTTGGAGTTGGTCTGCTCAAATCCTCCGGGCCGGCCTCCATCCTGTGCCCTCCCTCCGACACGCCCTCACGTGGTAAAGCCTTTTCCTCTGTTTTCCTGGCACCTCCTCTCCGCTCTGGGCCCAGGCCCACACACCCACCCAACTGGACTGTGGTCCCAGTGACCTTTGTCCCAGGGAGCAGAGAATGGTACTAAGAATAGTGCCAGTCATGGGAAGGGGGAGCTCATACACCAAATGTGACTCACAATGGTGTCCCTGTCCAGGGGCCCCGAGGCAGTCAACGGCGGCCTTCACCAGGCTGCCCTGGGGTGTCACACTTCAGGAATCCAGTGGCATCACTGGGAAACTATGCTTCAGAGCTCTGAACCGCAACAACAGAGGGGTCCCTGTTAGAAGGAAGTCTCTCCCCCAGGCGGTGCGGGAGGGAGGGCCCCTGCCCCACTCACACCCCCCCTACCCCACCGTCGGGCCCCCTCCCTGGCCGCAGTGGGGAATTTCCTCTGACTGCTTTGTTCTTCTCGGCTTCTGGGGGGAAGAGGAAAATTCTTAGTGCAACACTGACAGTCCTGATCTGAAGACTATGACACAATCTCAGAAGAGATAACATCAGGTGCGTACCTGGAGGGACCCCAAGTCAGCAGAGCAAGTCACACGAGGATGCTTCCCTCCAGAGGGGACCCTCAAAGCACTTCAAATCCAAGGCTACAATCTCTTTTTTTGTTAAGGCAAAGCTTCAAGTAAAGTCTTACTCATTTGGTTGTGTATGTCCCTTCTCTTTGTCTAGGGACTGGGAGATCCCCATCGATCTCAATGACACAGGGATGGTTATTTTAAAAGCCCCTGCTTTTTTACTCCCTTGCTCCGAGGCTAAGAAGTGAGCAACTTTGGTAAAAGGAAAGCAACAGGCTAGGATGGGATGTTAGACAGGTGCTCCAGATGCTCAGGATCATAATTCTTTCCATGTGGCCATGTATAGGTATCTTCTCAGTGTCTAGGCTTGGGGGTTGCCTGCCATGGCAATGAGCTCACTGCTCATGAACCGGGGTCAGGGTGGGACTTCAGTTTTTCCTTTCCAGTTCAACTGCAAGTTCTCACTCTGTCACCTGTGCCCAGCGCGAGGTTAACACACAAGAGTGGAGCCCGGGGCAGCGGCTCTCTCGGGCAGCCTCCCATCATGCTCTGCTTGCACCAAGACCAGCTCTGACAGCTTTGTTCTCCCTGCATCTCTCTCACCACTAGAACACATGCTCCAAGGGCGGGGACTGTGTGTTTTCACTGCTGTAACCCAAAGCCCGGGATGGTGCCTCACCAACAAACACCAGCTATCAAAAAGCTATTTGTTGTTAAGTGACTCCAGCTGTTGGCTCCCTGCAAGCCTGGGCTGCGTCTGATTGACCCCTCTGTGTTCAATGCCAGGCCTGGGACCTCATCTCGGACAGGTGCTCGGTAAACATTTACTGAACGGCATGATTCAAAACAACCCTCCTCTGCAGAAAGGTGTTGGGGTTTAAAAAAGCGACCCAAACTGCTTCTCTCTATTAAACTATATTTGGGGGCAAACAATATGGGTGACTCCCAGGCTATGTTTCATCAACATGGGCCCCAAAATAAAAACCACCACACCTCCTGTCCTTTGGGGAATTCATTTGCTACTTTGAGAATCTAATCTCTGTAGCTCGACTCTCAAAGTCAAATACCTCAGTGTGGGCAGGACACCACATTTATTTTAACCTATGAAACTCTCATGGTTGGTCACCCTTGCAACAGGGTTCACTCTGCCCCAATAGCACACATCTGACAGGTGGTTCTAAAACAGAGGAACGGGACCGACTGGCCCCTCCCTTTCACCCAGGTGTCTCTACCCACAGCCAAACGATGATGGCAAAAACAGAACACTCAAATCCAGAAATGACCCATCTGTTCACAAGTGTATCTGTCTTTCAGACTACTGCAGGAGTGCCCACCTCTGGAGGGGGTGGGTCACCCCGGAGTCTGAGCATCACCCCCTCTTGTCAACCCCCTTCTAAATTATCATTCACTTGGAAGATCTCCAAGTCCCTCTGTTTCCATTCAGTCCTTATGAAACGACGTTTAAGGACAAATTGAACAGAAAGCATCCTGTCAGTCTCTTGCCCTCTGGGCCAAACTCACCATGAAGCTGCACTGTCTCCTGCCTGAGGATGAATGAGCCAAGAGATGTACTGCTGGATGGTCTGGCATCCAGAGTGCTGGGATTTTCAAAAGAAGGAAGAGTAGAGACTGCTTCATACTTTGGCTTGGCCTTATGCCTGCAGGTGCCTTTTCCCACTTCTTCTGAGTTATGTCCCTCCTTTGCCCTCAACTCAACCCAATTTCACCTGATCCCCAACACAATCTGTATATGTACGATACATTCTGTAACTGGCCAAGGTGCCTTGGTTCAGTGAATCACTGTAGATCAATATGTTCTATACACATGTTCCTCTATCAATGGCTAGTAACACAAGGGTAGCAATCAGGGATACGAGTTCAAATAATTCAACTCATAACCACAAACAACATTCTAACAGGCACTTGAAAAACACACCTCATGGATGTCATGAGGGAAAACACGTTCATGCCCTTGTGTTTATGTATTGCTGGTATAGCCAGGAGTTAACAATGGAAACAAGTTAGAGAACAATTAAAACCAGCTTTTAATGTCAAGTCCATGTCTCTGACACATTAGACCAAAAGAAAGGAGGAAGCATTTCAAACAATTTAAACAAACAAACAAAGATGTCAGGCATTGGACATACTGACGGAGAGATAACAACAGATAGTATCCTATAAAATGAAAATGTATACAGGATGGTGGGAAATGCCCAAAACAGGGAGTCGAGTGTCTAGAGCTTTGATCCCAATTCTTCCCTGATTCACTGAGCGATCTCATGCAGCTGGTTAACCCCTCTGGGCTTTAGTTTATCTATCCCTAAAAAGAAAATAGTTATCCCTGCTCCTCTCTACTTTATAGAGATGTAGATTAAGTCCCTATTATTAAAAATAAACATAAATATAAATATATGCATATATATATAAATAGCTGACCACAGCGCAGAGCAGTTTGGGAACAATATAAAACACGACAACGGAGGGAATCCCCTGGCGGTCCAGTGGTTAAGAATCTGCGCTTCCACTGCAGGGGGCACGGGTTCAGTCCCTGGTTAGGGAACCAGGATCCCACATGCTGTGCGGCGCAGCCAAAAAAATAAAATAAAATAATAAAACACAACAATGGAAGAATTAAACAACAGAAAAAAATATTTTTAAAAGCAGACTTTTCCAAAAGGAAAACAAGAGGAAAAAAAGATGGAGCTGAAAAAAAATAGCAAAAGCACTAGATCAAATTCAATTATTCTTCCAAGAATTCAACGGGCCTTTTACATGGCAACTTTGAAAAAGGAGAAAGTTAGAAGCTAAGACAAAATGGTTCAAGTATGTAAGTGTAAAATGTTTTAAACACTGTAGATGAGAATAACCAGTTAAGGTTTTTTAAAGTGAGGGATAACTCTGAAGTTCTTGCTCTAATTCAAAGTAGGCAGGCACAAAAAGATAGAGCAGATGCAAACTGCTTTGCAAGTGAAAGTATCACCGACATTTTATGGTTTGGGGAAATCTTGGCCACAGACAGACTTAGATCCTCTTTTCCCCAGTGCACGTTTTTCCCCTCCTAATCATTTACACTCATCACCAAAGCACACCCCACCTAATAATTATGTAGGGCTGAGCTAGAATGAGTCCAGCATTCCCCACAAATGTCTGTAGTTTGGCCCTAGAGACAGATCCCATCGGTATTAACTGAAGGAAGAGCGGAAAGTCTTGCCCAGCTATCAATGTCCAGGACAGTCTGGGGAGCCAGTCTGGTTGGCTGGCAATGGGTCAGCCGGGCTGCCCCACCTGGGAAAGACGAAAGTGAGGCTCACTTGAGTCTGCCTGGGGCCTGAGAACAAGACAGTTACACACTTAAGTGTCTGGAGGAAAGGCCCTTGTTTTTGCTTGGGCTCCTTACACCTGCGTGTGTTCAAGTACACATGTGTGGGGTTGGCCGCAGGGAAAGGAGACCCTTCCTCTCTTAAAGGGGAAGCCTGTACTCGAATGCAGGCACCTTTCCTCCAAACCCAAGAACTCTGCCTAACCATGTTCAATCTGCCACTCAGACACACACTTGGACAGTGAGCCAGCAAAGCTCAAGCCAGGAAGTGGGTTTCTTTACAGCTTTTCCTCCTGATGTCTTCGAGGTAACTGATTGTTTTAAGAAGTCACCAGAAATGGGTAAGGTTTGGATTTGATGGTACGGAGTGAAATTTTTGTTTAGAAACCAAAAAAGAAAAAAAAAAGCTTTATATCACTAATGTAAATGTCAAAAGAAAATGCCTTCCTAAGTATGTAGGTGACAAGAAGAAAGAAGGATGTCTTCACTGATTAGAACTAGAAAATAGGACTTGAGAGTTCTGAAGCCTGGACCTTTTCTAGTAGGTTCTCAAATGCAATCTGAGCTTTATTTTATCATAGGGGGTAAAGTTTCCCCCCTCATACCAAGTTTCCCCCTCGAGAAATGACTAGTTAAGGTATTCAAATTCTTGGGGAGGTGACTAGATCCTAAGCCATCATTTGAGCATATAACTTTTCAAGCCTTTATCTAGCAAGTAATTTCTGAACACCCCTCAAATGTAAAGCATGGTAGCCAGATTGGGTGGAATAACAGAAGAGGGTATTAAAAGTAGCGTAGAGGCAGCAGAAGAAACACTTCTGTTCCACCATAATGGGATGAGCTGAAGAGGCGCTACCCACGCCTTTAAAGAACAAAGGAGCGAGAACCCAGCCTTGAGGGGCCTTCACGAGAAACTGCACCCATCTCAGCTCTGAAGGTCAAACACCTCCACGGAGCCCAGCCCTAAGAGCACCTCTCCCACCAAGCAAGTCCCAGCCTCCTCACCGAGTTCAGACTTTCACATTCACCCACCTTAGGACAACTTTCACTCTCATTATCTCTCAGGGAGAGGTGAGTCACACAGCAAACAATGCAGTTCGGTAAGTTAAAGTCAACAATAGGCACTGAATCCAGAAGCCTGTCATGGGCCACCAAGAGCGTCGGGACCATGGTCTAGAGTCCTGCTGTATGACCAGCCAGACACCACGTTGGTCAGTCAGGGATGATGGAGCCATGACCACATGCTGCTGGGGCCCTCTGGCCACAGGGAGCATATGTGACCCCATCCACCCTGTCCCCACCAAGGTCAGGCTTCCTGGGGCTGCTCCAGCCAGGAATGGCACAGAGGGCACATGAGGCCATTCCTGCAAGACAGAGAGCTCCCCGACTGGGCAACGTTGACCGAGGATTCCCATCAGCCTGGCCACACCTCTCTTGGAATTGAGCTGCAGTTGGAGGTTCTTCCTACAAATCTCCTTCCTACCTGCGGCACAGCTTGAAGGCTCCCCTGCCCTCTCTTCCTCTTCCCACTGTGTCCTTCAGATGTTCTCCCCCGAGTCTAATCATGCCTTGGCATCTGCAGACCCAAACTAACATGCTACTAATGTTGGATATTTTCCTACAAATTGTCTGATGTTGTGAAAACCTGTGAAAGGCCTCTCCTTTGTTGTTTGCTGTGTGACTTTGGGCTAGACTTCTTCCCCCTCTGAACCTCAATTCCCTCCTTTGTACAATGAGGATAACAAATTTTTCCTCATGTGGTCATTGGAGACAGTTAAAAAAAAAAAGAATGCGTATGAAAGAGTCTAGCACATCGTAGGAGCTCAACACACATGTGGGTTGAGCTGAATAGCTGAAGTGACCTAATCTGATATGAAATATTGGCTGTGCCCCCAAGATACTGCCCGGAATTACTGGAATTCTGTAAGTCAAATCCATCAGCCCCTGACCTCGAAGAATGTAGAACTGTATTGAAGGACAGGTCTGGAGAATAATACGAAACAGTGGTAACAACTAGCATCTAGAGGGTGCTTCCTGTGGACCTAGCACTGTGCTGGGTGCTTTCCATAAGCTATTCATGTAATTCCCACGATAATCCTAGGAGATAGGAACTCCTATTGTGACCATTTTGCAGATGAGAAAACTGAGGCACAGAGATGTCAGCTTGCCCACAGTCACGCAGCTGGTCAGTGGCAAAGCCAAGACACGCTCAGGCTGCCTGGCTCCAGAGTCCATACTCTTAACCCCATGAAGATGAAGCCTCTGCAACATACCCAGTGGTCAAACAGCCTGGATGGTCTCCTCTCA